>NW_019175690.1:125898-475898 GCF_002260705.1 Seriola dumerili
TGGACAAGCAGAATGTGGGGTGGGGGCTAGCTTGCTAGCATTAGCAGTTAGCATTAGCATTTTTTTTATTGATGAAAAAACGTGGACAAGCAGAATGTGGGGTGGGGCTAGCTTGCTAGCATTAGCAGCTAGCATTAGCGTTAGCATTTTTTTTATTGATTCTTTATTGATGAAAAAACAGACAAGCAGAATGTGGGGTGGGGGCTAGCTTGCTAGCATTAGCAGCTAGCATTAGCATTTTTTTATTCTCTATTGGTGAAAAAAACATGGACAGGCAGAACACGGGGGTGGGTGCTAGCTTGCTAGCATTAGCAGCTAGCAATAGCATTAGCATTTTTTATTTGATTCTTTATTGGTGAAAAAAATACGGACAAGCAGAACATGGGGTGGGGCTAGCTTGTTAGCATTAGCAGTTAGCATTAGCATTTTTTTTTTTATTTTTTATTGGTAAAAAAAAAAAACTCAGACAATCACAACATGTGACTGTTGGGGGAAAGACTGTGGAGGGAAGAGATTTATAACTTTTAATTGACATTTATTATATTTGATTTGTTGCATTTGGAGTGGTGTTTGTGTCACCTGATGTCTCATGATGATGTCAGTCCAGTGTTCCCTCTCTTTTAGTTCTTTATTTGGTCTCCACCAGCTCCTGAGGGAAATCTGTCTCTTTAGCTTCTTATTGCTCCATATGTTCAGCAGCTGCTCTCGGACCGTGTCTGTCTGCTGTTTGCTGCTGAGGAGGTCGTGGACAGTGCATCATGTGCTGTGGTGCAGTGGATGGATGGGCATCGGTTGAGAAAACTAAGGTCATCACATGACTCACTATCACAGGGTGAGGAGCCCTGGAGAGAGATCATCAGTTTTACCTGTACCTCAAGTTCTATTAGTTAGTTTATGATAAGTTTATTGCGCTACAGTGACAGTGGTATTACAAGATGAGACGGACAGTTCAGGACATCTAGCACCAGTTACACAGTGAACCTTTCTAAGACAGTCTGCAGTTACTTAGCTCTGCTCCATTAACCCCATTACTGTTCTGTTCAAAGAAATGCATTTTATTAAGTGTTGCTGTATATTGGGTAAACTTTAAATAAAGGGCTGATTTGTTTTAGCACTTGTGTCCTTGAATTCTATTTTTAATTCATATATATGTATTAGGTTAACCTGGATGAAACTAATGCAGTATAATGGAACAGGCCTGCAGTAAATCCTCCTTCATGAGGATTATAATGTTCAGTATTTACTGAATCTGTTTGAGAAGTGTTGTTTTATTGTAATGGTCATTGTGGAGGCTGTGATTGTTGTTGTGGTAATGTTTAAGTTGCAGATCAACTTCTGTAAGTGCATGTACGAGTGTGCATACATGTCTTGCTGTGGTTGGGACAAATCTGGGTTTGAAACCATCAATGTGAGGTTATTGTGGCCAGTCGTGACAGCTTCAAATGCCTTTTTGAGGGACAGCTGCAGTGACTGAGGTCAGAGTCAGGATGAGTCTCTACGACATGAATGAAGCTGAAAGTAACGTCCTTTGTGCAGATTGAAATGAGAGGAGTGAAGTACAAGCACCAAGCAGCAGGAACATTCAAAATTTCTCCAGGAATTTTCTTGTACTTTTAATGTCATCCTCTACCGGCACAGTCTTCCTTGATTGTGTTATCAGTTCTGCTCTTTCTTGTTCAACTTTTTGCATGATATAAAAATATTTTCAACTGAGTGCAGCACAGTCACCTGGGTAACGTGTGTTTTTTCTGTATGCTAATCAGGCTGCGCAGACTCCGTGACGTGATGGGATCCTCAGCAAACGTCATAAGAAACCACACATGTATTCAAGACTAATAACAGTCCTTATTGTGATGGGATATTGAATAGCCTATGAGGTGGAGACCCATGTAAATTAGCCTATAAGTGATCTCGGAAGTATTACGGTTCTTCTGAGTGAGCAGTGAAACCCAGAGTGCCGTATGTAGTAACGCGCTACATTTACATCCGTTACGTTTACTTGAGTAACTTTAGGATAAATTGTAAACTTTCTAAGAGTAGTTTAACTGCAACATACCTTTTACTTTTACTTGAGTATATTTGTGAAGAAGAAGTGCTACTTTTGACTGCGTTTCACCAATCAATGCAGTCACTGGTGACGTTTGACTCCGTTTGACCAATCAAACAGAGCCAGGTGGTCACATGACTAACTGCACACGAACTTTCAGCGGCAAACACCGGCAAGCAAAAAGGCAGAACACAATGGCAACAACAGCGCGCTTCGCGACAATTATTTTAATGTATTATTATGGTGCCACGGGTGCTCAGCTCTGGGGCACTCCTCTACAGCTAGAATAGCTGAGAGGAGGTGCCTCACATCTATTAATATTCTCTTTCGGGTTTATTATTCTTCCACCAAATCTGCGCGTAACTCGTCCCGCAGCTTTGAGAAAACCCCGAAACCCCAAGTAATATATACATCAAAACGTGCATCTTGATCCCGAAAGAGGTGCTATGACTTTTGGTGTTAAAATTCCAATTTTCCCCAAAGTTATTCCCAAAAAAACTGGGAATAAATAATGCATTAGGAATGCATTGGAATTTTCTTTAGAAACCCACAAAATTCACCTTTTTCTACAAAATCTTCACCTTTTTTCTGAGTCACCCAGCTCTCTCATACCTGATGTAGAAATGTGTATTCAAACTATAAAACGGAGGAAAACTTCTGCTCTCCTCAAAAAACACAGGAACTGTTTTTACATAACATGTAAACTGTTCAAACTATGAGCACTCAAAGGAGGAGTGCAAATCACTTTTTCTTCAAAAGTTAGAGTGACAGCGTCAGTGGCTAGAGTGCGTGAAGCAGTAAAAACCTTTATTTTATTTTTAACTCGAGCTCACGGCCAAACCGCTAAAAAAGAGACAAATAATTATTTCTGAAAATGTAGACATAGTTGTTGGGATTCATAAAATGTAACTTTGACAGGCAGGGTCTGCACAAAATTTAAACGGGGGTGCCGAGTCCGGCAGCAATACCTGTCTCACTCTCATTGACACCTAATGTAATCGTCTTTTTTTTTCAAAAGAATCTCACTCTGTCTTCGCACTGAGCTTACTCACTCATTTTCTCAAATTCTGGGCAGATTTTCACATTGCCAAGGCAATGGCAGCTCCTGACCTGTGTGCGTGCGTGCGCCTAGCAACCAGATAACCCACTCTCCAAGCTCCGCTAGCTTTACATTATCCACATGTTAGGTCTTAAATTACATTTAGTTAGGTCTTAAATATGTAAGTCCATTTACTGCTTCCTTTGTTGCTTCTCTTTTTGTTTTGTTAAATGAGTGAATGAAGTTGTGACGGTCCCCGCATAGACAGAGGAGAGGAGAAGCTACTAGCCCTCTCTCGCTGTCACTTCTAGTCGCGTTGCTCTCCTCCCCAATAATGTTAAATTTAGCACCGAAAAAAACATAATAGTGGTAATTTAAATAGCGGTTCATGGGATTTATTAACCCTCAGGGGTCCCTCTGTCCTTTTTTGGACATTTTCTTCACTTTTCTTTTTTGATTAGCTGATCATTTTGGCTGTGTTACAGCTGAAGGTATGGATTTCTGCAAGAAAGTGTCTTTTTTGACATATTTTTAAAATCTAATGTCAGTTACTGTTACAGGTCTATTATACACTGGTAACACATTTTGTACCCTCTGGGGTTCCTCGCGTCCAAAAAAGGACACCCAAAGAAAATGCTATAAAATCATCACATATCAATATGATGCTTTTTTTGCATACATCTCTTAAACCACTTCAGTTCTGCTCAAACCTACCAAATGTTTATTAGTTTTCAGGATTTTAACCCTTTAAATGCCAGTTTGAAGACATGTTGCCTCTTGTTTTATTAAAAAAAACAACACAGAATATGAGATATTTCCCACATAATACATGATGGAGGGACGTGACATTGTTTTATATGAGAGTCTTTTATATCAAGACATTTCTCAAAACCAGAATATGATCAGGGTGACTTTTGAACACTGGAAATAAATCATGTACTCATCCCGGCAGTAGCCCCCATGGCACTCAAAATTTCCCTGGAATTTTCTGGTTGTAATTATTAGTGTTCAGTTTTAATTATTTTGGCACATTCTTTGCATTTACTTTGTTGATATAATATGTTGTAATTTGAACCATTTACTGATATTATGAATAGTTTTGTGTTCTTATTAATTTGGTTAAGATGTATTAAAATGATCTACATTTACAAATATGGTCCTTATTGTTAAAAAGGTTAATAACCCTAAAAATGACCAAAGGAGCACCGCATAATTGTAATGTGAACTGAAATAATCACTTTTATTAGATTTTTTTAAGTAATTGAAGGGGATTAAATAAATAGCAAGTACAGCTTGAGCTTCCATACAAGCAATCCTACAATAACAAAATTCTGCCCCTGTTGCCTAAACAGGGTTTGTTTTGTTATTACTACAAACTAAAAATGTGGTAACTTGTACTGAGAGGTTGGCAACCTATAAATGGTTCATAAACATAACATTATATAAAAATGCAACCAGAAATAAACAGCGGTTTTAAAAACAAATTGACAGAATTTCTCGACTCTCTTCGTCCTTTTTTAACCGCTTCTTTTCATTCTCTCTCCTATTTCTGCTTTTTTAACGTACTAATTTGTGGGTGTGTGTTTATTCCTCAGTTTGGTATCAGCAGCAACACCCTGCACACAGAACAATAGCAGTCAGGTAGGGCAGAGGCTAAACTTGAGTGGCAGGTAGTTGAGAGGTTTTACAGCCTTTCTTATATTCATGGGTGAATAGGTGTAAAATGAATTGACCAACATGCCAATACACAACAAAAGAAAAAAGATGAGATCCAAGTTCTTCATCGTTAACTCATGGGAATGTTATTGTTTGGTAATCTGTCATTTTTTGCTAACAGTACTGTGGTATTTCTCCACTGCACTCACCAAACATCTCCTGTTTAACCCATGGCTGTCTCTGAATAGTAAATTCTTTTTCAAAATAATGCAATACATTTACAAACAAAGAACATATGCTTTAATATATATGTCAGAGAAATGCTTGCAGTCAGACAGTATTTTGATTTTTTAAGTATTTAAAGCCAGACAAAGTAACTGAAACAAAGAAACATGCTTTAGTACATGGTATTTAGCCCTCACACATATCCTATCTTGTGTCAGTTCTCCAAAGAGTAATGCCCCTTAAAATATCAGAATGGTTGCACCATAATATTGCAAAGCAGTTTTGATGTACTACTTCCTTGTAGGTCACACCAGAAAGGCAAATATAAAATTTCTCATACATAGGCTGAGCCAGCGTTGTAAAGTTTTATGCCAGTTGATTAATAAAACAGACATTTGTATATATGAAAATGTTGCATCTTGTTGCTTCAAACATTTTTCACAGACTTTAAGAGAAGCCCACTGATGAGATCACATTTGGGCAGATTTTTCTATAGTTTTATTCACAATTGCTTGTGATGAAAGTGTTTGTGAATGTTTATTGCAAATACCATCCTCTGTCACTATACCACAACCTAAAGGGCTTCTAGTAAAGCATATTTTACCAGTACTGACAAATACAATCTGTATATGCTATAGATAGTATGTTTATCATTTGTTTTCATATACATAAACATAGTTCTTACATAAAAACATAGTCACTATTATGTAAAGGGAAGTCAGTAGCTTATGAAAGTACATACACTTACTTATGTATACTTTAGATATACAATACATGTTTAATACATACAATATTTAGAATATTTATATGCTTACATGGGCTACTTACTTTGCTTCACATACAACAATTTGTTAAAGATACTGTATGTTTGTATATTTGTTGTCCATTTGTTTTCATAGCAGTTGATAAGTAAAGTAGGCTAAGTAGCATAATGATGTGTCCAAGTTCAGCTGTTTAAATTAAACATGCTTGGCGGTAAAGTTGTTTTAAAAGAAAGAAAGATACAAAGAAAGATAGAAAGAAAGAAAGAAAGAAAGAAAAGTAAAAGGCAAGTACTTTTAGTGAGGAGGAAAATAATGGATGAATAGAAAGGGATAAACAAGTAATGGTAAATCAAGAATTTGTCAAAAAAAAAGTCACAATATAAAAAAGGTAAAAAAAAGTCATGGCATAGTCATGTCAGGCTACCTGACACATAACAGAACATGACTCACTAACTCATATTGTTGCGTAATTACCTAAAAATACTGACTCAGTATCTCATAATCTTTACTTACTTTACTCTGTAGTATCAATATGAGGGTAATGTAACATATTTTTTTTTTTTGTTTTGTTTTGTTTCATCTTTTCTTTGGCAGTATCGGACTTCTACACCTACTTCGTCTCCCCAAAATCGCCTCGCTTGACAACCCGGTCCCCGGTTTCGGGGACCGGTCTGTCAATAGGGTCTGACTCAACTGGCCTGACCGGTAGGCCGGGCTGTCAGAGTGTGAAGGGGCGGGACAGGTGAGGAGAGACTACAAGAGAGAAAGGATGGGCGTCTTCTCCTCAGCGTGGGTGTTTCACCATGTGGAGTGTAGACACTGTGGAAGTTTGTTTTTAGTTTGTTATTGTTGTTCATTATTTTTCGCTGTTTTATGTCGCGTTGGAATAATCCTCAGTCGTTTCCGGGTTGTTTTAGCTAACGTTTTAAAAGTGGACTGCGCGAGACACTTTAACGGTTTTTTAAAAAGAAGTGCGGCGTTGTCATCCATCTAGAACAAGTTGTTCGGCTCAGTTTTTGGAAGTTTTGTGTTGTCAACCTAAAAGGGATTGTAGTCTTGTTTTTTTTGTTTAGTTTTTTTTTTTTACGTTTTTTTTTTTGTTTTTTTTTTTGTTTGTTTTTTTTAAAGCCTAATTTGTCTATCAGCTTTGGCTTGTCGCCATGGAGGAATACGACTGTCACTCAACAACACACGACTATCCACATCCGTTTATCCACGGGGTGAAGCTGACCCGAGCGCAGAGGATCAGGGTAACGGTCAAACCGAAGTCTCCATATTTGACTTTTTTTTTCTTCTTTTTTTTTTTTTTTAAATAATGGAGAGAAGCCACTAAGCTCTAGCTCTAAGCTAAGTACTCTTCAAGGGCTTAACTCATCTCCCAACATATGACACCTGAAACTAATGAGGCAGTAATTTGACTGGCAGGAGTCAAGTTTGTCCTTGAAACAGATCCTTCACTTCTGAACACGAACTGACAATGTGCTTGATTTTAATGCCAGCAGTCAGTGTGATAAGGGTGCTCTGTAGAACTGCAACGGTTAGATAAGCCCATTAATCAATTAGTCCATCCACAGAAAACTAATCGTCCATTCATTTCTTAAGGAAAAATGCAAATTATTTACTGTTTCCAGCTTCTCTAATGTGAGAGTTTGGTGCCTCTCTCTCTTTTTATGTCTACATAAACTGAATATATTTGGGTTTTGGACGGTTGAGCTAAAAAAAAAAAGACGCTGCAGGACTTCACCTTTGGATGCTTTAAATTATATCAGGCATTTTCCCTTATTTTCTGACATTTTATAGACAAAAAGATGATTTGAGAACATAATCAGCACATCAATCAAAAGAAAATATCTATGAGTTGTAACCATAGTTCTATATTTATATTGTTGTTGCTTTGGACTCTTGGTTGGACAAAATGAGACACTTCATGACATCTTCTTGGGATCTGAATTTGCATTTTAAACTGTTTTCTGATGTTATGTAGAACAAACCATAAAGCAATTGATCAGTTAAGTAATAAGCATATTAATTGATAATGCAAATATACATTAATTGTATCTTTCACAGTGCTTTCTGACTATGATGCCTGAGCAAAACAGACGGGTTATAAATGTTAAAGGTTATAAATAACATAGACATGGCATGACCGATGATAACCCATACCACAGTGTTGCATAACTCTTGACAGACATGTCAAGAGGGCTGGGTAACCCAACCCTATGATGATGTTAATTATAATATTTTTGCCACACGTGTTTACATCAAGATGTGGCAACTATATGCAAAATGAAGCCATCCAAACTGGTAAACTGGTGTTCAATGCAGTAAACTGTGTTCCACTGTTAAATATTACACCTGACAGAGCTCTTGACACATGCAAAACAAGAACATTTCATAACATTCAGAAGTCAGACTGATTCCCTGCACATCAGAATTCACCATAAATCCTTAATGCAGGGACGGGGGATTAGAAAGTGTAGTTTCATAATGGTGTGTGAGGGTTTCATTACCTGCCATGTCAGTGACTGTACTTTGTGTTTATCCTCAGGGCATTATCTTGGGCAGTATCCTCTTCCCTCTACGCATCACACTGGCGGCCCTTTTCTTTCTCATCATTTGGCCTCTTGCCCGGCTACGACTGGCCGGCCTGTCTGAGGAGGACCGCTCTCGGCCCGTCACAGGCTGGCGACACTGGCTCTTCCATCCCATCGTCTGGCTGCTGAGCCGAGCCGTCTTCTTCTCCCTGGGCTTTCTGTGGGTAAAGGTGAAAGGTCGCAGGGCAGATCTGAAGGAGGCGCCAGTGCTGGTTGTGGCGCCCCACAGCGGCTTTCTGGACATGCTGGTTCTGTGTCCATCCCAGCTGGCAACGGTGGTGTCGCGGTCGGAGAACACCAGCCTGCCGGTCATAGGAGGTGAGGAGCTGTGATTCAGTTGCACCATTTTATCGAATTGCAGATGGATAATCTGATTTGCGCTTGACAGAAAATTAATTGGCAACAGTTTTGATTGGTTCATTGTTTATGTATCAAGCAGAAATGCAAAAAACTGGCTTGTTCCACCTTATTTATGCTGCTCTTCTTCTGCACCTGAACCTTTCTGAAGTTTGATGTAATCTTAATATTGACATAAAATGTTTGGGTGACATTTTTAGACATTCACAACAACATAAAACCAGTGAAAGTTTTGCAAACAGGCTGCATGAGCTGAAATATTGAAACTGTGCCGAGTTTCATCTTTCTGCCAATCACATTGGGCCGACAGGGAAAGGCAAAAATTTTATTCACTCTGCCACAGACATAGTTGTGCTAGCTCCAGTCAGGCAGGATTTGTTTCGTTGTTTATGTCACGTTTAACTGTGCAAGTGCCTGGATGACATAATCTTTTCACCAATATATTTTTGGTCCCTTTTAAACTTTTTTCCTTATTGTGCTTCACAGTACAGTGTAGTCATAGATGGGGAATCTCACCCCAAGTTGTTCACCTACTAGGCAAGAAACCAAGATTAATATTTGGAATAGAGGAGTAAAGAGGACAGTAAAAGTATTCAAGGAAGTCCAAAGATAAACAAGTGACTCAGTCTTTTGGCTTCTAATCTGCTCTGTCTGCTCTGGTACTTCCTGTCTTGCTTTCTTGGCAAACTTGCTCTGGACTCCTTCCTTGGTTCTGGTTTTAATTTTGTTCTTGTGTGACTATTTATTTATTTATTTCAATTGCGTTTCAGCTTTGCTTGAGTTCAACCAGTCTGTGCTAGTAAGCAGGAAGGATCCAGAGTCAAGGAAAAAGGCAGTCACCCAGGTCACAGAGAGGCTGACCTCCAATGGCTACTGGCCTCAGGTAAGACCTTTGTTTGGTCACTCAAACAAATGCAGATTATCTTTTGTCAACGCAAGTCTACAGGGCTTTAAGTAAAACGACAGAGATGATCTTTCTTCTTGGCTGTAGTCTTGTTTACATATCTGGCAAATACTACCAAATTATTCAATCACACTTTTCAACAATTACAGTGGGGTAATGCCGGAAGTCACACAGTGCAAAGCTCATAGAAACTTAAGTTTTTAGTGAAAAATTAAGAAAATAGACTGTATATGTAACTGTCTAGTTTTTTACTGCCTGTGATGGTTTTGTAAATCTGTGGCTTTGGCACAAGCAAACAGCTGCTCAGTATTAGATAAAGTCTTTGGGATAGGAACATGACCTGCTAGATAGAAGAAAAGCGGAACAACACACTTTACACCCTCAAGGGAATCCATTTCTTAATGCATCCTTAATTACAGTTCAGAAATAGCTAAAGTTACTTCAGGCCAGTCCTTATGCACATTTTAGTAAGGAAGAACAGAAGGTGCAGTGTTAAGTCAAATTTGAAACCAGTCTGTCTGAACATAACCACAGAGGCCAGAATGGCCCAAAGATACATCGTCTGTGGAAAGATGTTTCTTTTTTCAGGCTGTAAATGTTGTCAAAAGGCTTGTAAATTCACCTGCTGGAAGTGCAAAGAGCGGGGGTTACCACCGCAGGTCTAAACTCATAAGTCATATTTCTTAATTCTTGGCTAGATGCTGATGTTTCCAGAGGGAACCACGACTAACGGCCGTGCTCTTATCAAATTCAAGCCTGGTGAGTACCGGCAGTCTGAAATCGACACATGAAAACAAAAAAGAGATTGAGAAGAACTGAGGTTTTTATAGCCTGTTTACTACCAGGTACCTTTCTACATCCGTCCTGTGCTTGTGAATCAGTATGTATGAATGAATGAGTGTAAACAACATGAAGAGAAACCAATCCCATCTGGTTTTTCTTGATGTCTGACACGGACAACATACTACAGTTGTTTGTACAGATTATGCAGGAATGAGTCGTGTGAGAGAGAAAAGGCGTAGCAGGTGATTGTTTTGCTGCTGGATGGTTAACTCCTCTTCTGCACCTTTTACTTCTGTCTAATTCCACTATGTCTCATTTTTTCCATGTCACTCATCATCAGGTGCCTTCCTTGCCGGAGTCCCAGTCCAGCCTGTTCTGTTGCGTTACCCCAACAAGATGGTGAGTGAACTTATTAGGGGGTGGCAGGTTGATCTGCTGGTTTGAAACAACATTCAATAACCGAGAAACATGACAGGTTTGATTGCTTCAGCTGCCAGTTGTCCTGTGAAGGTTTATTAGAGAAGATAAAATTGGGTCAACTCAACACTTTACTTCCAAGATGTTTTTGTCCAGGGAGACTGAGACTTTAAATTTAAGTTAATTCTTCCTCAGAGTCAGAAGACACTTAACTCAACTCTAGCTAGGTCTCTTTAAATGTGATTTTGCAAACAAACCTCTGCCCTGGGATTCAATATCCAGAACAATATATTAAGCATATTCTGTATGTTTTGAGAACACATGAGTCGAGTCAAGTCAAATTCATTAATAGAGCATATTTAAAAGAAAATTTAAAATGCAAGTAAAACAAAAAAAATAACTAACATATAAAATTTAAAACATTTTTGTTGTTATATAAATAATGAAGGGGATTTAATTATTAAGAAAGGGAAGGAATTCCCAAGTAAAGCAAGGCACATTAAGGCTTCATTAACTTAAAAAACCCTTTCTTTAAGTGACATAATCTCAAAAGAAGGGCCAGACCACAAGTTCACTTTGCGTTTGTAAACACAGTAATCAGATTTAATTAAGGCGTGCAGCACTGTGCACAAAAGCCCCATGTAAGTACAAGTTGTTAGAGATATATTTAAAACAAACGTTAACAGCAGAAACTGTCATGCTGCATTGGTAACATAACTCTGCACACACAAGATGCTTTGTACTGTTTTGACAACTCTGTCTCATTTTTATCTGTTATGTCTACCTTGTCACTTCGTGACCAAATATGAGTGTATACACTACACTCTCCTACATATTATCAGACAGTCGTTATGTTCCTGAACATGCAGTAACACTTGTCCAGGCCAGTGTTTTGTACACTGGTTCCTGTCAGGGTGTGTTATGAGGGGAATGTGTCTAGAATTACACATGCTATGAAAAAAAGCCTGTCTGTTGCTAAGGATGGTTCTTTTTGTTTGTTCTAGTACCTTGTTGTATTGTGTCCTGTTTGATTAGTCCTTTTATGACCCTCAGGATACTGTACGCTGGACATACAAAGGAACAACCTGGTGAGTTCCTCCATTTTTCTTTCTCCATATCTGTCAAAGCAAGTTAATGTAAAGGGGTTTGGCTCATCGTTTGTCATTTCTGGCTGCATAGAAGTCGAGGCACAAGTACAGGATTTCTACATAGGCAGGAAGTTGAGTAAACTTGGAACCTCAAGGACGCTGAACTTTTTAGACTTCAGCAGTGTTTTCAACAATTTTACTCCCATTACCAGTGGATGTCATAGTAACTAAACCTGTGCACATTTTATGAAGAACACTGCTTTTACATTTCCTGCTTGTCATAATATAAATTTAATCCACATTACCCGCCCCAAACTTTGGCCAAATTCAGCGATTTGCTGTCAAGTAATCATTTTAGTCAGGTAAGGAAAAGAACACATACATTGAATTGGCTGCTGTTGATATAATTTTTTTTCTACTTGAAATATAATATTGACTCTTTGTCCATTAGGCTTGAGGCACTGTGGCACACAGCTTCACAGTTTTACACCAACATGACTGTTGAGGTAAGACTCCTTCACCTCACAAACACGTACAGTAACAGGTGCAGCAAAGCACACCACTGATCACATTCATCAGTAATGTCAGGTGTGGTCAAACACGACATTTTCAAACAGGAGAAGGTATTTTTCAGCTTGATGTGAAGTTACTCTTTGAAAGTTTGAGTGTATGAAAAATATAAATGCCTCTTTGTTTTGCTCAAACTTGCAACTTCACACTGTCCCACCTTCCCCTGTTACCGTGACTAAACATGAGAGAGAACAATGGTTGCCTTATTTTTATTGTTCTACAGTTCCTGCCAGTTTACAACCCATCCCAGGAGGAGAAGAATGATCCCAACCTGTATGCAGACAATGTTCAGAAACTCATGGCCAAGTAAGTAGTGCAGAGGTGAATTTTCAGGGCTACGTCTCATTTCAAAGGAACTGATCTGTCCACAGTAACGGGACTACAGGGTTGAAGGTGTCTGTGAATCAGCTTTTTATAATGCGTTTTTCTGCTGTGCTTCAGGGCCCTTGGCATCCCAGCTACAGACTATGTGATGGAGGGTGGAGTTCCTGTTAGTAAACTGGGTGGTCTCTCTCTTCCACTGGAGTCCCCTGCCAGAAAAACGCTCTCACTGCTGCTGAAAAACGGGTGAGAGAGGACCCTCATTGATGTTCGGTCTCGGCCGAAAATGTTTTATGGCTTTAATAAAAAAGTCAAATTGCCTTTTTTATTATAATTTTCCTCCCTTTCTTCTCTCTCTCAGCCTGGAGGCATCTGAAGTGGAAGCAGCACTGGACCGGATGATTGACAGGTGTCAGTCTGGAGCTCAGGCGTCAAAGGCCAGTGCAGAGGAGCTTGCCTCTGTTCTCGGACTGACAGATAGAGAGACAGCAGTCACTGTCTGTGACCTCTACTCCAAGGTAGAAGCAGTTTTCTTTTGTGTGTGTGTGTGTGTGTGTCTAACAAGATTAACTGCTTGCACAACATCCAAGAGGGCATTTTTCACTGGTGTCGTTTCCACCTGTGTATTTATAGGTAACAGGTGCAGCAGAGAACTAAATGTCCTCTGTTTTATGGCTTTAATACAGCTGCTGGGAGAGTTCACACTGTGAGATGTTAGCAGTAAATATATGAGGCAGATGTTTGTTTTTCACCACAGGTTTTGACAACTATGGTCAAATCTGGTGAATTTAACATTTAAAATATTGAGTACTGTTTCTAGAGCTTTACCCGTTGATTGATCCATTCGTTTTTGTGTAATTTATTGATTACGAAATAGTTTTGTGACATTTGTGCTAAAGGTACATTTCAGTTTCTGTGCTGTGCTCCAGAAACAGATGAGGGGGGTGGGGGGCACAAAATAGAAATATTAAGTAAAACCTCACCAAAAATATGTTGTTTTTTTTGTTTGTTTGTTTTTTTTCAGGATGAAACTGTGGACTTCAGACAGTTTTATTTGAGTGTTGCTGCCCTCTCAGGATTTGTCAGCATCAAATCACTACTTCACACAGCTTTCAGTGTAAGTACTGTTTGTATTTTTTTTATGTCTGAATGTCTGAATGTAATCTGTTGCATTTTCTCAGACTCTGTACGACTTGAGCAGGAAACACTTTAAGAATTTTGTGTTGAAATCTTTATTTATTTATTTTTTTTTTATGCCTCCATGCATAAAATGGTTTAGATGGTTGACTATAAATAGTATAAAATGTTGATGACTGGAGAGAATACCCTCACAGTGAGTTTGTCAAAATGCAAAGCATCTAATGTGTTGCATTATTTTGTCATTGACCTCTCTGACCTGCTAAGTCATGAATTTTATTTATGTATTTATTTATTTTGTGAATGTATGTGTTTTACAGCTGTTTGACCGGGAAGGCAGAGGCAGTCTAAGTGCAGAGGACCTGTCAGACCTCATGGGGGCGCTGCTGGGCCTTCCTCAGCACAGCACCACTGAACTGTACCTGCAGGCCTCCAATCAAGGCCAGCTCACTGAAGGTCAGTGACTCTGAATAATTATCTAATTATCTAACTTAATTGCTCACTATCAAGGGAACTAAAAACTACTGTTTGTTATAGTAGTGAATGAGGGGGTGATTTTGGACATAGCCAAAATGATAATTTTTATGTCCTGCCACTGTAGAGCATGGTATACAGGACATTATGTCGTCATGCTTGTGTGTGTCTGTAAACACATTCTTGTGAACCTTGATAGTAATGAAGTATACCACTTGATAGTACTTGAAGCGTGTGATCTGATAAGATTTTGGTATGACTTGCTGCATAAATTTGCATATTAATGAGGGAACTTTGAATCCTCAGAAATTGCTGTTACTCCTTTAACACTTTATGCTGACAGTTAAGTTTATAGCAGGTATGTAGCATACAAAGACAAACATTGACAAGACAAGACAAAGATCGATAGAAACCTGTGTAAGGTTTTGTTTGTTGTTTTGATTGCTCTTCTTCATTATTGGCAGTTTAGGTTGTCTGTTCATTTTTAATTTTCCTCCCTGCTGTGAGAAGTTATTACTTTATGTAAACTAGAAGCCCAGTGTGTTACGGCTTACACAGTGTGAAATGTTTTGACATGGGGTAATAATAATAGAAGGATATTTAATGTCAAACTTGAGGCAATTTACTTTTAAGCAAAAAGGCAAGTGACACCTGACTGAACATTTGTGTTTCATCAGGTGATATTTAAGGGTCAAAACACTTTAAAATCCTCATTACATCTGCTTTGTTTCCTCAGAAAATCTGCTCCAAGTGCTGACGACCCACCCGACCTATCAGAGAGTAGTGAATGAATACCTGCAGCCTGAGGAGGCGGGCTCTCACCTGCCATTCTCTTCGCTGGCCAATGGGGAGGCTGTGAACAACAACGGAAACGTGCACAACAGCAACGGATCCCTCCACTACAACAAGAAGTTTGAATGAGGGTTTTTCTGAATATTAAATGAGAGTCGGATTCCTCTTTCTGCAGGATGTTGAGTTTTTCTGTGCTTATCATCGTCAAGTGCAGTTATGAAGATATGAGACAGTTTGAACAAGAATAATCATCGACAAAGTATTGTATTTTTAAAGTTTCGTGTCACACAGTATGTGTGTGGATGTATGGATGCATTTTTTAAATCCTCATGTCAATCTTGCAATTATTGGACAGCCAAAGAACGTATGCTACAGTGGCTTTCTGAAGTGTGTGTGTGTGTGTGTTTTTGAGGCCAGGAACTTGGAAGGTGTGTGCATGTTTAACTGTATGCCTTTTTAATTACCATGAAGAAAGGACTCAGTCACTTTTGTCATTTGAAGCCATCAAATGTCTTATTTATAAAATTTCCTCCTATGTATATAAAAACATCTTTTTTAAAGGGACAATGGAATGTGCAAAAAAAAAAAACTATACACTCAAAGTTTATTCTGTAAATGAATTATTTCTTACATTTTTGTATGAATATAGTTTTTTGTTAACAATTAATTAAACTGTGAATTGTTTTAAGTAGATTTTGCTGTTTGGGTTGTCCGTCTTTTTCCCACCTCTTTCTGTTTTTCCTTTTCCCGCCTTTTCTTTCCCATCACCTTTGGTTTGTGCAAGATAAAGTCCGTATATTTTGTAGGTAACTTGGAGAGCCGCCTTTGTTTCTTAGAAGGAAAGCGTGGGACCTGGATTCGCCTGAGACTCATTCTGGTTTTCGTTGCACTCCTCTCATCTCTTGAAGGCGTCTTGCCTGCAGTTTTTTCACCTTCAAAAGTTTCTTGTCCAGTCAAACGAGATGGATTTGAAATCAGTTTGTCCACGGCCTTTGTTTTACTTCTTGTCCTTGGTGTACAGACGCCAAATGTTTCATCATTGTTGCTTGACCCCTCATCGCCTTTCTCAATCCATGTTTGCCTCTGCTTCTCAGCTCTCCTAGAGTCAACCTCCCTCTTGATCTTCCACCTTGCTCTTTTCATCGGACTCTTGATGATTTCCGTCTCAATCCCCACATTTTCTGTCTCGTTTACCTTAGTCTCTTCAGAAGCCTCATGTTCCTGCCGATATCTTTTCATCGGACTCAGCGGTAGGCTTGGGTGTTTTGCCTCTTCTCCATTTGCCCTTTCCCCCTCACCTTTCCCATCTTCTGTCTGGTCTGGACTTGGTTTGCGACTAGACACCTTTGGCTTTGGTGACGTTGAGCTGTAAAAATCACAAGTCTTCGTTTGCATGACCTCACTGTGTCCACCAGCTCCGTCTTCACTTAGTGCTACTGTTTTGCCTTGTTGCTGGTTCACTTGAATCGACTCTGGATCTAGACTGGGGGATAATTTTGGATTTTTCACAGAGGGCGACTCCAGGCTCGAGAGAGGATGCTTATGCTCATCTCTGTCATTCAGTGGTGCTTCCCCTGGGGCTTTCTGGCCGCCTTGATCGATCATTATCATGTCTGTTGGAGGAGCTGTCTGAACTCCTGGGCTCTGCTGGGATGATGCTGTAGGTGGAGAGACGGTACTGAGGTTTGCAGAGTCCTCGTTGACCTTGCCCACCTTTATTTGCAAATCTTTATTTGTATCGTTCGCTGTCTCGCTACTCTCCTCTTCATCCTCCCTGCTTCTGCTTCTTTTAACCGGACTTGAAACAGACTCATTTGCATACTCCTTTACATTCACTTCTACTTTGTCCTGCATTTCTCTCTCGGGTGAGGCCTCTATCTCACTTGTTTCCATCTGTGAGTGTTGGCTTTTCCTTCCATCTCCAGAAGCAGAAGGAGGAATCAGCTGTGCTTTTTCCTCAGTAGTTATGCTCCTAGTTCTCCTCCTTACAAAACCAGATATTTGAATCCCTTCCTGTTTTCTTTTTATACTCTCCTCATCCTTTTCACTTTTCTCTTGTGGTGTTGTGGTTGAAAGAGTGTTTTCTACCTTGTCCTCAGAGGCAGAGGCAGGGGAGCAGTGCGAGGGCAGTGACTCCAATTCGAGTCTCTGTATCTCCACTCTGAGCTTTTGGTGCTGTTCATTCTTTCCCATCTCGGAAAATTGCTCGACTGTGTGTGTTATTTTTGTTCCTTGGCTCCGCTCTTCAAAATTACTCTCCTCTCTTTTACATAATTGTCTTCCTCCCGAGGACCGTCTGCTCTGTTTTTCATAAATTACCCCGTCTTTCTTAATGCTCCTTTCACTTGGTTTCCTCTCGTCTGATCTCTCTGTTTTGAATCCACCAATAAGTCCTGCTTTCTCTTTTTCATTTTGAACTGACAGCCTCTGACTGCGTCTGACTTTGACGAGTTTGGTTTCATTCTCTTTATTCTCTTCCTTCTGTTCAAAACTCATTTTAGCCATCCCTTCTTCTCTTGCTTTTCTAGCTGTTTTCTTTGGCGTCTCTGATGTTCTAGCACCTTTTTCCAAAATGTTCTCACATTTTTTCTCAGTGACACGTCGCTCTCTTGTTCTGAATTCAGAGAAAATGCGAGGTGACGCTAATTCTTGAGAAATTGGCAGTCCTTCTGGTGACTCTAATATCTGTTCTTCAGGCACTGAGCCTGATGAGTTGCCATCAACTTGAGCATCAGAGGAGTCTGGATGGGAATCTGCCACAGAGGACGAACTGGCTGGCGCAGGGATTGCATTGTTAAGGTCATTTTTGGGTGACATATCTTTTAGGCACGAGGACTCTGGGTTTATGTGTCTGGGACTATGTTGGTCTTCAGACTCCCTTATCAGGGGAGGAGGAAGTGCTTTCCGAGCCAGGACCCTTAGAGCTTGAGGGCCAGCTGACTGTGATTGGCTGTTGGTCAACAAATCAGCACTGAAATGAGGTGCAGGAGGGTCTTCAGTTGACCCTGCAACACTGGAACTTGAGGGGGACTCGGAGGCAGTGGGTTCCCAAGGTAGAGGTCCGCTCTTGGTCTTCTGGGACAACTGAGCTGACTGGGTGTTTGCAAAGTTTGAGAGGGACATTGCGGCGTCTTCTGACACGATTGGACCACTGTCATCTGCAAGAAATAAGGCTGCCAATACATCATGGTCTGCTGTCTCCAAGTCAAAAGTAAGAACGTCTGGGGCGGAATGTGGAGACAAAGTGAAAGTATTCTCCATGAAAAGGGAGCCATCGTGACAAAGACTAGACAAGGCATCAACAGGACTGAAGTGTTCTGGCGAACCATCAGTTGGCAGTTGTCTTTCCTTTGATCCTGTATGCAGAGGCGCAATTTGCCAATCGTGGTTTGGATTGGTCTCAGAGTTGCCCGGAGGATCCAATATAGGTGTCTGAGATGTTTGATCAGGTACAGGATCACTGATGGAGTCAGCAGACAGTTGATGTGATTGTTCCTGCACAGTCATCTCCAACACCTGTAAACCAAGAGGAAAAACAGGAAGAAGAAAAACTTACTAAGGTAATTAACATTTTTCTTGTGGCATTTTCCCAGATGCAAACAGGTATGCAGTATCTCATCTTTTCATACACAACCCAGCATTTGACTTTTCTCATAGAATTATGACTTAATACTTGTCGTCATAAAGCAAAAAAGTATCATGTTACCCATTGCTTTAATTCATTCAGTGGAAAAAGGTCAATGGATTCTGGATCTGGAGACACGGGGGGATCCAGATGCTCTGCATTCAGTCTCGATCCCAGCTGAGAGGAAGAGATGAAAGAAGAAGAATTAAAGGGCCCTGTAGAGATTTAGTGTTGCGCTTTCAAAATCTGGGGAGGGGCAGATTTAATTTGTGAAAATTGAAGCAGTAGAGGCCAACAACCCTGCATCTTACATTTGTCACAATTCAGCTCAACAGCATCTTTCTTTAGACCCGTCCTGCCTGATAAACGCCCAAATCTTTGAGGCTCCACAGGCCCAGGTTGAAACATGTCTTATCATCCAGCAGCAAGACAGTAAAAGAAATATATACATCTAACTCCTCACACTGTGCATAATAACTACAGTAATGATATAAGAGACGCACCAGAGATGACCTGTCAGTTATAGGATCGCTGCTGGAGTTGGCAGAAGGTTGATGTGACTGCTCCG
Source organism: Seriola dumerili (assembly GCF_002260705.1). Taxonomy (NCBI): domain Eukaryota; kingdom Metazoa; phylum Chordata; class Actinopteri; order Carangiformes; family Carangidae; genus Seriola; species Seriola dumerili. The sequence continues at coordinate 145,260 of NW_019175690.1, forward strand.
GCAGCGTCGCCTGCAAAGTCAGAAAGAAGAAACAAAAAGATAAATAATAAATAAATAATTTTATAAATATGCAGTATACTTCACATTTTTATTTTTACAGAAAGGTCAAACTGCAGGGTTCAGTGACCCTCGGTTACTGACTCACAGCGGCGCAGTATTGTTGATGTTAATGGTCAAAATGGCACTTGTTCTTCTAATCCTAGATCGACCTGCCGCATCACGAGGCAATAATACACATCTGTTACTGTACTTATTCTCATGTTACCTCTTTCTCTTGTGGTTCCAGAGCGATAAAGTCGAGGATATCCGGGTCTGAAGAGAGGAGGGACTCCAGGAACTCTGTATCCAGTGTCGACTCCACCTGAGACAAAGAAGTGAGCACACAGGGACACACAAGATATATTTTTAAACCTTTGTGGCAAACAAGATAATAATATTGTCAAAATTTAAAAAGAAATTATAGGAGAATAATTTAATTTAAAAGTCGCTACTTATGCACTTAAGTTTCTCCCATTTTATACTAATGCCTGACGTACTTTTCTGACAAAGTCCTCATCGCTGCACAGTTCATCCAGATACTCCAGAAAGATGCTGTTTTCTGTCTCTAGTTTCTCCTTCTCTCCATCCTCGTCGTCCTCATCCTCACTCTCTTTGACCTCCACGTTTTCATGAATCTGAGAATAATCAAAACAGCAGAAAAATTGGGATTTTTTTTTTTTTCATAATGAAATATTGGCTGTTTTGAACAAACTTTTAGATTTTAAGGATTTTTTCAAAGGTATTTTTGGTGTTTTTCTTATGAATGTTTTAGTAACTCCTTAAACAGATATTCTTTTAGAAACAATAAATACATTCTCCTTTTCATTCATTCATTCATTCATCCTTAATGTAAATTTTTCTAGATTTTATATTATAACCCAAAGCTGTTGACCTTATCGGGACAGAGGGAGTCCATGATCGTCATGTATTCTTCAAAGGCGCGTTCTGCCAGCGATTCTTCATCTAAAGAGAGAAGAGATCCAGGAGAAACCACAGACTCTGCGGATTGTAGTTCCTCATCAGATGCATCATTTCTCTGCTGTTTTTCTGTGATGATAAAAGAAGTAAAAAAATCAGTTTGACTTTTAACCATTTTCATTTCTTCTTAGCATCCATAAGCTCTCTGTGTCCTGCAGGAAGGATTCATCCTCCAGGCATCATGAATGTTAGTGCAAAATTTCACAGCAATGCATCCAATAGTTGCTGAGATAATTCAGGGGAAAGGTAATGTCGATTTTTAGATATAAAGCCTTGACCTCTGACCTTCTGACTTGGCCTTCTCTTTACTCTGCTCTTTTCCTGCAGACTTTGGCGTCACATTTAACTGCTCACCAACTGGCTCAACTGCCTTCCTTGACAACCTGGGGTCAGACATGTGATATTAGATACAGTACTAAAGTCATGATTTAATTATGGACCAGTCGATACAATAATATAATGCTGTCTGATGTGTGTTCCTTACAGGTCAGGCTCGCAGGGCTGCTGGACAGGTTGAGACTGTGGACACACACACCAAACGGGGCGAGCCTCAGGCAGGAGGAACCAGGACTGAGGGGGGGAAAATGGGCTGTATGGGAACAACACACAGGGGCTAAAATCACACCTGGCGTTGGGTGTGGTATTCATCCAGCAGGCCTCTTGACCAAACCAGGGGGTCATTCTGAGCTCTGGTACAAGTGGTGTCACGTCAGTCTGGACGCCTGGTGATAAAGCCTGGAGGTTGAATAGAGGGGGACAAATACTGGGCATGAAAGTTAAGTTAAAGGGATTCTCATGGGCTTGTATCTGGGGGTGGGTGGGGCCCATCATCAGGCTTGGCAGGGAATGTAGAGTTTGCTGGTTTGGATTTTCTTCCTTTTTCGTCCAAGATGGCGTGTCTCTGTTCTGCTCAGAATGAGCAAACCTCCTTTCTCCAGCAGTGGAAGCTCTCAGGGATGCCACCTCATCCATCCTCGCCCGATGAGGCTCCGATGAACAAAGCTGCCCAACGCTGCTATCTGACAATTCATGGATGTGTAGCTCTTCTTGTGAGGCAGATCTGTCGGTAGGAAACAGGCGATGATCTTCTCTGTCAGACAAGATGATCTCAGGTGGATAAATCGGCACTGGATCCATTCTTTATCTCTGTCGCTGTGTAACTGTTAAAGGTGAATAGTGAATATCAGCAGTTTGTAATTTGGCCATTGTCGTTGTTTATTATTGAGATTGTTTAGTGTGTAGTTCCAAGTAATAGAAAAAAGTGCAAACAGAAAACAATAAAAAATGATGCAAAAAACTAAATTATTTTATCATCATTACTATTATTTATGTTCACTTAAATGTTTGTTTTTGTGTTTGAGGGCCCCTTTGCCTCTCAAGACCTTTATCATCTGATTAAATTTGTGCCTGGATGTGTTGGTTCATATCTGCAAGATAATAAAGTAATATATAACATTGTGCATTTGAGAAGCTCAGTAGCTGCTATGATTTCATCTGTGGACGAGAGCTTGCGTTGGAACAGATCCATCTACATGGCAGCTATATGCAAACTGCCTCCATCTGCTGGTAAACTGTGTGATACTGTTACAAGCTCAAGAAAAAGCTAGTAAGGAGACTTTGAGTTGTTATTGTATTGGTCAAAAATGTACCTTCACTCATTAAGCATTATGTGATGACTTAAATTTATAATACATAAACAACATATATTACTTTCTTTGTTAATATTAGAGCCTGGAACAATTGGGTCCATGTTTTTCCTTAAACAAGCAGTAATTACCATGTTTCTTCTCTGAAGCATCTTTTTTAAATTAATGATTAAATGAACTGCTTCTATTAAATTTATAATTTTAAGGAGCATTTCCACATGACAAGTGATTAAAACACAGGAGACTCATCCTTTGTGAAAAGTGAGAAGTTGAACCTTGTTTGCACACGCTCAAGATACTAACTGAACGTTCAAAACCCTGGATACAGGTTTAATTATCAGAGAGAACAGTGTCAGTGGAAAATAACACACATTGTGGATCGCTCAAATATTTCTCATCAGGCTTACCTTTCTTGTGGGAGATGATTAGTCTTCAACCAATGCTGTAAAAATGTGTTCATCAGTTTGTCTCTGCTCATGTTTTAAAAATAAACTTGATTCAGGTCGACTTTTGTTTACTTCTGACTAAAAGTTCTGTGCATGTAAACATTCCAGACTCCATAAAGTCTCATAAATAAAAATTTTACCAGATTGTGTCAGAAATCTGAAACAGTTGTGTTGCAAAACATCTTCTAGAAAGAAGAAAAAAAATCAGTTTATTAAAATGAAAGTTGTAGACAAAGTGAATTTATATTTTGTTGAATACATTTCAAAAGCCACTATTTTCCAAAGTGGGAGACATAAAAAAAATATGTTTCATTGAATTTTATCTATATTGATATTCATACATGAAAAGCTTCATATACTTTCTATCTAACAAGTGAGCATTAGCCATCTGCGGATGAAGCCCATTACAAGTGGCTGAAAGCTCTAGAAGAAATCTAGAAAGAGAACTTTGAGGTAAGAGCTTCTTTTTCAAGGTTAAAAATCAACCTTGAAGCTCAGAAGCATTTTCGTGTCTCTCTGCTAGTACTTTTTTTTAGGGACCTTTAGGGACTTTGGGTGTTTAGGAGGATATTAGGAGACTCCAATTCCCAGAATGCCGAGCGCTTTGAATTCAGAACCGGATATCCGCTCTGCCATCCGGGCGACGAGAAACTTTGCTGCACGTGGAAACTGAAGGAGAAAATTTGTTTTCTTTTCGATACAAGTCAGCTAATATTATTATTTTTTTTCATTTTTGTGGATCTACAAAACAAGTGCTTTCCGCGATGTTTCTGCAGTATTACGTGGACGAGAAGGGGGACAGAGTCTACACTCTGAAGGTAACGTTATGTTTACATCCCCAACATGTGACTTTACTCTCCATTAATGTATTTTTGCTCCTAGTTTCACTCTAGCTCGTCGATATAGAGGCTTATTTGAGCTCGTTGAACATTTTCGATCTCTGGAAACGCTGGTACATAATTGTTATTACGTTAACGTACAGGAGACCGAGGCGAAAATGATTTAAACCCTGTAATTCGACTGTTAAACTTAACATGGGGCAAACAAAGCTCATTGAAATAAAAGACATACGTAAACAAAAAGCAACATCAGCGAGTGAAGTCTTATCACAGGTAACATGCAGCTGGACGTTAGCACTGAATGGAATAATCAGATAGCTGGAGCTGCAGACAACAGTTCTTTTTATCATATATAATCAATCAATTTGTGACAAATAATTTATTCCACCAGATATCCAAGACATTAAATACTCTCCACAGGCTACCAGAATCCAAGTTTTTGTGTTCTCATACTTCTTGCAAGCAAAAAATAAACAAAGTATTCAAAACATGTAAATGTATATTCCTTTATTTCTCATTCTCTCCTGGTTTACGTTTAACATCCAGTTTATATAAAAGCTGCAACTATGAGTTGATTTATTAATTAGTTGGTTGACATAATTAATCAGTAGCTATTTTTATAATCATTTACTAGCTTTAGTCATTGCCGCAATGGTATGAGCTGTGGAGTGTTTACTGCTTTTCCTTTACATGATAGTGAACTGAATACCTCTGGGTTCTGGACTGTTGTTCAGACAAAGCAAGACATTTAAAGACTTCATCTTAGTCTGTGGGAAATTACAATGGTCATTTTTAACTATTGACTGACATTTGATATTTTTTAGACAAAACAGTACATCAATTAGTTGAAAATATAATCTGCAGATTAATCAGTAATAATAATTGTTGCATACCTAGTTTTATATGCTTATTACTTTTCAGTCATAAGTTTTCAGCTGCAACGTTCACTTTTTTCCACAATGTCTAATCGTCAAGACTGAAAGGTTCATAACTTTCAATAATACAGATCTCTGTTGCCTGATTTAACATTACAAAGCACACAATAAATCTGAGGAGTTGTGAGGTTATCAACAGGACAGGGAAGGAAAGAAAGATATATATATGTTTTAGATACAATAACATTTATTTATTTTCCTCTAGACTTTATTCTTGGGAATCCTGGATGGTTTTGCCTTTTCTGCCCTAAAACAATGATTCAAAGGACACTAGAGAGGCAAAGTCATGTTTTGGCTAGAGTTCATAGATCGATGTGACCTATGATGATGTAGTGCAAGGAGACTTCACTTATTTTAAGGTTGGGGACCACTGAAGTAGATGATTAAACAAGCAATAGTGTTAAACAAGCAATATATGAACTATCAATAAAAAGTCTTTTATTCATCGCTCCCAGTGCTGAAATCAACTGAGCTTTCTCTTTCCTTCTTTGTCACCAACAGAAGATATGTCCTGACGGGCAGCCCACCAGCTCGGCCCATCCAGCCCGCTTCTCCCCAGACGACAAGTTCTCCCGACATCGGGTGATGTTGAAGAAACGCTTCGGCATTCTGCTCACCCAGCAGCCCAGACCTGTTCTGTGAGAGAGAGACAGAGAGAGAGAGAGAGGGCAGAGGTGAAAGCAGAAGGAGGGAGAGGTGGATCGATGGAGACCAAGAATTGGAGGGGTGAAGGCGAAGATAGGACTGCAAAGCAAAGAGCAGGAAAGCTCCAGGCCCAAATCGAAGGGACTGTTATTGCATTGGATATCAGCTGTCATTGATTATTTTTTTATGTGCTGTAATTTGTTGACATTCAGTTTAGGTTATTGTTATGATTTTGTTTTCATGCTGAATAAATGTTCAGTTCATAAACTCTATTCTTTTGTCTGAGTGTATATAAAATCCAGAGTAGGTGACAAATTAAAGAATAAAACCTGACTAAAATCAGTGGGGGAAACGTAACAAAGTAAATGCTTCCATATAGAGCATGAAGGCAACCAAGGGGTTACGGCCTGCTAAAGAATCACAACTGGTGAGATGAATAATGGGGTAGGAGAAAAAGAAAAGTTCTAAACAAACTTGTATCTATTTATTTATTTTGACTTTTCCATAATCTTGGCTTTTTTGAAATATTGGATACTTTCACCTTTTGGGAACTTGAACAGTTATTGGACCAGTGGAAATGCTAGCAACTCTGAAATGTGACCAAATAGCACACTAGTGTTTGTAAGATGTCACAAGACAAGAAGGATCGGAACCAATGGCGTAATTCTAAACGCTGTTGTGTTTTATATGTTTATTATGAATTTCTTTAAAATGACACAGAGCTGCAAGCTCTTGATCTGAAAAGTAACAACTACAGCTGTCATGGAGAAAAAGTACAGAATTTCCCTCTTAAATGTAGTGGTGTAAACATACCATAAAGTGGAAACACAAGTAAATAAGTAAGGTACAAGTACCTCAAATTTCTAATGAAGTATTCGTGTCATCATTATAAACGATTTTTAACCTATTACAACATTTAAGTAATACATTTTAAGCAGGCAGATTTAAAAACAGTAGAAACAGAGACAATCCATGTCTGGGCTACAAGGACTACATTTCCCAGGTAGCGATGACAGCTTGTTAGTCATCACGCACGCGCAAGCCGTTGGGACGACGGCAAGGGAAATAGGACCTGCCGCGCGCTATTGCATGTTTCCTTTTTGTTGGGTCGGTTGGACAAAAAAGTGCCGTGAAAACCTGGGAGCGGAGCCAATTCTTCCCAGATGTAACTGAAAACAGTCGTATGGTGGACGCATTTCTTACGGGAAACTTCAAACAGGTATGCGCTTTATGTGACTGCTGTGTGGGGTTTGAAATCTTCAACGGGCGTTTGTCGCTGTCTGTGAGATATCTGAGGAGGTCCGCGGAGTTGACAGTTTATCAGCGGCATGGCTAACGCTAGCTTCGGCTAGCTGTACCGTCAGTGACCACCTCACCCGATACAACCCCCTCCTCCTGTATCTATAGAAGTGATGGCTGAGTGCTTCACGCGCAGCTCTTCATTATACGATGCTTACTTTAATCGAAAATCACAACTTTGCCAATAACAGGCTAATTACTCCACCAGTTTGTCTCAATGCGTTTAAACCGCCGCGGTTTAACGCCAGATGCCGCATTCCTTTTGTCATGAAAATGTTGTCTTAAGGTCATGTTTGAAGCAACACATATTCTTATAATTTCATTACAACGCCAGGTCTGAATGTGTAATAATATCGGGAGGCGTTTACTGACCGGTTCAAGCCAGAATTATTATGGCTAGCTTAATTGGCTTAGAATGGCAACTGAGTGGTGGCTAGCAAGCGAGCATCAGCAACAACTGGGCTTTCAGCAGGTTGAAACTAATTAAAGGATTTTGTTTTTAATTGGTAAAGGCTAGTTTGGTTATATGCTTGTCCCTGGGTCATAATGATTACAGCTGAATTTACATAAACCCCTGTGATTGAGACTGATTGAACACGAGACCAGGACGACACTATCTCTTTATTTTTGGATTATTATCTAGTTAATTATATTGTAATAATTGTAACAATATTTTGGATATGAGCTCAGGTGCTATGCTGTGGCACTTAAACACCCATTTATTACCTCCCTACTGAAAAAATTAGCCAAGCACCTAACATTACAGCCCTGTACTGCTCATTTAACTCTGATAAAACATTGCAAGGCTCAAACTAAGGATTTTTTCATTAATGGTTATATTCTAGGTTCATTAATCAGTTGTTAGTCTTTAAAATGTCAGAAAATAGTGAAAAAACCCAATGTAACGTCTTTTAATGTCTCATTTTCTGTGAATAACAGTCCAAAACCTTAACATATTCAGTTTACTATCATGTACAGCAAAGAAATGCATCAAATAAAAAAAAAGATTATACTATCAATATGATATATTATCTAAATAGTTGTCAATCAAGTTGTCAAGCTGTCAATCAACTAATAGTGCAGCGAATTCAGAAAATTATCTTGCATACACCAGTAATACAGCCTGGAAGATAAATGAAGATATTAGGTTAAGTCACAGGTGATATTAGTCTCCTGTGATTGAAAGCATAAATCACAGCATATGGTTAATGTGAATCAGGGTAACACATCATTGATTCTGTGCCATATTACAAGCATAATATCAATGTTATTGAACAGAAAAAGAATCCCCTGAAATACAAAATAAGCGCTCAAATAAGCAGAAATCCGGTTGAATTATTTGAGAGGAGAACAGAATGTTCTGCACCTTGTCCTGCTCTTTTCTCTGGTTTCTCTTTCAGTCTAAAGACATGCCATAGAGTTGTATTGAAGACTAATTGCCTCTAGGTGTGAATGTGTTTGTCTAGACTGATAACCTCTCCCGGGTTTTTGCTGTACAATGCGTGCTAGTGCTGGGATAGGCCTCAGCTCTCTCTGTAGCTGGAAGTTGGTGAAAATAAGCCCCATAAGCCCCCCACTCTCTTCCCAGGCATGCTTTGCAAGCTGGGCATGAAAGGTGCAAAACCCATCTACCCCACCTTGCTGTCTGTTCCCCTGTTCATCTCTGAATGTGCACTGACAAAGTGTGAGAGAAAGGCAGCATTAAAACGGGGTTGGGGTGGTGGGGGGTGGGGGGTGTGTGCCATGTCTCTGCATGCAGAGTGAGAGAAAACAGCCAGCAGCTACTGGCACAACCGGTTGGAACCGCTCTCCTTTTAATAATTAAATTATGAACCAAGCTAAAACAACAATTCAGCTATATCCACCTGTCTTGTCACTTTTTCTCTCAAGACAACAGAGTAAATTGCATAGTTGACTTTGCACCTGCACGGCACGCCGGCCAACTGTGAAGCTCAGACTGGTTATTGTTTTACACCTCCTTCATTTAGAAAGGTGTCATGTTGTTGAAGGATAAAACCCCAGACACAGTTTTCCCTAGAGTTAGTTTTTGTAAAAAGTGACATATATTCACACAAAGGAAAGTAGGCTGTAATGATGAATATTTGCTCAATGTATGTATTATTTCAATTAGCAACTTCTTTTGTTGACGTTTTATTGTGTAGGAAGGCAGGTTAGAGCCTGTATTTGTTGATTTTAGGAGCATGGGGTGAATTTAAAGGCAAAAAAGATACAGACCTCCTCTTTCAGCTGTCTCCACGTGAATTTGTTTTATGGCACTACAGAGAAAGCATTGTAAGACTGTGTTAAACTGATTATCTTTGCAAGTAAACACATTACACAATGGCTGCCTGACAACATGTTGTAGATACAAATATGTGGAGAAAAGTGCTGCTTTTCCTAATTGTAATTCACAGTACATGCAGCCTACTTATTTTGTTCCTTTTCACTGTATATAAACTAACTTCTATTGTATTTTTTCCTCTCTGTCTCAATCATTTCTCTCCCATCACATCCTCCCCTGCCCTCACTGTGACTGCTCATGGTTGCAGCAGAAAGTAGAAAGACACTTTTATCTCCAGGGTGCAAGTCAGACAAAGTCTATATGTGTTTACTTGACAAAAGGCAGAGAGAAAGACGTCAGTCCTCAACTACAGGAATCAAGACATAGAGTAGGTAGAAAAGATTCTGTACAGATACACTATTTCAATTTGACGTAAAAGGAAGACGAAAAAGATTGAGCTTGACACAACAAGAAGAGATCCCCTCAGCTCTTTATGTATGTGTGATTATCATCACTGCCAGCTGCTTGAAACCACATGCACACATTCATAGGAAAGAAATAATTCCTGTGCTGGTATCACTTTCAAACAGAATCAGAAAGTCTTTTGCACTTGTAGGCGCAGAAAGAGGCCTTTGGTACAGTTTCTTTCACATGCCTGGTGGAAGACGACTACTTTGCTTCAATGGAGAATTGCAGCTGCAAAGGGACAAATTGTAGTGGCCGCTGTTACCTCGGCATCACCTGGGAGAAAGCCTAGCCTAGCCTAGCTTAGCTCAAGTCAGCACAGCCCTGCTAGCTAGTCCGTGAAACCTCCCCAACACCTCTGCCCCCTAGCCATCCATCTTCTCCTGCCTCCCATACATCCCTCGCCTCCTCGTCTAACTTTTCCAAGTGAGTTGCCATGGCATCAGTGCGCTTCACGGTGACGCCCACCAAGGCGGAGGACCTCCCGGGGCTGTCCGACACATCTCCTGACATCAGCTCCCGCTCCGGTGCCCGCGTCCGCTTCGGCTCCAGGGAGAGTGTCAATCGAAGTGACCCTCTCAGCGAGACGTCGGGAGGCCTGACAACTACTGCCACAGCAGGAGGAGGGACTGACACGCCAGACCACAGCAACACAGAGCAAGGTGAAGAACGCACAAATTGACATACTCTGTTGTCGCTGTGGTTTCAAGGGACACATAACAATTTTATGCTTAAAATATGCATCATAAAACATGTTCACACTTTTTAATGGTATACAGAAGCCCTGACTGGAGAGCTTCACACATGCAGATCACACACCTAGTCTGCATAACAACATGTCACTCTATTGTATCCAATCCCTAATCTAATCTGAACTACTTACATGGCTACAGACATTTTAATCCTTATGTTTGAGACATGTAAGCCAGCCACTCCTTCATGACACACTGGCTGAGAAATAAGCATGTAATGTCACACGTTCCTGAACAGTTGAACCTGCATTCATAGTGGCTGCATTTTGAGCAGCATGTGGCCTTTGGATTCCCATGAAGTTCTGTAAACAAAAATCAATGGCAGTTGGGGAGAACTGTCTATAAGGATGAAGCACAATCATGCTCCGAATTCAGAAATGTATCAAATACAAAGCACATACAAATAAGGAAACGCAAGCTGTGGGGGAGCGATGGGCTTGATGTGGATAAGCAGCAATGTTACAGATATTTTTGCGTGACGATCAGACTTTATGTATCTAACCTAACCCTTTAACCCAAGTTTTGGTATTTTGTTCAGATGAGAAAGCAACCATTTAGATTTCCAACTAGTGCTCAGTTTATACAAAAAATAATTTCATTTCAGAAATTTCTCTTTTTAACGATGTGAAGATGTAAGGTGGTCATCTCAGCAGTTCACAGTGTAGCTCCCGAGATGACCAGCCGGTCAATGTACACCGTTGTCCAAGGGAGAAAAATCCCTTTGGTACTTACCACCAACTCTGTTATCTGTAGTGTTTCAATATATGTTGTCATTTCTTTTGGAGGAGAAAATTTGGTCTCTGAGTTGAAATATAACATTTGTTGTTGCCAGTCTGTCTGAAGGTAAAGCTGAATACATAATAAATACATGTTTTATTGGACAGTTTAACAACAGCAATGCCTCTGTGGACTAACTATAAAAGATTAACAGAGACAGTGCAGTCAGTATTACACTTCACTTTATTTTTTAATATGTATTACAGATTGAATAACAGATGTATTTTTTACTACACTCACTGTCAGTTAGATCCATAAATTGACTTTTTTGCTGAAAAAGAATTATAAGAGTGTCTATAACATTTCTGCATATACAAATCAAATTGAACCCATCACTCTGCCCTTACTTCCTGAAGCACTTCTATTGTAGCAATTCTTGGTGTGTGTGTTTTCCCTATTTATCTGTTGTCTTTGTTTGTTGCCTTTCTGGATCCTTGTGCATGTTTTGGTGTAAATCCCTCATACAGGCTGCATGCCAGAGTTTCTTGACCTTTTGTCACATGATTTCTGTGTTATTCTGATTGATTTTAGATGTTTACCTCTTTCTGCCATTCATATCTGTCAGCGTGTGAATTTATCTAACAGAGCTTTAACTCACTTGCACAGTTACAGATGTAGAGTGCCATTCATTAGTTACAGTTTCAACACAGGAATTCTTACTGTGAAATCAGTCATGCTGCGGTCAAGCACAGGCAGCACACTGGCTCATGCTGGACTGAGGCCACTGGCAAGAAAAATATTCGAGCTCACAAGGTTTCAACAAGCTCTGTTTCAAAAATGTCAGTTTAATGGGAAGTAAAAAGCGAAGTGCTATTTTTAGATCCATCCTCACGCATGTCTCGAGTTTAACAATGCCTTTTTAAATGTGTTTTATGGCTCTCTGGGTCATTAAGCTCTCCCATTTGTTTCCTAAGTGAGAGCTTGACTCCGGGCTGCTCCCTTAGGGGGTCCACAGCAGAATGAGCAACAGTTCAGCGCCACAGTTATTGCACTCAGCAGAATCCTCAATAAGAGGATGAAAAATGTATGCCTATTATGACCATAGTGTAGGTTTCACTTCCCCCACTGCTGCTCAGCCCACCTACAGAGAAGATACAGTGATTCAGCCCTTAACTTTATGCTAGCTGACAGCAGAAACCTTTTCACATGGACTCAGGTTTAACAAGTGCAGATGTGCACCTGGTTAGTCTAGTTTGACATGAGAATGTGAGGGAATCCGGAAGAGTAAATGAAGAAATCAGTAAAAAGTTTTCTTTTGTGCTGTGACTGTGCAGTTGTCGTGTGGAGTGCAGTAAATCACTCTCCACAAGTGTTTAAGAATAGCTGTGCTGATTCACGGGCTCAACAAGAGGGTTATAACCGTGGAGAGATGTAACTGTATTAGCTGCACTGATCCACTTAAGCAGTTGCATAGTAGTAAGGATGCCCCACGTTGTTTAATAAGCTTCCATAAATAGAAATGGAGCCAGTTAATCAGATTAAGTTTCGATCAGGCTGTTGTGATACTGTGGTTGTTTATACAGAGACACAAAAAGGGAGATTGTTGGAGACACAACTACACGACTGTTCTGCACAGCCTGTCCGTCTCTCTGTCCATCACCCACACAGAAACTATCAGAAATAGCAGAGCAGTCATGTCCTGGGCGGCTGAAATAGAAAAACCAGCATGCTGACAAGAAAAATGCTGTTATTAAAGTGAATCAGTCAAGAACCTGAAAGGCGCTGAAAAGGAAAGCAGGCAGGAGGAGTTGAGAATTATTTTCAGAAAGGTCAAATGCTCTGTGATCCATTATGTTTGACACCGATAAAGTCAGCTGTTGCGTTTGATGCCTGTTGACACGTGCGCACACACACACACACACACACACACACACACACACACACACACACACACACACACACACACACACACACACACACACACACACACACCTGGCTTCAGTATCTTTCTGCTTCACTGGTTGCTCAGACATACACAAAAAGGCATGATACTGAGGTGTGGTAATCTCAGGTGGAGGGCTCCTCTTGGGGAACGCACACACAGCAGACAGCTGTGTTCCTCTGTGCTGAGTGTGAAATCTGCAGTTCAACAGCTGAGGTTTTTAGAGAGGTATTTACAGGAAGGTTATTTTTTTCTGCACTTCTCACAGGTGAACCTGGACAGTTAGGATTGTAGATTTGTGAGGCAGATAACCAAAAAAAACAATAACAATGTATTGGTAAACGTCATTTGTGGTTTTAACTTGAGTGAGTGGAATCACTTCACTTTTTTCTTCTTTTTTTTTTTTAGCCGTGTCCTTGTACACAGAGTAATGCAGGAGCAACAGCACAGCAGGCTGTAAACTTTACATATCAAGTCTTGTGTCAAAATTACTAAACCACTAAAGCAACTGTGATAGAACAGAACTGTGTTATTGCAGTCAGCTTTGAACCAGATGGTGGTACAGCCTCCTCTACTGTTGTCCAGTGTGACTGAGTGTTCAGCTCACAGCGCTGTTGATAACTGTCACAACTCAACTGCGTTCAGGGTGCACACTTTCACTTCCTCTGTGTGGAAATGTTTTTGATCAAAGGCATTAAAATGTGAGTCTTAAACACGTTTCAGTCTCATGCAGGGTGATACAGAGGTTGAGTGCAGGGCAGCTGAACACACAAAGACAGTCAGTCAATAATCATAGACTGAAGAAACTTAAATATTCACAGTGGAGAAGCAGGAACTGGAGAATAAAAAATATATTTATTTAACTCAAAACTTTCTTAATGAATGGTCTGGCCTATAAAATGTCAGAGAATAGTGAAAATCATGCCACCATCATATCTTCATATGTCATGTTTTGTCTGACCAACAAATAATAACAGATGTCAGTGCATCAACTCTGCATTAAGTAACAGAAAAAATACTATTGCGACTGTTGTGTCAGATGGAGATGTCAATGTCACCAGGCTGAGCAGAGACAGTCTGAGCAGTCAGGAACCTTTGACATCCAAAAGACGCTGTCGTCATCTCTGTGACTCCTGACTGACGAGACCAACAGGTTAGGTGATAAACATACCAGACGGATATCCCGTCCCGAGTGTGTGAACTGGACGGTCTTGCTGACATGCACTGATATGTATCTGTATTTATCCAAAACACCTTTATTTCATGTGAGAGCAAATGAGCAAATAGCCTGATTAGCTTGTTAGTTAATCTTTTCCCACCACGCCAGCACGCTTCAGCCACTGAATATTAACCACCAAGCTGGTGTGGAGTCAGTTTCACGCTCACTATCTTGGGCCAAACGAAGGACTGTGAACAGGATGGGAACTTACCACCCACCAGCCAAATGTTGGCTTTTTTTTTTCTTTGAATGGCTACTGACTTTTTTTCATTGTGTAACCAGCTGATGCACTGTTTGAGAAATGAAGTTAGATGATAAGATAGTGAAAGTTGCTGATGCATTCTGGGTGTTTCCCCCGCCAGTGCATCATCTGTTTGGACTATAAAGTAGGAGCAGCATTTCCCGGCCTCTTTGGCTTAGACTGTACTTGTATCGCAGCTTATGTCTGCTAGTTGTAAGTATTTCTATTAATTTCACAAGAAATTTTTTTTTTTTTTAAAGATAAACATAAATTTTGATTCACGATTTGATTTCAGTTGTTTTTACATTTTAATTTTCACTGAAAATGATATAAAAATGATGATGATGTGAGGGCATGTATCAAACGGGATGTTCCTTTACGTGTAGAGAATGTGATGTGTAGGCCGGGGTGTCTCTGTAGCACCACAGTGCTTATGGTGCTAACAATGCACAACAATGTTGTGACACATTTTACCTTTATCAAAAAATTTGTTGCTCCTGCGATTTTTTTTTTGCAACTCCTGTGATTTGGGTATTGCACTTGGCCATATTGCGATTTCAATTATTTTTCGATTAATTGTGCAGCCCCAATATTTATCTTGGACCCTTAGGTCTCCCATGTTTGCCTTTAGGCTTAGGATGAAATCCAAACAAGAACTGTAAACTGACTGTAGAGTCATAGAAGTTAAGAATGGGAGGATAGCAACAAAGTGTAAGAATAAGATTTTCACACATAAAATAATGTTGGTAACAATCGACTGATCAGCGGTGCCTCATTTTTCTTTTTTCTTTACAAAAGACCCATGCTTCATATGAGTCTCAAGTCCTGTCATGTTTGAGTGTCCAGCTGTCAAGTGTGTCACTGCGTACGGCCGTTTGCTGCCGTTAGCGTGACTGTAGCGGAGCAGGGAGGGAAGTGTTGTTGCTGACTCAGGTGCTGCTGATGCAGTGGTCTGTGCTGACTGAGGTGGAACTGAATTGGTGACATGGTGGCTGTTGTATGAAACTCTGTATGTGTACGTGTGTTTGTGTGAGAGAGGGAAAGTTGGAATGAATCTGAGTGCAACTCGACCCCAAAGAGCCATAGTGACAGTGATGAAAACGGCCACCAGTGTGTCCACACTGATTTCCTGCTGTGTCACCCTTCTCTTTTCTTCCCCTCTCTCTGTCTTATCATCTCTTTATTTGTGTCTAGGTGATGGAAATTCCAAAATCTCCAGTGTGTATATCAACAACAGTCACGGGGTGGATGATGATGACTTCTATGACAGAAACTTGGCCTTATTTGAGGTTAGAAACACAATATTGATAAAACTGTTATCCTATGCAAACAAATTTCAATCATGTTATAAATATTCTGCAAACTTCTTGGTTTGTATTAACGGTAGAAAACACTTTTTCTCTTTGCCACATTTGCTGCTTTCCTAAAAATGCTCATTTTCATTATACACGGATAAAAACAGAATCTCCACATGGTGGCTGTTTATTTGCCAGTTTGTCTGCTACACTAGAGCCAAAAATAGACCAGCATTTGGTTTGTGGGTGCAGATAATTTTAGTTTTTTTAGATTACAAGGTTCCCTGGAAACAGCTCTTTTTCTATCTCCACTTTCTTTAACAAGCCACATAATATGCCTCTTTCTCTCCTCAATTTTCTGTTCCTTTACCTCCTATCTCTTGCCTTCCTCTATGCTTGTCATTCTTTCTTTCCTCCATCTTTCTTCTTCTTCACCCACTTATTCTCCCTTCTCTCTGCCTACTTCCCCGTCATTTCTATACCCTGTTTTTGGTCCTTCTCTTCTTTCTTCTGTCCCCTTTTCTTTATCCTCTGACTATCTTATTCCTCCCCCTCTTCTCTGCCTTCCTGCGCCCACTGTCAACCCATCCATTTTTTTCATGTCTTTCCACCCTATTTCTCCCTTCAACATCTCCCTCCACCACTCCTCTCCTCCCCCGTCTCTCTTCATCCCACAGGAGGAGATGGACACTCGGCCGAAGGTGTCCTCTCTCCTCAATCGCCTGGCCAACTACACCAACCTGACACAGGGGGCCAAGGAGCACGAGGAGGCCGAGAGCATTGGTGAGAAGAAGAAAGCCAGCAAGGTATACCAGACTCTGTTTGCCTAACTCATCTTTTTAACTGATAATAGACTTTCAGACTCATCAAGGCAAATTTAAAAACACACAGCAAAAGAACAAAAGCACAGTAAATCACATAACAAACAGAAGTGAACTCACAGTGTAAGTCTTATAATAACAGAATCTTGTCAGTATTGACTTTCCTGCAATTAAATACTTTTCTCACAGCTAAATCAAAGTCTTATCTGTTTAGATGTACTTTAGGACTTTGATGCCCGTGACGTCACCCATACATCATACATGCACCAAATGTACTTTGTCTTGCTGTACAGTGTCCTTATGCTACAGCAATCTTAACCCTGATGATAATTATACGTACATTTGTGGTGCAACACGTACAGAGTTGAAATGATCATTACCACTGTAGGAAATGTCAGCACATACCTTCTGTCTGAAATGGCATAAAGGCATAAAAATGAAGGAAACAAGACAGATCTCTGTCTAAAATCAAATTAAAGATTAAAGATTTAATTTATGCTCATTGAGTCCCAGACAAATCTACAACTATCGCCCTCTTGACCCAGCGTCTAGAAGTGAAAGTACAGTAGGATGTGACCCTGATCTGCACTGTGATCCCTGCTGATAAGGAACCGACTGGCCTAAATAAATCTGTTGTGGTGGTTCAGAGTAATTTCCCATTTCCACCCCGTTCTGATTGTACGTTTGCAGGATTGGACACATTTGCCAACAGACGGCTGGGAAAGTTCAACCAAAACATTTTTAATCCTCCCTTCTGGCCACACAGTGTGTTCAGGATAAGCATTAACATAAGTCTGGTGCATTGAGGGGTACTGCTGCAGTTCCTAGTCAGCACGTTGTGCAGTAGCTTTAAAAGATATATCCACATCTTTGTGTAAAGTAGGAAAAAATAGCCAGATATTGTGGAGGATATTTATAATTTACAAATGTGCAGTGCTGAGCTTGAAATTTTGTTACAATAACCAGTAAACTACCAGCCACAATAAGGTAACGGCACACCAACCTGAGGCAGTAACTCCATGTATTACAATTTGAGATTGTTGGAAATCAAGTGAGGAAAAACAGCTATAAGTGATGAATAATTGTTTGAAATAGTATATAAAAATGATTGAAATATATAGTTAAAAGACATTTATAAACAATGATAAGATGAAAGACAAAGTAGAAATAAAAGGAAAAGGTCCTAATAGACTCTCTCTTAACTATGTTCTATGTTTGGGCTTTGTTGCTGATAATAATTTAGTTCTGTCTCTCTATGTACCTTCCAGTCGCCACAGATGGGCACGTTTATGGGCGTTTACCTGCCTTGCCTCCAGAACATCTTTGGCGTCATCTTGTTCTTGCGGTTGACCTGGGTGGTGGGGACTGCTGGGGTGCTGCAGGCCCTCTGTATTGTCTTCGTATGCTGTTGCTGTGTGAGTATTTGGGTCTGTAGCTGCAGTGTGTTCGCAGACAGACGGGCATGATCAGACAGATGAAGAAAACTTTCTAAATTGGTTATTTGTCTGTCTCTCTTCTTCAGACAATGTTGACTGCAATATCGATGAGTGCAATCGCCACTAATGGAGTTGTACCAGGTATGCCTTCACCTCTCTGTCTCTCCAAATATGTGGATTGAACGGCACATGTTCGACCTCCTTCACAAAACCTAAACAGCGGGAGGAAACTAACTGGAAACACAAGATTAGAAAAAAAGGTTTTTAAAAGGTTGCAAATGGAAACAAACTGATTGGATCAATAAGAAGTTGACTGTCAGAAAATTCATAAATTATTATTTTGACTATGAATTCCTCAGTTCCTCAAGGAAATTTTCAAGTATTTGCTTGTTAGGGACTAAAAAGGCCAACATTAATTTTCTGTGTCTCATGACACTCATGATAGAGCAAATGATGATAAGATAAACAATAGTCTAAGTGATAATCAGTCAAATCACAGTACTTCATAACATCGAGGTAACAACCCTGTAAAACCAGAACTGACATAAGTTACAGTTTTCTCTCAGTGCTGCAGTTTGCATCTGTGGGCTGTCACGCTTTCATGTCATTCATATGTGTCTACTTGTCACGTGCTTTACTGCGAATGAGATTCAGCCAACCTGGTGGTTCAGCAGTGATACTGCAGTTAAACACAACCAGTGAATACAGAGGTGAGGACATGCAAATGTAGCCGATAAAGAACGTTTTAGCCAGCATGTAGGCTTCAGTATGTGACGTATCATCTACTATCTGATTCTCAAAGCTAGTTGAAGTTTTCCTCCATAATCCACATTTTTATGGTGACCATGTTTTGAATTTACCAAGCCAAGTGAGCTCTGTAGATTTTCATTTGAATTTTCCAGGTTGTTTACCCCCAGTTGTCCTTCTCATCTTCCAGCTATGGCGGTGTTGACAAAGTGCATATGTTTCTTCTAATGAGTGTTATTTCTGTTTGTCCTGTCTCTCCCTCTGTCTACCTCTCCCTCTCTGTCTGTACACACATAAAAACCCCAGGATATTTATCCGCCATTGACTTTGCCTTTCACTGAAACGCCTCAAGCCGAATATCCCAAATGTCAAAGTAGTGTGATATTTCCACTAGCATGTGACATTTCTTTAATTGAATGTAGATTGAAAACCCTCGGTAGGTAACATAGAGAATTAATGTCTAACATGTCTTGTTTGGCATCAGACATTTCATTTCATGCTCTCTTATTCTCACCTGAACAGCTTCAAGCGCTCATGCTTTCTCACCATCCAGTTTCAGATTGTAGTTAATACTGTAGGTATGTAGTTTACAGCGGTTAACGTGAAGGAGTAATCAAAAGTGTTTGGCTTCCCAAATACAGCTCAACATGAAAATTCATACATCTGCATAAAGGTCATTTTACTGATGGCTGAGACTGAAGGTGTTTTGATGTTTTACTTTTATCTTTTGAGTCCAGAAACTTTTCCACAGACAGTATTTGGAGCATGTGCGCCTTGCTCAAGAACTTAGCAGTTAGGGTGCTGGCCGTGATTCAGTTTATCTATAAAATCTGATCTTATGTTTCAGTTACGTTAAACCTGCAATATCACCATCATATGACCATTTTTTATTCATATTAATTGTGTGTAAAGGAAATATAAGATGCCTTTCATGAAAGGGTTGCATTTTGGAGACCAAACACTGAATTCTGGACTTACAGTCAGTAGTGAATTTGTAGTTGTTCTTACTGTGTGACTCCCTCATATGATCTGTTTATAACTGGTTCAAACTGAATCGGCAATTCATTCTTACTGTTTATTTGAGCTCACTTGGAGTACTAGTTGCATAGAATAATGCTATTTGCATCAGTAAGTTTAACACTATTAGTTTATTATACTTGTGCCAGTGTAACGCTTGAGTTTGGTGAAGATAATTAAAACAGTATTCTTCTGATAGCCTGGTTCCAGACGTCAGAACCACTACCCATATGTCTGGTGGCCCATTGATGGACCTGGCTGGAGACACGATTATTGGTTTCGTTGGCCACATTAAGAATAGCTAGCTAGCTGCCTAGCTAGATCCAAGTTGTTGTAAGTTGACTTGGATCAATGTATTTCTTTGATCAATGTGAAAAAAACATGAAGTAAACTTCTTCTAGCAGCTGCTGCCACAGCTTCTGTGTCAACTACAGCTGACAGGGATGAATATATCACTGCTGATACACAACAAAATAACCCTCCTACCTCCCACCTTTTATATGAAAGATTTATGTGAGAATCCCTTAAGGAAAATTTGTGATTACTAGAGAAATATAAACATGTTTTTTTTTTTTTTTTCTAAAACTCTGCCATGATTAATACAAGAAGGCAGAGTTCTAAAATGTTAAACATTGTCTAAAGCCCGCTCCTGTACTACCAGTGAGGCAAAAAACAGTTGCGAAGAGTCATTTGCAGATACTGTTTGACCAAAGATCTGCTCTGTCTTCTTTCTCCAGTGTGTCATGTAGAACATTATGCTTATTTCTACAAGCATAGGATGACTTCTCATCAGCTGTCCTCTTTTCTCTCCCTTTACGTCCTAACATCATAATGTTACTAACCATCCATCCCCCTCTCTATCTCTCTGTTTTTATGTCCCATCTCTTCCTCTTGTCCAACATCTCTGTCTTTCTCCCTCTTTCATTGTTCCTTCTCTTCTCTTTACAATCTGTCGTTATTTTTTCTTCATTTCTTTTCTTCTGCCATCCTACTTTTCTCTTTCCCCTCTCCATTTCCACTTCTTCCAACCCTGACGTACAACCTGCCCCGCTCTCTTTTTTCTCTCTCTCTCTCTCTCTCTCTTCCTCTCCCTTTCTCTCTCTCTCTCTCTTCCCCCTCCAGCGGGAGGATCTTACTTCATGATCAGCCGCTCTCTGGGTCCAGAGTTTGGGGGGGCGGTGGGCCTGTGTTTCTACTTGGGCACCACCTTCGCTGGAGCCATGTACATCCTGGGAGCCATCGAGATCCTTCTGGTGGGTTTTGGCTTCCTCATCATAATTATTACTTATCACCAGTATTTGTCTTTAACCACCATTATGTCTGTTATAATTTAGGCACTATTATCACCCTTTCTCCAGGGTTTAATAATTTTAGTTTTATATAGCAGCAGTGCTTAAGGTTAAAGATTTTCATGATTGATTGATGTGATATGATGCTGCTATAAAACCTAACGAATGAACTGTGTATTCCAGCTTCGTTGGACTTGAATAAATCTAGTCTATCTCCCTCCCTCCTCCAGATGTACATAGCACCTAAGGCAGCTATTTTTGAGTCAAAGTACCCTGATGGCGAAGGGGCGGCCATGTTGAACAACATGCGTGTCTACGGCTCCATTTGTCTCCTCCTGATGTCCTTGTTGGTCTTTGTGGGCGTGAAGTACGTCAACAAACTGGCCTCCATTTTCTTGGCCTGCGTCATCGTCTCCATTGTCTCCATCTACATCGGCGCGCTGGTCTCTGCCTTCAAACCACCAAATTTTTCGTAAGTGTTGATGACATTTTTCACAAAATACGCTGACCAATCGGTTAACTCTTCACGCTCTTGACTGACTGATGGTCCTTCTGTCTGCAGCGTGTGCATGCTGGGAAACAGAACCATCAACGGTCATGAAATTTATGACAGCCAGTGTGCAAAAACCATCCTGCAGCAGATCAAGGAGCCGGTGGAGAAAGATGATGTCAACTTTACAATTACTAATGGTGGGTAACAGAGGAAGATCAGTGATATTAGCCTGCTCTGTTTACATCCATTCCGTTTTTCTTGACATACCGTATCCATCCCAATAGAAAACAGCACTGTAGGCCCGACCTTTGACCCCACCCACGCTCCTGTTCTGGTGGAGAAGACCACATATCTTTGGAAACAGTTTTGCCATGGTCCAGACCTCAACTCCTCCTGTGATGAATACTTCATGTCCAACAACTTTTCAGAGATTGAAGGGATCCCCGGTCTGGCCAGTGGGATCATTTCAGGTTTGTGTGTGTGTGTGTGTGTGTGTGTGTGTGTGTGTGTGTGTGTGTGTGTGTGTGTGTGTGTGTGTGTGTGTGAGAGAGATGGAGTGTGTGGTTAGGCATGTGAGAATACAATGATCATTACCTTTTTTTCAATGAAAACTCCAATTCATATGGTTGCATTGATCCACTGTGCACAACTAAGTTTCCCCTCCTATAAAACAATTAGACTAAACAAATTTACTTTCAATTCAACTAATAAACTCAATGTTAATATGCATATTAACATTAACATTAACATTAACATGCTGGGTTAGTATATAGACATCAGAGTGGTTACTTCTCATCTAACTCTCAGCAAGAAAGCCAAAGGCTGTTTCTCTTAATGTTGAACTATTCTTTTAACTCAAAGTTGGTGCTTTTTCTCATTTAGCTACATATGAAAACAACATGGTTTTGGCTTAGCTGAGAATGTAGTGAAGGTATCCCCTCAAAGGGGACGTCAGTGCAAACCCAGACGTACCTGCCGACAAGCACACGACTGTACATGCCATGCTGCAGAATAGTATCTGTGACTCAAGACTCAGTTTATGAGGATGAACAATAATAACTTCACACTCTTGCTAACTAGCACATGTTGAATGTCGACCTCACAGAGAACGTGTGGAGCTCGTACCTCAGCAAAGGGGATGTGGTGGAGAAAGGCTCCCTCAACTCGTCTCACTTTGCACATCCGGCATCCACGCACCAACCCTATGTGTTTGCTGACATCACCACCTCCTTCACACTGCTGGTGGGCATCTTCTTCCCCTCTGTCACAGGTACACACTTGTTTCTCACTCGTGCTCAAATGCCAAACCTGCTGTGTTAACTCAAAAGAATGAGCGTATAAGAAGTGTAAACTTTATTCTTACCATCATTGTTTGTTGGCAGTAGGTGTGATATTAAGTCGCCCTTGGAGCAGCTGCTATTTCAGGATCAAGTGCATCATGTCTTTGCCATGACTCTTATTCTGAAACTCAGGTCTATGCAATTCAGAAGAACATTGTCACATGTATTTTAGTGAACAGAACCTCTCAGCACTCAAAAGATCCTTTTGAAAAAAGCATAATATTCATATAACATAAAGAGTTTCTTAGCCTCTCTAAATCTATATATGATAATGATAATAATGCATCAAAGTTATAGTACTTGTAATTCTCATAACAATAATAATTATTATTTTCCTCTTTTCCTCAGGAATCATGGCTGGTTCGAACCGGTCGGGGGATCTGAAAGACGCCCAGCGCTCAATCCCCATCGGAACCATCCTCGCCATCCTCACCACTTCTATCGTCTGTATCCTTCTATGATATGTTTTGATTCAATATCCAGGCACTCAAAGTCAGAAAATAACTCGGAGCACCATTCACACATTTTTTGTCTCAAGTGAATTGGAATCACAACGCAGTGCAGCACAGCTCTCCAGAGGATTTCTAAACAAATACCATCCTCTCTCTGCAGCTCAACAATGAGGTGTTGAGGCAAAATGCTGTTTTGATGGTGTGAAATAACTGAACGCTTCTTATATTTCAAGATAATTAGGCAGTTTTTAGTCCGCTTTTCTCTTTTGACTTTGTGATTTGCCGTGTAATTATCTATTTCAGTTTTTATGCATCATTTTGTGATTGCCACTTTAGCCGAACTGATTGCTTCTTTCATGGTACTGTCGAAAAGGCAATTGGGATATGTTTGATTTAATCTGTTGCTGGATGTTGTTTTCCTGAGTGTCGTCCATCCAGACCTGAGCAGCGTTGTTTTGTTTGGAGCTTGCATCGACGGGGTGGTCCTCAGAGACAAGTCAGTACATCTGCTCTTGTATCTGTGTGTATATATGTGTCATGTCCTGTTATATGTGAAAAGGAGATTGTATTTCATTGTGCCTGCTCTGTTGAAAAAGAGTAGCTGTAATATTTTTGTCCACTGCTATAAACACTCAAAATACTTGATGTATTTTTTTTGCTTCCTGCAGATTTGGTGACTCAGTGAAAGGAAATCTAGTGGTGGGGACTCTGGCTTGGCCGACTCCCTGGGTCATTGTGATTGGATCTTTCTTCTCAACGTGTGGCGCAGGCCTCCAGTCGCTGACCGGCGCTCCCCGACTCCTGCAGGCCATCGCCAAGGACAACATCATCCCCTTCCTCCGGGTTTGAGCTGCAAATATTCATTTTAATTACAGGGACCCAAAACATAATAGTACACTAAGTGTCTCCTTAGCAAACGCAACAACCCACAACTAGATTATAACTGTGTCTGCTTTCAACTAAAAGTGCGAATGAAAGGAAAACACAGGGGCAGGGTGAGGAAAGGTCAGACAGTTAACCTCTTCTCTGCAGTTAACTTAATGTTTCAGTTCAAAGCTGTTACCTTTTACCTGTATTTTCTGTTCCTCAGTGGCAGTTAATTTGCTTTACTCAAACTGTCACATTGTTCGTATTGCTGTATAATAACAGGGACAGCTTAGACAATC
The DNA here is from genome assembly GCF_002260705.1 of Seriola dumerili. Taxonomy (NCBI): domain Eukaryota; kingdom Metazoa; phylum Chordata; class Actinopteri; order Carangiformes; family Carangidae; genus Seriola; species Seriola dumerili. The sequence continues at coordinate 169,760 of NW_019175690.1, forward strand.
CTCAGACAGACAGTTAGCAAGGGAATTTTAAGGAGAAAACTCTTTTTGTTAGTCTGTATGGTCTGTTACCATGTTGTTATGTTTGGACAAAGTTGGGTAAACTGTCCCTTTTAATACAGTTTCACTATGATTGACTTGGTGCCTTTGCACAGATGTTCACTGTTTTTCTTTTGTGTGTGTTTCATCCAGGTGTTTGGTCATGGGAAGGCTAACGGGGAGCCCACCTGGGCCCTGCTGCTGACTGCCCTGATTGCTGAGCTGGGGATTCTCATCGCCTCTCTGGACCTGGTGGCTCCCATCCTTACAATGTGAGACACAGCTGTGTGTGTGTGTGTGTGTGTGTATATCTCACTCCTAAGTATCTCACACTTGTGTTACTAATGTGATTGATTAATTTTCTCTCCATGCAGGTTTTTCCTGATGTGTTATCTGTTTGTAAACCTGGCCTGTGCCCTCCAAACCCTCCTGAGGACACCCAACTGGAGACCGCGCTTTTCCTACTACCACTGGTACTACCAAACACACCCATACAGCCCCACATACACACACACACATAAACACACACTGACCTGTGCCTCTCGTGCTCATCTGTGTCCAGGACCTTGTCATTTTTGGGGATGATTATCTGCCTGGCGCTCATGTTCATATCCTCTTGGTACTACGCAATCGTTGCCATGGTGATCGCAGGCATGATCTACAAATACATTGAGTATCACGGGTATGTTGCCATGGAGATGTATCTCACCCCACATTTTTTTACATGTACAACATGGTCAAGAATAGTGTGTGCAAAAGTGTGTGTTTTGTGTTCTTAGTTTATTTCCAGTTTGAATCCTCTTTGTCTTTGAGCTTGTTTGTCAGTGGAGGTCACAGAATACACATTACATATCACAGAATGTATCGTCATATCCTTATATATATTCCATGTATACATGTGTGTATCAGAGCGGAGAAAGAGTGGGGGGATGGGATCCGTGGTCTCTCACTCAGCGCTGCCCGTTATGCCCTCCTGAGGTTGGAGGAGGGACCACCGCACACCAAAAACTGGAGGTAATCAACTGTGACGTGAAAACTTTAGTTTCATTTATTCTCTCACTTTTTTTTATAACCTGTCACATACGTTATTATAACTCAGTTTAAGTTATAGCCTTCATCAACTGAAGCAGACATTTTGCACTACATTTTTTTGTTGCAAACTTCAGACAGTAGACACTGTAATGACTACAGATTATTATTTTTATTACAAAACAATTTCATCAATGGTCCATAGCTATTCTGGAGCCTTCATCATGTCTCACAGTCCTCAGAAGATGGAGTTTGTAGATGTTCAAATTTCCATTTCTCTGAGCACTTTAAGGATTCCTCGTCCATGTTAGCTTAAAGGTTGAGAATAAAAGTTGAACTTCTGTTAGCTGCTGTTTCCAAGATCGAGAATGAACTATAAACGTTCTAAAAAGAGTGATGTATTCCAGTGGAGCCGCATTGGTGTAGTCAAAGATTCACAAGATAAAAATACAAAAGAAGTGATAAGGTTCACTTTTGATAATATAGTGAAAGACTCTTCAGTATGTAAACCATAATGTCCTCTTAGAATGTGTGGGAGAACCTGTTCATAGAAAACGCTCTGCTTCATCTCTCCTCCAGGCCTCAGCTGTTAGTGTTACTAAAACTGGACGAAGACGCCCACGTCAAGTCTCCTCGTCTACTGACGTTTGCCAGCCAGCTGAAGGCGGGAAAGGGCCTGACCATCGTTGGCACTGTTGTCTCTGGCAACTTCCTACAGAGCTATGGAGAGGCCCTCGCCGCTGAACAGGTGGGAAATTATCTTTACAGGGTTTCAGTGGTCACAAAACATGATAGAAAGCAGATTTTCATCAGCTATTTAACTTCATAATCTCACAGCCTTATTTCCCCTGTTTCAGACTCTAAAGCACCTGATGGATAAGGAGCGTGTGAAGGGCTTCTGTCAGTGCATCGTGGCTCAGAAGCCACGTGAAGGCATTAGCCACATGATCCAGTCCAGCGGCCTGGGAGGAATGAAGCCCAACACTGTGGTGATGGGCTGGCCTCACGCCTGGAGGCAGAGCGAGGACCCACAGGCCTGGAAAACCTTCATCAGTGAGTCGAAGACGGGCAAATTTGTCTCCTAAGTTTGAAGATAAGCGGGAAAATGCACAGAGGCTCTTTTTCTCTTCCTGATCTAATGATGTCAGAGTTACGAGGCTAACAGCGCCCCCTCTCTTCCTTCCAGACACAGTGCGGGTGACCACAGCAGCCCACCTGGCCCTGCTGGTGCCCAAAAACATCTCTCTGTTCCCCAGCAATAGTGAACCCTGCGCAGAGGGCTACATCGACGTCTGGTGGATTGTGCATGACGGGGGGATGCTGATGTTGCTGCCCTTCCTCTTGCGCCAGCATAAGGTAGCTTTCTACATTTTTAAACTGTCTTTTCTACATTGAGAATATTGCTGCACCTCCAACTGCTTTGTCCGGCTCTTCCCCCCTCCTCAGGTGTGGCGTAAATGTGGGATGCGAATCTTCACAGTGGCTCAGATGGAGGATAATTCGATCCAGATGAAAAAGGACCTGGCAACCTTCCTCTATCACCTACGCATTGAGGCTGAGGTGGAAGTAGTTGAGATGGTACGCTGCTCGCTGTACTGGCTGCCATTTATCAGGATTTGTGCATTTTCACTGAAGTGGATTGAATTGTGTTTCATGTGAGGCAATAAACTCGGGGCTCCCACATGTTGTAATATTACGATTATAAATCACCTCAGCACCTTTAAACTTTGAAATTATCTTATTACACTCTCTGTCATATATATTATGTATCAGCTTCTTCCGGCATCACATTTAAACTATATGCTGTTTACACTGAGCGAAACACTCAAACCCAAGACTCAAGCTGTGTCCCAATTCAGGGGCCACAAAGGTGTGGCCCTTCGTAGCCATTGTAGACCTATAAGGCCGAAATTTTACTGTCCCGCATATGGATTTTCAGTTTGCGTCACCAGCTGTGCTTTTGTGTTTTACAAAAACTTTTTTAAGGCCCTTGGTTTTAATAGCTGTACCATTAGCTGTTGAACTGAGCTGAAGTCCAATACCTACATGTAAAAGTATAATCCTCTGACCGTCTGTCGGGGTTGTTTGCTGCCATATACTTTTCATTAGCACGTGCAATGAATCTTGGGATAGATTGGGGCCACGAACGATCCACCCGTTGGCTCTTGAAACGGGACAGCCTTGTCATGCTGCTGTGACGCCGTCGGTGTTCAAATGCAGCCTCCGATGGATGCGGCCCCTGAATTGGGACACAGCTTCCGTCTTTTTATAGCTGCACCATTCCACCGAGTGGAAATTTTCAGCATGTTTTGTGCATCATTTATGCACATTTTGTGCATAAATGATGCACAAAACTTTTTTGATATATTTGGAAACTCAGGGCGTCCCTTTAGAAGTTTGAACAGTGCTTGGCTGCACAGCTTGAGCAGGACTGTTGAGCAGTACAAGAGTACAACAATGCTTATCTCTACACAACTGTTCTCTCGTTTCTTTTTTCACTTCTTCTCTCAGCATGACAGTGATATCAGTGCGTACACGTATGAAAGGACCCTGATGATGGAGCAGAGGTCTCAGATGCTCCGACAGATGCGACTCTCGAAATCAGACCGGGAAAGAGAGGTAAGATTAGGTCCAATGTGGAGATTGTTGTGCATTTAATTTAAAAAGGTTGTAGATTTGCATATGACAGCCAGGACATGTCCTTAAATTGTCTCCACTAGTCATTTAAACAACATCAAATGACTTTGATTTTTAACACTACTATTCATATGATCTGGCAACCATCTGCGTGACTGGGAGTTGTTTTGTTTTGTTTTGTTTTTCTTTTCTTTGTTCTTTTGTATCATTCCCGGTGATGGGTCGGAAGTGGTGGAAGTGATTGGACTTGGGTCATTATAAGCATGAACATGGGTTGTATGCACGATTAGCTACAACACGCTCATATCTGATCTGTCTGTGAATGTCGTGCATCATTTTATCAGGGAAACCCTGGTAGCAGCAGCAGTAGGCCAGAGGCAGGTGGAGCTACAAGGTCTCAGGTGAGGTCAGTGGTTATGGCCAGCTGTAAGTTCATCTATTTCTACAAAATATAAACTGTACAGGATGCTGTTGAGGCAGTTAGAAGATACAGTAGCTCACAGATAGTTACACATTTTAATCTGTTGGACACTTCCAGTTATTTTTTCTTATTTCTTATTTAAAAAGCATTTTTTAGCTAATGTGGAATCTCTCAAAATTAAATGAGTAAATATTAAAATATTGGAAAAAATGAAAAAAAAGCCCTTTTCTGGGGCAAATTATAGCAGCAGCTGTAAAGCTGCTTTATGATACAGATATTCACAGATGTTGGCAAAAATGATCAAATTTAAAAAAATACTCCTGCAAATGTTAAAACCAAGGCTATACCAGTGTGTGTCTTAAAAAGCATTGAATTCCTTCTGGTAAGAGTATGGGATAAATTTCCTTTTTCAGATTCTACATTTTCTAAAACTTTGATATTTGTTCTAGTGAATGTCAGTCTGAAGCTGTTAAAGAGTTTGACCACAATCATTTCTTAAACTTAAAGCCAGTTGAGAAATAACACAGTGGATGAGGTCTGGAATCTGTAGCTGTCCCTGTATGAGCAAACTGACAATATAAATATTAAGGTCAATGCATTGGCTTTGAGATCATCATTTCCTTGCATGCTTTCCACATAAAGAATTATATTTAGAGTCTGACTTGAGGTGAAGAGGACATTATCAAAGATATACATTTTGTGGGTTGCAGTACTTTAGATGCTATTGAAAATGGCAAAATGAATCTATAAGACAGTGACTTGTTACAGGATCAGAAAAGGTAGGATATTGATATAAAAATGAGTCAAAAGGCCAAGTATTGGATATGCAACAGTACGTTCAAGGACACAAGAAATTAATTTTTCATTGTAAAACAATCTGAGCAGCATCTCACATTCAGCTTTACTATTAAAGTTCATGTTGTTTCCTTTTGTCACTGGTCTCCTCAGCGGGTACGCTGGAGTTTTGATGATGTAAGTTTACTGGTTACACAGTAGTGAAGCATCATCTGTCTGATGTAGAGCAAGTGAGACGTAGTGGTCATTCTGGACACACTGTTGCAGCAAAGAGGTTTTCTTGATCACACAGTCTGGATCAGCGACGCCTCTGAGCTTCTACGAGTGCAGTTGAATCCTTCAGAAAAAGACATAAAGCAGTGAATGTGAATTTGTGTTGTCAGTCCTGATCATTTTGAAAATCAGAGGAATGTATTTTCTCGAAATACCACAGGAGAATAAATTAGAGAGAAATAACAACTTGGCCCATAAATTGGCCAGTCCGACTTACTGAAAGATATTATCTTATTGTAGGTAAATTGTGATTGGTTGACATGTCGGACAATAAATGACAAGAAATTGCTATAAATTGATGAGGTAATTTATTACAAAGTTTGTCCACCACAGAGCTCTGACAAGTTGATTTTAACACTGAAAAATGTCCCACGCAGTATGTTTTGGTCACACAAACCCTCCTGAAATATAAGGACTCCAACTCAAGATTGTTTGTGTTTAAAGAAGAAAACAATCAGCTGATGTAAAATCACAGATATTTATATCAGTATCAGCCAAATATCCAATAACATTCGAGCTATAATCACGTATTAGATCTCATATTTATGACCCTTAGCTTTAAATGATGAGATTCCAAATCAGCTTTCATCTTTAAATTTCAGCTGTTCTTTATGTTGTTTATCTGAAGGAGTCAATTAAAAGTTCTGGAGTTTGTCCAGATCAATATAATGACTTACTAAATGCTGACCTGGGTCAAATGTGCTTTTAACAATCAAAAACATCAGAGCAGTAAATAAATTTCTGTCCACTCTCATTCCACTCTTTCATTTTTATGTCACCTTTTCTTTTCCCTCCTCCATTCACCCCTCTTTGACTCTTTTCATCGCTCATTTCTGAATCTCAGGCGCCGTTTGACTCAGGTCTTGCTGTTCATTAAATTCAGCACTAACGCTGTCGTGTCCCTGTAGTTATCCCCCAGAGCTTCTACTAGAGTAGACTGGCCTTTTGTTTAGTATTAGCAAGTTAGGTGACTTTGTGTTGTCTGTAGGTGTATCTTTCCCCCAGGTACAGGAGTACTGGAGTCTCATCAAACAGCTGCAAAGGAAACAGAGCAAGACAGGTACAGGTACAAAGAGGCAGAGAGAGAGAGAGAGGGAGAGAGAGAGATAGGAGTAAGGAGTGATGTAGAAGAGGGAGGTAGGAATAAGGTAGAAAAAAAGGTTGAAACGGTGATGAGATGAGAAAGAACATGTTTGTTTCTGTCCGTCTACCACACCAGGCTCAGCTGGTGAAGGATCGTAACTCCATGCTGCGTCTGACGAGCATCGGATCAGACGACGACGACGACACCGATGCCGGGGAGCGAGACAGGGTGGTGAGCAGCGGCGGAGGGGGCAGCTCCGAACACCACCGTCGAGTTCAGATGACCTGGACCAAAGAGAAGACCTCGCAGTACAGAGCCACACACTCCGGCTGCTCCACACCCGAGGGCTTCAGAGACATGCTCAGCATCAGGCCGTGAGTGGAAATACGATGTTCACAAGGAGGGAACGTTTCCCTCTGGAAAAGTCACAGCACAGTAGTTAAATAAACAAGGTGTTTAATGTACCTTATTGTCTTTCAGGGACCACTCTAACGTCAGGCGGATGCACACTGCCGTCAAACTCAACGAGGTCATTGTCAACAAATCCCATGATGCCCGACTTGTCCTGCTCAACATGCCAGGACCGCCCAGGAACCCAGACGGAGACGAGAACTGTATCCTTATCACCAACGGTGGCAAATGACATTTAGTGGCTCTTTCTGTCAGAGTTCACAAACTGTTTAATCTTCAACAATGCCAGTGGGACAGTGTGACATTACAAAAGTTTTTGTAGATAATTTGTAGGAAATGTAGATATTGTAGATAGCTTCTATAATATATAGAAGAATATAGAAAGCTCATTTGCAGCTGGTTTTACTTGAACAGCATTAAATCGATGCAGATTTCTTTCTTTAGCCAGCGACCATCAATTTTGCCAGCTGAAGTGACAGCTGTCAGATTTTATTAGCTGCAGCTAGCCTGCTAGCATTGAATCGGTTGAAAACTCCATGTCTGGTTGACAAAAGGGGTCTTAAATACGCACTTGATGGCCACACACATGATACTATGCTGAAGGCGCCTGACTGAGGCTGTTGACGGGTCCATATGAAAGACAAGGAAAGAAAGCTGCAGCACTGCTCTTGTATTTCAGTGTAGACCTAGAAGTATAATGAAGAAAAATGTTAAATCAGGAGTTTCATTCTTTCATAACCCTGATTGGCTGCTTAATTTGCACACTTACAAGTATTTTCAAACTGTGTCACTTTCAACTTGACAGGAGAAAAGGCTTTTAGGATGAGGTCTCACCACTTTGTTTGCTGTCTTGGATAATAAGTTTGGCTGGGCTTGTTGGGAGTGTCATCTTCCCCAAATGCCACAAAGAGCAGGACAGAGCCGCTCTTGTTACTCTAAACTCTGATGGCATCCAGAAGCATTGAGGAAGAAAGGTTCATGGTAGGCGGGGACAACAAACACTTGAAATCTTTATACAGACCAAAAGACAGAGAAAATGATCAGTGCTGCAGCTTTTTTATGTCTATTATTTGATCCGTCGTTTAAAAAACTCAGCGAATGGTGAAAACTGCCATCCATAATTACCAGGAGCCAAATGTTCTGAAGATATTCAAGTTATAAAATGTATCTTTATGGAAAACAATCAGTTGTTACGTTCAAATAACAGTTTTAAAAGACACATGGTGGCCAATCAGAAAGCATGTATGTGATATTTTCAGTGCTCGGTGCGAAAATGTTCCTTGACTCGTTGTGTAGACATGGAGTTCCTCGAAGTTTTAACAGAAGGACTGGAGCGTGTCCTGTTGGTGAGAGGTGGAGGAAGTGAAGTCATCACTATCTACTCCTGAATGGACAAAACGGAGGAAGCCAGTGGTAAAGAAGCAGCCAGTCGCGCAGAAGTGAGCGAAGGGAGACGGAGGGGCCTGTGAGCTCTGGGGATGTGGGCCCAAAAAGAGAGACTGTCATTGGCTGCAGCGTCAGTCTTCACGCCCAACACCCCACCCAGCCCTTTTCCTTTCATGTTTTACACTTTTCTGTCACGACAAGGGTTTCCATTCTACTTCTGTCGAGCTACAGAAATGCCAACACAATTCCACGAATGAGCAAAAAAAGAAAAAAAAAAAACAAGTGTGTGTGTGTTTGTGTGTGTATATGAAAGTTATCCATCTGAAGAAGGTTTGGTTTATCGGTGAAGGGACCAGCATTGTGTTAAGAGCGAGAGTGTTAGGGCCGTGGACCACTGAATGAAAAAACGTAGAGCGCGAGAGGCTGTGAAGCGTCCCAGAACGGAGCAGTCTTTGCACTGACGAGACTCAGGGTTGCTTTTTGTACAGAATGTATTTTGGAAGCAGATGTGTGTTAGCCTGAATGTCTGAATCAAGTGTTTTTGTTGTTTTCTTTTCTCCTTGAAAACATCTAAAAGTTTATTCCAGTGCTTCATGAAAACTGGTTAAGTAACACTGCATCAAGAGAGTGTGGAGTCCATCTTAGTACTGCACATGAGGAATATCAGTGTGCTTTTGTGCCATCTCCTTACTTGAAAGTGTAACATGTTTAAGGAGATGAAAGGAAGAAATGGTTATCAGTTGCACATCAATACTGGCCTCTTTTGATATCCACCATATCCAATAGTATTTGCACAAACCTCAAAATTTGTTTTATCCACAGTGAAGTTCAAAGTGGAGTAACACGGAATTATTATTCTGGTTATTGTGTGTGTTCGTATGAACCTGCTGCTATTTCTCACAATCTACTCTCGTATAGGAAACCATTTCTGCCAGGAAAGAAAAAGAAAGTTAAACAGTTAGTTATGATGAGCACAAAACTGCTCATGGAGAGTGAAAATATGGATAGTGTGTCTTAATTTATTGGATACTTTTTTTTTTTTTTTTGTCAAATTTTTTTGAGTCAAAATTAAAAGATGCAAATTATTGAATCATAATTTAAAAATTTGTCAAACTTGAAATCAAAACTGACCTACTTAATTTACAAGACATGTCAAAATTGGATTAAAAAAGTTTTTTTTTCCAATTTTTGTCAAAATTATGAAATAAAAATTTCAAATTATAGTTGAAATGAGATTAAAAAAAGATTAAAATTAAGATTTTGCACATCTTATGATATAAGTCATCATTAGGAGATAAATAAAAATTCTGTTAAGTTAAAATTGTGAGCTACTAAGTCAAAATTATTTGATAAACAGTCAAAATTCTTACTTCAAGTCAAAATGATATGATGACGTTATCTCTTAATTTTGATTTTGGAGTATAAATTGTATTTTATTTTATTTTTCCATTATTTTATTTATTTTTTATTTTTTGTCTTAGCAGAAGTGGGCTTCCATACATTATACATACATATTGTGATGAAAACAAATGACAGAAATTATGTACAATTGCCACCTGACACATATCTTCAGCAGTCCGCTCTGCTCATACGTGTTGTCAGCTGTTAGATGGATATAGCTTGGTTCCTTAAATCAAGAGGGGGGCTGTCTTTATGCAACACATTTATGGATTTGTCAACATCAACCGAGATCCCAGGAAAACGCATCAAATGAACTAAACCAATGTAAAGGAAGTTATCAGAGGTTTCTCTGTGTTGTGCCATAAACCGGCCCACATTGGACTGCATGTGAATAGTTAGTAAGTTAAAGTAGACGGTAGAGTGTGTTTAAAGAAGCGAGGTCAGACTTTGCGGTTGTTGTTGTTGTTGTTGTTGTTGTGAAGGCCTTGGAAAGGGAAGAATTTGGAAAGTATTGTTGACACACTGGACCATCGTGGAGAGGACCACTGCACTGCATGCTGTCAAAATGTCATCTTCACTCAGAGAGAAGTGTTTATGTATATGTGTGTGCGCAGCATGGATGATACGTGTTCATTTAACAGAGCAAAATAGTGTTCTCCATTCCTTCTAATGAGAAAATCTGCTACGCTGTGTAGCACAAGCTTGTGCCCTGAAACTCTCCACTTCACCATACACCTGAAATCCACCTGCTGACATCCTGCTTTGTCTGTGTTTATGTGTGTCTGAAAGAGCGTGTGTGAACGTGAGCTTGTTGCTAAAGTAAGGAGCTGTAAACTAGAGGTGTTTGATTCCACTCTAATGCTTTGTTCTTTTTATTTTTTACAGTGTTATTGTGCAGGGATTCTTTCATGTTCATTGTTATTTCCTAAACATTGTTTTCTTGCTTGTACATAAAGACAAAAAAAGATCCCAAGTTTTATCTTTTTTTAATTACATTAATATAAAAAGGAATCATAAAAAACTTTGCTTGAAAAAACATGGGAATAAATAAAGCAATTTTGAAAGAAAAGTTACAAGTTTGTCTTTTTTAGCTGATATTGGTATTGGATGGTATGGATGGTATTATAATTTGTTAAAACTTTTTTTTTTTGGTAATATTTTTGTCTTTTTTTCTGTTTTTTGGAGGGCTGCCACTAACACTCAACATGTTGATTACTTTTTGAACAATTGTTTAGTCTAAAAATCATCATTCAAATTTATTGTTATGTGCACAAAGCAAGAGCTAAAATTTTGTATACATAAAGTGAAAAAAGCTGCCAAATTTAGCTGCCTTTTATTTTGGAAGTCATATTTTGCGTGATGAGGTCACTTCCACTTGTACGTACAATTCGGAAGCCGGTGCCATGTTGTGATATTTGAGGAAATCAGTTCTGGGCGAAGTTCACTAACAAAAAGTGGGATAAAAACAAAACATTTATCAGATTTCGGGGGTGAGCATGGAGGTAAGAGTAGTTGGCATTAGAAACGTTAGACTTAATAAAAGAATCACCTTTGTCTTCGTATGTGACGATCAACTACAACACGATCTTTGGTTGTCACAAACACACCAGTGTTGGTACGAGCGGCCGAACCTTTATTATCCCATTTTAAAATGTATTTCTTCAACTTTACCTATTCTATTTTCCCCTTGAGAGACAGCTAATCCTACACACCTGGGATTTGGTGTGAAGTTAATATTAATATGCTGGTGTAAAGTATTTAAAGCTGCCACCCGGAACTGAAACAACTTGTTGAATATCTGCCCACAAATTGTAAGTTTTTTCCTTTAATTGGTAAATTTAAATCTTTGGAAATGTTACTAACTGCATTTCAGACACGAACATGTTTGTGAGAAGCTACATTAACCAAATATAGTTAACCCCTTTGTCGGCAAGCTAATGAGAGGCGACTTCCTGTCATAGCTTTCAGAATAAAATCCTGAATAATAGAACTTTTTATTGACAATAAAAAAAAAAAAAAGTTCTCTTGAATTTGGGTATTAAGAGGTTGTACAGAAAGTTAGAAATATATCGATAATGAAGGCAATTGTTAGCTGCAGTCCTATTAATAAGTAATAATTCTGAACCACACAAATCCAATTAAGTTGCATTGAAGTTGTGACAAGAAAAACAATGTAAAACTGGAGTGTAAAAAAAATCAAACAAACATAAAACACGAAGACAGAATTACGATTATGAATACTGGACTATAATACATTTAATTTTTAGTCTGTAATTGACTAACAGTGACATTAATTGATTTTTTTTAAAAATTAGTTTCTGGATCACCTCAAACACATTGTCACATTTCTCACTTACTGGTCAACATATACACCAATATCTGTGATAAGTTGAAACTGTCTAATATTGTCGATCTTGCTGATGGGCTGTAGTAATGAATGGCCTCAGGGCCCTAGAGCCCTCAGAAACCTCAGGCTGCAAATCAATAGTAATTTAGTAATTTGACTGCAGACCATTTAGGTAAATTACAGCAATTAAATACAATACCAACTAAAGTTTGTTAAGGTTATTATCTTATATTTAAGGCAAGTTTTGTAGAAGGACCTTTTGTCTAAATCTAGGTGTAACATTTTAGTTCATAGTACTCCCATAGTGTATTCCTAAATATGTATTAACCCGAAATCAGAATAGTGTATAAATAGTACTCTAACCTCATAAATCATAACATTTTGTCCCTCATTTGGTCTTGAGAGGTCAAGGCAGGATTAACAACCACACAAAACAGCCAGTTGCTCAGGGGGTCCAGACTCGTAGAGACCCCCAAGTCTTATGTTTACTTCATAACATTTAGGTTTACATAATTTGATTGTTAAAGTCTAGCTTAAAGAGCTTTTTTGTTTTAGTTTATATTGTTTATTACAGTATATATTTAGTTTACATTGTGCAGTTTTATTTAAGTTTTTTAATCTTGTTGTTTTATTTTTTCTGTATGTTAAATAATTAACATTCAGAAAACCTTGGGCAAGGTCAAATTATTCCATCATAGGTGAACTGTGAGGCTACAACCAGCAATTACTTTCATTATCAATAGGACCAACAGTTATTTTATTTAACAATCAGTTGATTGTTCAGTGTATAGAATGTCAGAACAACAAAGTGAAAAATGTGTTTTTTCATCTCTAGACTACTGGTTTCTTTTTGAGTGCCTTGGGAAATACTGAAACTGCCTTGTGTAGTGGGGGTCAATACAGGGGCCCAAAAACAAACTTTTGCCCCAGTGCCCGCTAGGCATGTAAGGATTATGAGACAATGGGCCCTTGGCCACAGGCAAGTTAAATTTCACCCACCCCTCTAACATTGGAGCAAGACCGCCACACTGAAAGTTGTTGTCATTTCCTGTCTCTTGAAGTCGTTGTGTGACTTTTTGTGGTCATTTTGAGTATTTTGTGGTTATTTTGAGTCTATGTTTGGTCATTTTGTGCTTCTTGTGTTGTGGGTTGTGGGTGTTTGCAGTATCTGTGGGTATTCAGAGAATCTTTGAAGGTGATTTGCATCTCTTTGTAGTCATTTTCAATCTCTTTATATTTGTTTTGAGCATTTGGTGGTCATTTTGTGTCTCCTTGTAGGTGTTTGATTCTCTTTGCGGTTATTCTCAGTCTCTTTGAGAGTGTTTGTGCCTTTTTTAAATCATTTTTTGTCTCTTTGTAGTTGTTTTGAGTCTCTTTGTGGTCACTTTCTGTCTCTTTATAGTCAGTATAGCATAATTTTGTAGTCGCTCAATTGACTTTCCAACAAGAGATATAAGTATCAGAGGCTCGAATATAAGGGACACCTGGCCACTTGGGCCCTTGGGCCTATGTCTTTTTGGCTCATTCAGTAATCCATCCATGTCCTAATCCGGGCATGGTATGGGTAGCAAATATTTTGCTGTTTTTGCATCTGAAGAATAAAATCGATTTTTTTTTTCGTAACTTAGCCTTTTGATTTTATTTTGAAAATCGTATCGCTCAACATCCGGTGATGGCGTCGTTTACTTGACCCCTCACCACTTTATCCTGTCCGTGATCCGTGTCTCGGGATCCACTGAGCAGCCTGGCCCGGGCCAACACGAAGCAAAGGCAGGGGGGTTCGGTCTGTCTTCCGTCGCTGTCAGACACCTTGAAACGATCATTTTCGCTTTCCAGACCTCCGGGTCAGCATCAACAGCTCGTCCGTTAAAATTCCCTTTACTATGTCTGCTCGCTCCGAATGAGACGTTTAAGACCGGCAGACAAACGGGCGCCAGGCTGGCGGTTAAGTGAGGAGTACCGCAGCCTTGCGTCAAAGCCAGCTAAAGCTAAACCGTGTTAGGACAAGTCAGCAAGAAAGACGGGTAACAGCCACGTTACCTCGGTAGCTAGCCAGCCAGCCAGCCAGCGGACAGGTTATTTTTGGCACGGTTGCTGGCGTGCACATGCTTCGCTTCAGTCGTGTGAGCTAGCCCAACATCTGTCCGAAATCTGTCGGCGTTGGCGGTTTCATTAGAAATAGAGTTAACATTGACACGGTATCTGGACTTGGCATTTCCACTAAATAGCTACATGAAGAAACCACACATTTTCAAGCCAAAGTAAAGCTAGAAATTGTCGGTTAATTGCGTAACATCTTGTTGAATTGAAGAGGGGCCCCAATAGCTAACATATGAGGCCCAGCTGAAAAGATGGACCTGAATTTTTATTCGGATTTAACGGATGGTACCGGGCAGCACGACGGTGATCCGGAGTTCTTGGATCCACAGTCTTTCAATGGATTTGACTCTGACAACAAGGTGACTCTACCTTATGAATGGGGCTCATGTCTGTCACCACCAGACAGGCACAATGTCACTTCTTTGCATTGCCTGTATTGTATTGATCTAACTTACAGCTGCCACTGAACGCATCTCAGTGTGCAGACATTACCTGTTTGAGTTTAATGGACACTGCTGGTTGCTTGGTTGGTTTTTGTTGAATGGTAATATCCTTGTTAATTCTGGTTTTGGACAATAAGGTGGGAAATACTAGAATAACTCTTTTCCTGACTTGTCCAACCTGAATGTTTCAGTTCCCTGGAGGCAGTGACAACTACCTGACAATTTCAGGGTCCGGTCATCCCTTCCTCTCCTCTTCAGAGGTAGGCCTTTACACCTTTTAATTATGTGGCATTCAGTGTCTTGTTAAAAGATATGGGGCCCCCTCCTGCGGACATATGCTTTGGCTTACAATCAGTGATAATTATTTAACTGCAGGCACATGACTCCCAGTTTTGAAGCATAAAGTTGGCGATATACTGTGTTTTTGTTCACTACCATCATTTTATCATTTATAAATTCTTTGTAATGTGTAAATCATGAAAGCCAAAGGCTGTGTATGATCTATTTTAACCTCAACTCCATGAATTGATGTACAATCAGTTGTATTGTTGCAGTTTCCAGCCACAAATGAGAAATAAGACATTTGTAATCCACTTCAACATGCACTTACTGACATACTCACATTTTTTAGTGTGCCACTAAACCCATTGACCTCTTCAACCTCGCTGGATCTGCTGGTGGAGTATGAACTGTTTATCAATACATTTATTTTTTCACACACCTGCTGAATAAATTCAGACGTCTATTAATAAAGTTTTTGGGAATGTTCTACTTTCCCAGATCTGTGTTTTCCAGTTCATTTACTGAAAACTTTATTCATAATTTCCTAAAAATTAGCTGGTATTTAGCTGTTAATTGCTAGAATATTTCCATGAAAGGCCTACACAGTTTGGTACTAATTAGAAAGGGAAATTAGTTCCAAACTGTGACAGCCTTTCTTGGAAATATTCTAGTAGCTAAATACCAGCTAATTTTTATGAGGGAAACTTCCAGGAAATGAACTAGAAAATACAGAACTTGTAAAATGAACGGTTACAAGGTGTCTCGTAGGAAACTAACTGTAAAGTGTCAAATGATGGATTTTACTGTGAAGCGGCTGCAGGCACACGATGAACATGGAGGCATTGAGTTTGAGGCTAACCTGTTGCATGAGAAAAGCTTATTTATAAATCTTTCAGTGCTGTCTTGTCATCAGAATAGAGAGAAACAGATCGGAAAACAGCGTTAAGAGGAATTGTAATTATAGAAATGTAAGTGTCAAGTGAAACTAAAAACAGTTGCATGGGAACATCGAGAGCATTCTGCAGGAGTGGCAATATCAGTGTCTTCAAACCAACCTTCACGTACCCTTAATACCCAAACAACCTGCTGCTTATTATTCACTGCTTTAGCACATTGTGCAGCTGTGAGTAACGGGCACGCACTGACAGTTTTATGCTTAAGGCTGTTTTTTTTTTTGTTTTTTTTTGGTGCATGAACTGGGGCCTGTATCACAAAGCAAGTTCGGCTCGGTCTTGCTTTCTTTGCCTTATCTTGCTTCATTGAGTCATCGGTGGTCCTGGATAATTGTTATCGCACAGACGGCGAATTAACTGGATCAGTTGACTTGGGGTTTTCCTGTCCAGCCATGAGCCTGTTCATGTAAAATAGAGTTCCTGCTTGGAAGCCAGTTACATGCGACGTGAATAAAGTACTTGATATTACATGAAATTAAATTGTGATACCTGCAGTAAGCAGCAAGAAGTGATACTCAGCGAGTGTCTTCATTACCTACCTTTTTATTGGTAGAGTCTAATGCAATCAAATACAGGTGTACTGCCATAAAATCTGCCTGTAATGTTCAACGATCAGTCAATTAATCGATTAGTTGATTAACAGAAAATTAATTTAATTCGTTTTAGTCAGTTTTTAAATAAACATGACAAACATTTTCTTGTTCTACCTTCCTAAATGTTAAGATCATATGTTTTTCATTTCATTTCTTTTTTTTTTGCTCTTTTTTGAAATGGTTAGTTTTGAAATTCTATGTTTTAGCATTGGTTAGTTAGTGTTGTACTGGACGGCATTATATTTAGGGGTGTTTCTAATGCAGGGTAATGTAGGATTATGACTCGAGTTCTCCAGTGGTCTGATTGGTCAGTTGACGGGTTCTGAGACATCAGCCAGCTTTACGATCGTAGGAAGTTTGAGTAAAGCCCAGAGATAGCTGCTCATCCCGCTGATCTTGCCTTATGATAGAGGCCCCCTGAACACTGAAAGTGATTTTCCACACTTGACTCGATCCCTCCTGACACAAAGAGTATTTTAAGAGACAGGACCAGGAAGCAAATTAATCTTTAGTCTTTTGATGAACTTTTGTCCAAAATAGAAAACTTCTTCTGTGTTTAAGAGAGCTGTAATTACTGATGGTATCCTTCTCCCAACTTCCTTGTGGCTCTCTTACTTTCATTCTCACCCCTATTTTTCACAAACTTGTTTTATCTTGTCCTCTTCCATCTTTGCCGTTCCTTTCATCCTCCTTTTAACTTCATCACTTTCTCTCTCCACTACTCTTTTCTCCCCTCCAGACCTTCCACACTCCCAGCCTTGGCGATGAGGAGTTTGAGATCCCTCCCATCTCTTTGGACCCAGACTCGACCCTCACAGTGTCAGATGTGGTGTCCCATTTCGGGGAACTGTCGGACACTGGTCCCTCCGACAGCGTGGTGGTACCCGGGAGCGCCGTGGTCGAAGGGGACGACCCCTCTTTTGCCTCCACTTTTGTGAACGCCCCCTCACAGGGACTGGAGCACCTCAGTCTGGGGGTCATGAACCAGTCAGGAGGAAGTACTCTGCTGGGGTCGTCACTGGGAATGGTGAGTGAGTACGGGACGTTTTAACGGTCTGAAATTATCTCACCGTTAAACACCAATTTAATTAACTCACACGCTCTGCTCTTACCCCCCCCCCCCCCCCCCCCCCCCCAAAAGGATCTCGGCCATCCCATCGGTTCCCAGTTCAGCAGCTCGTCTCCAGTAACAATCGATGTCCCGCTGGGCGATATGAGCCAGGGCTTGCTGGGGTCCAACCAGCTGACCACTATCGACCAGTCAGAGCTCAGTGCTCAGCTAGGGCTCGGATTGGGGGGTGGCAACATATTACAACGGCCCCAGTCACCTGAACACCCTCTGTCGGCCACGGCGTCGCCCACCAGCTCGCTCCAGGACGATGACATGGATGATTTTAGAAGGGTGAGTCTTACAGGAACACACTATTATTTGCTAGAGTTTGAACTATACAGGTTTACTTCACATGGAAGTTGGGGTGTTTCTCTTCTCTGTGGTTTGAAGTGGGCGGGGTTCTGTCAGGTATTTCCACACACCAGAAAATAACAATGTGACTCATATTCTGCTTAATAGTTGTTTGGTTCATAGCTGCTGTTGCCTGGAGGACGCTGTTATCAACAACTCTGATCAAACTGCACCCACACAGTCCTAATGACGCGGATTGGTTGATGTACAATAGATGGAAGTTTTCCAATGTTAAGCTAGAGTGTTTGTTATAACTTTACATCGGATATTTATTTTTTTTTTTATAATTTTGATTTGAAAAAGATCTCAGGGTTGAAGCCGTTTTCAGTTGTTTTAAATCTGCAATAATTAGTTTGGCCACCTCGGGGCAGTGGAAACAAGCTGTGAACACAACATTGACACATCATCACCATTAGTTCCTTATTTACACATCCAGCAGTTATGGAAGTCTCTTTTGTCATGGTAGTCTTTTTTTGTGCTTTAACTCTTTGAATTCCAGGTTTGTTTTGGTTGACTTTCTCTGCATGCATGTCCTTATTCCACAGCCATGGTCTTTTTTTCATCAGCACAATCTCAGCTATAAGTCTGACCTCTCATTTTGTCAATTTAAGAAAGCATAAAGCTTCCAGGAACCCAAAATACTAGATAAATAAGAGTATAAAAATGGACAAATCTGAAGTGATAATCAATCTAAATGTTATTGTGGAACAATTTAAGGTTAATAAAATATTTCACTATATACAGCGTTTCCTGGAAGTTATTCTAATGTCCATTGTTCTCTTCCCTCATATTCAGAGTGTCCTGGTTGAATCTCCGGTCTCTCTGGCCGTCTCTCCCGGAGTCATCTCCCTCGATCCCTCTCTGTCTGAGTCCCCGCTCTCTGCCCCGACCTCCAGCGTCTCTCCAGCTGTTGGACGGAAAGGAGGAGCAGGAGGAGGGAAGAAGGGGAAGAAGAAGAAAGACCCCAACGAGCCTCAGAAACCTGTGTCGGCCTACGCGTTGTTCTTCAGGGACACACAGGCAGCTATTAAGGGACAAAATCCCAACGCTACGTTTGGAGAAGTTTCTAAGATAGTGGCCTCCATGTGGGACAGTCTGGGGGAAGAGCAGAAACAGGTATTTAAACTAAATGTATTTAAAATGTGCTTATAGTTCAATCATTTATCCATCAGTTCATCTTTTTAGTCGGTGAACTGATCATGTGCTTAATGTGACCCAGGTCGACTGAGTTCATCTTGAAGTGAAGTAAACATATCCTCGCTCATTAGTCAGCTGTATGAAACCAGACACGGGCTCCATAACGTGTGGTGAGATTTAAATATAATACTAATGTCAGTGATTCATTTTCCCTTTTTTTTTTTTTTTTTTTTTTTTTTTTTTAAAGGTTTACAAGAGGAAAAATGAAGCGGCAAAGAAGGATTACTTGAAGGCACTGGCAGAGTACAGAGCCAGCCAGATTTCTCAGGTGAGTGTTTTCTGATTCTGAATATCAACCACACACTGGTGAGTTGCACTCTTGCTGACAAACGGTAAGAATTGCCGTAGTCTAGGTTATGCCATAATATCATTTTAAGTTTCTATTTCTGTCTAGCTACAAGATTCTCCTTCAGCTTAAAATTGCCCAGTAATGGGTTCAGAACCTGAAAAAATAAGCAAAAAAGTTTATGAGCTGCAAACCTATGTAAATATATTCTGCATTATTCCAAATCGTCATAAATCCAGCAATGCCAGTCCAGTGAGGATCCGGATTTATATATATATATATATATACATATATATCATTAATATAACCAAACCCCTTCATCTTAGTTTTAAATACTAACCACTATCCACACTGTAAAATTGTATATGTTACAGCTGAGGTGGGTGAGACGTAGAAATCCGTAAAACTTGCCTCTATCAGTGGTTGAAAAAATACTCAGACACCACAGTGTAGAAACACATTGTAAAAGTAAAAGTACACAAGTATTAGCATAAAAATATACTGTTGTGTCTCAGCTGCTATGTGAGTTAAGGATAGGACTGTTTTTAGGAGGACACCCTAAGTGAAAGGTCAGGTGCCAGAAACGGGTGAGCACCCCTTCCTTTCCTTTCTTTCAGACATTCCTAAAGCTGACATCTGTTTTAAATAAAAGGATTTATGGTATCTTTTATCTTCATGTAGAATGACCATGTTTACGCATAAATGTTGGCTCTGTGCCTCTATAGGTTATTAGGAATTAGCTATGTCATGAATATGTATCTAGAGGTTACCCAGCCCATAAATTGTAGGGGTTTTGGGGAAAAACGGGAGGAGATTGTGGTGTCTTAGCTGATTTGTGAGTCAAGGATAGGAGTGTTTTAGGAGGAGACTCTAGGGGTAAAGGTAGGCTCCGGAGGAGGGTGAGCACCCCCTCCGCTCTGGTCTCCAAAACATTCCTAGAAGCTGACTTTTGTTTATCCTAACAAGATTTATGGTATCTTCTAACTGCATATAGAATGACCATGTTTGGACATAAATGTTGGCTCTGTGTCTCTATAGGTTATTAGGATTTAGCTATGTCATGAATATGTATGTAGAGGTAGACGTTATTCAGCCTATAAATTGTAGGGTTTTGGGGAAAAACGAGAGAAGATCCTTTTTGGCTTTGGGTCCTCTCACAGGCAGTTTTGATGCTTGTCAAATGATGCTGTGCTTTCTTGTAATAAACCTTTTTATATACAACTGAGCCGGTGTCTGCGGAGATTCCTTCATCATCTTCACATCATCGCTATGGAAGAAACTACAATACTTAAAGTACCAAAAGTACTACTGCTGGGTATTTTAATCCATTAATAATCTGAATCTGGAAAGTAAGCAGTAACTATAATCTTCAAATAAATGTAGTGGACTAAAAAGTGCAACATCTGCCTCTGAAATGTAGCAGAGTAGAAGTTTAACGTAATATAAAATAGAAATACTCAAGTAACGTACAAGTATCTCAAGCTTTTTAGTTTGATCCCACTCCTGCTCTAACCTTCATTAAGGGTTTAATTATATTCCATATCGTATCAGATGTTCTAACATGTTCTCTTCCTGTGTGTGTTCATTTAACCTCTCCTCTTCAGGCTCCCATTGAAGTCATGGACACTTCCCCGTCGCCTCCACCTCCAGCCCCAGCTCCTGCGGTCACAGCCACGCCTGCCCCTTCCACCCAGGCCACTCGCGCCACCAGGTCCCAGCATTACAATCCAGAGGAGAACACCATCACCAACATCTGTACCTCCAACATCATCCTGGACCTGCCCCAGGTCACCACGCGCTCCCGCACCGGCGCCATCAAACCCCAACCTCCACCTGCCACCACCGCCCCGAACCCCCCCACCGTCACAAAGATCATCATCAAACAGACGCAGCTGCCCTCAGGCGGTGTATCAGTCACGGCGACGCCGGCCTCTTCGTCGCGGCAGCCGCCTCCGCTGCAGCAGATGCAGAGCACCCCTCCGCCACCTCGGCTGCAGCAGATGGTACACGCCCAGGCTCCTCCGCCTCTGCAGGCCAAACCACGAGGCGGAGGCGCAGCTGCCGCCACGGCTCCTCCTCCACTGCAGATTAAGGTTGTCCCGTCATCGCGCCAGTCGGATTCAAGTACGCCGATAATTGTGACGTCATCCGGTGAGACGCCTACGTCAGGGTCCTCTTCCTCTGCTCTGACGGTGGAGGTGGGACAGTCGGCTGCTGTGGTGACGGGCGGAGAGGAAGTGGCGGAGGCAGAAGAAGGGGTAAACTCAGCAAACTACACAAAGTGATAAGCACACGGTTGGAGAACAACCTTAAGACTAAATGTCTGTCTTGTTTTGTCTCTCAGATGGAGGTGGAGGTGACTGTCGCCCCCGGCCCGAGCGTGACCCCCGCCTCCAGTCCAAACATTTGTGTGCGTGCCGGCTGCACCAACCCCGCCGTGGAGAGCAAAGACTGGGACAAGGAGTACTGTAGCAACGAGTGTGTCGCCACGCACTGCAGGTATGTATACTGTTTACTTCACGGCTCAGAGCAACAGTCTGATGAAGTGTGACATTTCAAAGGAGCAGCTCAACACTTTGGGAAATCCCCTTATTTGCTTTCTTACAGAGAGTTAGATGAAAAGATTGATACCACTCTCATAGCTGTGCGCGATGAAGCTACAGCCAACAGTTGGTTAGCTTAGCTTAGCTTAGCATAAAGTCTGGAACCTGCAAGACTGGCTTCATTTTCAGCAAGAAAAGAATGTTGTACACAGAGACGGAGCTAATGAGTGTGTTTACATGGGCACCAGCGTCTCGAATCTGCTCGGCTCAAGTATCTTGGTTGTGTCAAGGATTTAATCTTCAGGTATCGCAAAACCAGGGGGAGGACTTGTCCAGGTTTCTGAAACCAGGAAGTACTCTGTGGCATGTAAACGCCTGGTACAGGTGTCTGACCACTCTCTGCCATGTGTGCAGGTGCATTATCAACTCTGGTTATGTAGTAGTCGTTCACTAAAAAATCTGGTGTCTGGCTGTTTGGACTGGATCAGGACGTTACCTGTGTCAAATTGTTGTCATCCTCAGCCACTTAGCCAGCACAGTAATGAGTACACCAGCGTTTAAACCCCCTTCCTACTCTGAAGATTGTATATACAAGTAGAAGAATAATCGGTTTCTGTTGAATATGATCAAAACAACAATCAAAAATGATGTTACTTATGTGCTCGTAAATGTGCTCAAGTGTCAACACACAGGTAAGGACGTGCATTTAAATTTTGAGTCCAGATATTGAGCCCTGCGTAACAATGTCCTTTACCCCATCCTCCACAGAGACGTGTTCATGGCCTGGTGTGCGATCCGAGGGCAGAACTCCACCACCGTCACATAGGGAAGGGACACGTCTGACAGGAGGAGTGCTACACGGAGAGAAAAGGACAAAGATAACACATGAAATGCAAATGAAGAGAGGAAGGAATGAATGAATGAATGGATGGATGGATAATAGCCAGACTGGGCTCAGGTATCGGCACATACTGGTTTGTTTCATGTCTTGTCAGATGGGCAGACAGTCAAAAGGAGAGTATTTAAAAGCGCTATAATGTACTTTCCCGTGGCTCTCTCATCCTGCACAGGGAAAAAAAATTATTTGCAAATACTGCAGTGAGAATGACAGCTCATAACAACATGAATGGATTAATAATAATTATAATAACACGGAAGAAATCAGAGGAAGAAACTAAAGACTTGGTTCAGCTGCTCCAGACTTTCCTGTTGATCATTGTGAATATAAAAAATGGACTTGATAAAAAAAAAAAAATAGAACATTTTATATGTACTTATGGTGTTTTTAATTATTTTGGAAAGAAAGAAAAAAAAAAAGTGCAGGAAGGAAATCATGATCTTGCAGATGTATTCATTTCAACAAAACTCCACTTCAAACGTGTATGCGCTTCCCTTTACTGTTACACTGAGGATTGATCAATGTGAATGAAATCAGAGAGGTGATTTTTTTTTTTTTTTTTTTTTTTTTTTTTTTTTTTTTTTTTTTTTTTTTTTTTTTTTTTTTTTTTTTTTTTTTTAATTCTTCTTCTTTCTTTTTTTTTTTTTCGAGTTCATCAGTGCTGTGTGGGTGCTTCGGCGTAGACAGGCCAGTGGCTACTTTAGAGATTTAGATGACCAACAAGTGGGCAAAGCACAAGCAGTCTTAAAGCTAAATTGGAGTCGTACAAAAGGTTGAAATGTTTAAGAAGCCATTTTGAGATGAGGTGGAAATGAACCTGCCAATAACCTAATGCTGTTTGTCACCTTTAAAAGCCACTGTTTGGGGGGGGGGGTAGAAACCTACTATAACTCAAAGGATTTTACTTAAAACTTTGAAAACAGGTGCTAAGATTCAGGAAAAAAAAATAGCTCTAAGGTTTTCTGTTCTCTTCTCCTGCTGAAATACCTGGTGACATAAGAGCTTTTTAGAAATGTGGTGCGTATTTTGTTTTACGAGGAACATTTGTGGTGAAAATTTGTTTGAGGAAAGGAAAAAAAAAACACAATATTGGAATGAAATAAACACACCAGCTCTGACAACACTATTTACTGTAAGGGGAAAGGGAATACAGTATAAAAAGCTTTAATTTTTAACGTGACAGTGTTTCATTTAAGGAATTGCTTTCAGGTCTGTTAAATAATCAAAGAAGGGAGAGTTACTTTAAAAAAAAAAAAAAAAAAAACTGTTCCCAATCAGGTGAAATGATGCAGTGATCGGTCTGGTTTATTGTAGATATCCTGGAAATGTTTTTAACGGTGAAATAAAATATTTTATGTTTTAATATACATTTGGTGATCCACAGTTTGGCCTCACAGACACCTGAGGTGGCGTTTGTTTAATCTTGCAGGTGATACCTTGATTTCTTTTTCTTTTTTTTTCTTTTTTTTTCCAGAACATTTTTTTAAATAAATTTTTCTTTGAATTTGTTTAGAAGCCGAAATGGAATAAGCCAGCTGTTTTGCCATTGAATATATATTTTTTTTATTCTTTAATTACATAAACAAATGGGTACAAATTACACAATGTGACATGCATAAGAAATTTGAACATGGTTGGGGTGGAGGTTTACATAAAGAACAAAAATTTAAGTCTTTACAAACTTTTGTATTAACAAAAACACATTGAGTGAATTTACTGTTTGGCTTCTTTTGTGAAACCAATAAGACTTTTTACCTGTAAATTTACAAGTGATGGAAAGTACCTAAGTGCCTTTACTTAAGTACAATTTGAGTACTTTCACATTACTTTAGCATTTCCATTTTCTTTACTACTACATTCCAGAGAGAAATATTTTACCTCATACTTCACTGCATTTATCTGATATCTCAGGTTACTTTTGTAGATTATTACTTCTACACACATTGCACAAATCTTCATTCTATCAAGTGATTTGTGTCTGTTATTGAGTCCTGAAAGTCTTATTTTCTTAGAACAGGTAAAAAAAACAAACTGATATTGGATGGGATAATGCCACACTGTTTTCAATCATTGTAATAGTTTTGAAATTCATAGAGCAAGGTCACATTCTTTCTTGATTGTGAAGCAGCGATCCCTTATTCTGTCTCTGACTATTCTCACACTAATTTCCAAAATGTTGCAGAATCAAACTGATCCAGTTGAAATTGTTGAACTACACTGGCAGATTTATTTTCACTTATTTCAAGGAATAAACACAATATCATAAAATCGGCTCTACCTTGATGGGCCAGCATTAAAATGCTGCTTAAAATGGAAGTTTCACACAGGTGATGCATGGATGAATTATAAAATAGTATAAGATTATATTTTCTTGATTCTAAAGCAGTGCTCACTTATTTCCTTGTATTAATCTTACTTTGAAGGGTTAGAGTTAGGGGTCACACTCATTTCTAAATTGTTCTAAAATGTTCTTGAATTTCTGTTGGAAACAAGCTGAAATAACCGAGCTAGACTGGCAGTTTTTATTTTGGGGAATAAACACGATATGATGTTCACAGTTAAGAAATCAGCTCCACCTTCATCAGCTAATGTTAAAATGCTGCAAAATTCAATATTAATTCATGTGTTACAACACTGAATACAAATAGTTTTGATATTTATATATATATATTATATTTTTTTTGTTTGTTTTTTTTTTGTTGTTTTTTTTCCTGATAATACTTAGGTACTTTTACCCAAGTAAAACTTAAAATGCAGGACTTTTACATGTAATGTAGTATTTTCACACTGGTATTCTTAAGTAAAGGATCTGAATACTTTCTCCACTACTGTATATATACATATATATATAATATATATAATGTTCACATATATATATAATGTTCAACAATGTGCTTGTTGATCAAAAACGTTTGTGATCAAAAAAGTGTCACAAACAGGCAGAAAAATTAGTTTCATGCAGGTGGTACCTTCAATGCAGTTTTTATCGCGAGATTGACGTCAATAGGAGTGTTTGATGACGATGGCGGGAAAACCCACCATGGCGGGAAAAAGCAGCGTGGACAACACAAGACAGGAGGCGCTGTTGCTACAAATTACATTAAAATGCGCCATAAACCATTAAATACAATTACAAAGTAATAAATAAGAGGTAAAGGAATTCACCATAAAGTGTTTAGACATCTGTTTTTATTTTTTGTCGTAAAACGTTTTAGATAGACTCGAGCACCATGGTTGAGTTAGGTCATAATGGGTTTGAATAACGTTTGTTTATTATAAAAGCTGATATGTGAGGAGCCGGAGGGGGAGGGAGAGGAAAAAGAGGCACAGGAGGAAGGAGAGGAGGGGGGGTCCGAGGTCTTAATTATACCAGATTGGTGTGTGCGTGGTCGTGAGTGGCGAAGAAAAGGGAGAAATTATATTGCCTTTTAATAATTTCGTGTATTTTAACCGGGTGGGTGGTTATTTAGGTTAGTGCGCGGTTTGTTTTACATGGCTCCTCAGTGGAAGAGGCCTCTGTAGTGAAATTACAAGAGCAGCGGCAGCAGCAGCAGCATCTCGCAGTGGTGTCTCGGCAGGCGTGGAAAGAAAGTGCGTTGTTGTTAGTTGACACGGATCATCATCATCATCATCATCATCATCATCATCCTCCGGCCTGCTGAGAAGCGAAGCCGGGAGCTGGAGTTTGCAACAGAGGACTGACCATGGCGGTAAACCTGGACAAGGAAGCTTACTACCGCCGGATCAAGAGATTATACAGCAATTGGAAGGTAAAACCGGGCGATTTGTGGGAGTCAATGTGTCTTCTGTGTTTAATTTGAACGCGGAGAAAGTAGCTCTGTTGGAAGATGCAAGCCTCTGAGTTAGCCGCGTTTTTCAGCCGGGCGAGTGGACTCTGTTGTCGGCGTGAGCGGTAAGGTCTCCCTGCCCGCATCCAGCACCGACAACCGAGGGGTGGAGGGGGGGCACAGGCCACGGTCTCCACTATGTGACCAGCTTTATTTGCACTGAAATTATTTAGAACTGGAAGATGTTACAGTGTCTTGTATCAGACTCTTGTATCAGCCACCTCATGTTAGCACACCAATTATCCCATTCACCACGTTAGCTAGCCTGCTAGCTCCTAAGTTTACCACCGAGCTAACTAGCTAGCCAAGCAGTTCAATTTGTAGTGGACCTGCGCTGGCTAAATTGATGACTAAACCCCCGTTAAAGGGCTCGCAAAACATAAATTACAACGTAGTTATGCTTGACATTTGGCTAACTACCAAGCTGTTTAACCTTACTGTCAGTTTACACTTGTAACGGTCGCTACATGCTAATGTTAGCTGGCTAATTAGCATCAGAATAAAGTGACATGTGCAGGGTGCCTGCAGCTTCTGGAAATTACTTTATGTTAAGTCTTACATGTGTTAAATCACTTCAGGTAAACTTGTGGTTATTTTTTAAGTGCTTAAACTCGTTTTAAGAAGTTGTAACATGATGTTTGCAGTTGAAATTGCAGCTCATTTACGAAGATGAATGGCTCTGATGTTCATATGCACGTTAAGAGCGTTTTATGTGCATTATTACAGCGTTATTTAAAGACTTTAGATAAGCTTTGTGAGACTTGTAGCCCCCTTTATGTGAGGCTAAATGATACAGCATCAGGTGCTGATAAAGTGTCACACATCAACTTTTCAGTGAAGCTGTTTCCACACATACAAACACACTCACCACTCTTATTAACTTCACAATAGAAACTAGCACTTTGTCTTCTAGATTTCACAAAATGAATAAATCTCAAATAAATACTGTGGATGTTGTAGGTGGTGGATGTACCTCAGTTTGGTCTTGTGATTTCTTCTTTCATGCACAACATTAACTCACATGTGCTACTCTTTTATGTGACTTTTTTTCCAGAAAGGAGAGGATGAGTTTGGAAAAGTCGACGCCATCGTGGTGTCTGTCGGGGTGGACGAGGAGATTGTGTACGCCAAATCCACAGCCATACAGGTAAGGGCATATCCCAGCCAAAGTAGCATGATAAAATCACAGAGTACCAAGCACAGGCCTCATCACTCAGGTGCTGCTTGATATGATCTGGATATAGGCAGTTTCCCACTGTCACTTCATGTTCTGTGCAGATTAAATTTACTGGAATCTCTTGTGAAGACATTATTTCTAAATTATAATATTTTTTTAAATGATATGCATATATTTGCTTATGCTGTAAAGACAGGCTGCTTTCTTTGTTGTGTCGTTATCTTCACCATAAGACCATAAATTAGTGTTGACCTGCACTGTAGCTAAAGCTAAATGCATGTTCTTGAATTTATCACACTACATCTACTGTTTCTCAGCTCAGATAATAAATTCACCCTCTTTTCTTTTTCTCAGACTTGGCTGTTTGGCTACGAGTTGACAGATACCATCATGGTGTTCTGCGACACAAAAATCATCTTCCTCGCCAGCAAGAAGAAGGTGGATTTCCTCAAACAGGTGGCTGTAACGAAAGGCAACGAGAACGCTAATGGTGCCCCACCCATCACCCTGCTCACCAGGGAAAAGGTAGAAAGAACACACTGTAAAATTGTCTGTGCATGATTTGAAGACACGAGGGTGCGGTTTCTTCATGATTGGGCCTTGTCTGCAAGAGGAATCTGTTGTGCAGTCAGTTTGACAAAACAAGATTTGAAGCTTCCCCTTTTGTGGTTTATTCAACAAGTTTTCAACCTACCTTGTGGGTTTTTTTCTCTATATAAGTCGGTTTAAATGTGCTAGATCCACTACCATGGGGGGAGTCAGCCCATAGCACATACAGTGATTCAGTGACATTGTGTCCTTGTAACCTTTTATTTTTTAAAATATAGATCTGAATTCAGTTTCCTCATAAATAAATGCCTTTTTAAAGTATGAGAAAGTCTTAAATTTCATTCATAAAAGTCTGAACTATTTTCTCCTGCCTGCTTTAGACAGTAATGTTAGTTATAAATAGTTTTTGTATCTGATTGCAGGCTGTGGTGAGACGTTAGACACCTATAAACTAAAAGCAGGATCATTGCGACAGTGGATTGTGCTCATAGGATGCTGTTCAGTTTCAGTTTACAGTTCAGTAGTTCAGTTCAGTAGACCCTCATTGTCTCATAAAGTGCAAAGACTTACATTAACTTCAATGAATTAACAATTTTTAATTGGGGAAATCCAGTCATTCATTTTTGTGCTGCTTATTTGAATCCAGATCGCATTGATTTAATTAATTATATAATTATGAATTATTATTGTTGTTGTTGTTGTTGTTGTTGTTGTTATTATTATTATTATTATTATTATTATTATTATTATTATTATTATTATTATTATTATTATTATTATTATAATAACATACTACTGGAAAATACTGGAAAAAATGTTGAAGAAAAAAAAACCTGTTGTATTGGTGTTTTTCAGAATGAAAGCAACAAGGCCAACTTTGACAAGATGATTGAGGCGATCCGAGGCAGCAAAGAAGGAAAGACAGTTGGGGTGTTCAGCAAGGACAAGTTTCCTGGAGAGTACATGAAGAGCTGGAATGACACGATCACTGCTGAAGGACTGGAGAAGGTAAGATGTTATCTAACATATCAACTGAAACTACATTTTAAGACTGTTAGGAATAAAGAATAGGAGTCGTGTGTCTGTATTTTAGTTACCAATGGTTCTCTGTCCCGAATTGCCTGCAGGTGGACATCAGCGCTGTGGTCGCGTACACGATGGCGGTGAAGGAAGACGGGGAGCTCGGCCTGATGAAGAAGGCAGCGGCCATCACCAGCGAGGTTTACTCCAAGTTCTTCAAGGAACGCGTCATGGAGATCGTTGATGCAGATGAGGTGAGAAGAAGGAACAACAGGTATTTTTGCACTGGAACTAAAGCTGATTTGTGTCATACTGTGTGTAAATCTGATCATTTTTATGACCCGAGAGTATGCTCTCACTAAACACTCCCTGAAGTTCTAATTTTTCACTTTCTAAAATGGTAATAAGGGCAAAACCTTTGCAACCTTTAATGCACAGGTCAATGCAACGGAGCTTTTGTGGTTTAAAGTCAGTTTAGACAAGCAATCAAGTTGGGGAAACTGCCCATGTCCGCTTCTCAGTTGGATTCCCTTATTAGAGATTTTGCGAATGTTGGACAGTAAACGGCAATGGTGTGAAACAGTAAAATAAAATCTAAATAATATCCAATATTAATACCAATACAATCGATTCAGCTGATTTGAAAAGAGCTGTGCAGTTTCTTCGCATCTGGTTTCAATTGTTAATAAATCACAGCAAATCGGTAACAATGCAGAAGTAGCTAATCTAGACT
Organism: Seriola dumerili; assembly: GCF_002260705.1. Taxonomy (NCBI): domain Eukaryota; kingdom Metazoa; phylum Chordata; class Actinopteri; order Carangiformes; family Carangidae; genus Seriola; species Seriola dumerili. The sequence goes on from NW_019175690.1 coordinate 199,664, forward strand.
GCTTAGGTGATGTGGCTGCAAAACTAGCAGTGGTTAAATCATCTTGGAATTATGTGTGAAAATCCTGAAGCAGAGTAATGGGAGCTTTTCCTTTGCTGACACTGAACGCAGCACTGGAACTGTGATCTGCAAACTGTATCGTGACAAGCTCCTTTTTATTTCTCTCTTTTTTTTAAAGAGTTTTAATGGGATCATTGGCTGTGGAAAGCATCCTGTTTTTACCAAATAATTAGTCCAAACTTTTAGGAATGTCTTGACTTGATAAAATAGTCCATGAGGGCATAAGAGCTTGTACTTTTCACCATAAGCATAAGTTTTCATCTTTGTCTCTGTGAAAGGTAAATGTCCAGAAGATGGTATTGAACTATCCCTGTTTTATTCCCCCCCTCCCCAACAGAAAGTGCGCCACAGTAAACTGGCCGAGTCGGTAGAGAAGGCCATCGAGGAGAAGAAATACCTGGGTGGTGCCGATCCTTCCACAGTGGAGATGTGTTATCCTCCCATCATCCAGAGCGGAGGAAACTACAGCCTCAAGTTCAGCGTTGTCAGGTAGCTCACCCCGTCGTCACAGTCACATGTTTTGATCTTCATAGAAGCTGATTTTATAAAATCTGTTGAACATCTGTGTGGGGAAAATGGCTTTGTACCGATTTTATTTGTCATTCATTCATTTATTTATTTATTTATTTATTTTTCAATTTATGTTACAATACAAATTATATAGGGCTTTAACTCGTGATTAATTGTATTATCGATTAATCTGCTGATTGTTTTATCAGTTGTTTGGTCTATTAAATGTCAGGAAATGGAGAAAAATGCTTGAGATTGCTAATGTTCAATCAGTAGTTAAAAACCCAAAGATGCTTATTTATTGTCACAGTAGACAAACTGAAAATTTCCCTATTGCCGAGGGGCAAGTAGTTTGGCTTAGCTGGTTTTATCTTAAGGTTAAAAAAATCAGTCTGCCACAGCTTGTTGTTTTTTCATTTTGAGTTTGTTATGGATTAAATATGCTCCATACTGATTGAAGCAGTGATTTGGGAAATAATAATAATCAGATCTCACAGATGAATCTTTGTTGTGGGGTTCATCCTTCTGAAGTGCCCTAGAACAAGACCCTGGTTCCTTCCTAGTCCCAGGGAAAGAGTTGATCCTCTGACCTTTGACCTAGAGGTTGACGAGAGAAAAGCCGTAATCCTTAGCTGAGCATAAATCTCACTGTTCTGTGATTTTTAACTGGCACTGCTCCCTCTCTGTATCAGCGATAAGAACCACATGCACTTCGGTGCCATCACGTGTGCCATGGGGATCCGCTACAAGTCGTACTGTTCCAACCTGGTGCGAACCCTCATGGTGGACCCCCCTCAGGAGATGCAGGACAACTACAACTTCCTGCTGCAGGTGGAGGAGGAGCTGCTCAAAGAGCTCAAACACGGTGGGTTCAGGAGCATGTTAGAAGAGTGGGAGCTTTGGGAAGCCACTATGTTAGCGACTTGCAATTTGTTAGTGATCCAAAACAAATGGCAAGAGGCTGCAAGATTCTGCTCTGTATTCTGATTTATTTATTAATATTTTACCTGAATGATAATCCTCAACATTTTTATACATGCATCACTTTTTGTAATGTATCTGATTTGGTAGAATGGAAGCTTCTGTGTAAAACAATTTTATTGTGAAACTAGGACTGTAACTTATTAAATATTTTGTTAATCATCAATTTAATCAAATATTCGCTTGATTGATTGTTGTGGAAAATGTCCATTGCAACTTCTAAGAACCTCAGGAGACTTATTCAAAATGCTTGTTTAATTCAAACAAAAACTAATTATAAAACTAATTTATATGACAGAGAAAAGAATCAAATCCTCACATTTTAAAAGCTGAAACAAGCATTTGCTAATCTTTGTGGCTCTAGAATAAACAGAAGAAAAGGGTAGTCACCATAAGAAGCGAGGTCCCTGTCACCAAATAAAGAAACAATGAGCGTGTTGAGCATATTTGTCTGTGGTTCTGTTAATAAACCTTCTGTCACCTCCACAGGTGTAAAAATCTGCGACGCCTACAACGCCGTTCTGGACTACGTGAAGAAGGAGAAGTCGGACCTCGTATCAAAGCTGACCAAAAACCTCGGGTAAATACAAACAAGTGCCGCCTTTCTGCGTCATGCGCACGCACGCTTTTCCACTCACGTCATCATTGTTCTTGTTCTTTGTAGCTTTGCAATGGGAATTGAGTTCAGGGAAGGCTCCTTGGTTTTGAACACGAAAAACCAGTACAAACTGAAAAAAGGTGAGAATTTGACAGTTTATTGATTACCTGAAGACATAGGTAGTTTTGTTCTGCTTTTCTATGATGCTCCATGTTGGATTAAATTGTTTTTAGGGGGAATTTAAATTCAGCACATCCAGACACAAAAGTTTAGTGATTGCCATTTGTTTTGATATTGAGAAGTTAAACCTAAATTGGTAACCTGTGTGTGGGGGTGTGTGTGTTCCAGGCATGGTCTTGAGTATCAGTTTGGGTTTTGCTGACCTCGTGAATAAAGATGGCAAGAAAGAAGAGCAGAAAAAGTACGCCTTGTTTATTGGTGACACAATACAGATCAATGAGGTAAGATCTACTTCTCCCAACTTGATGAGTCACATCACTCGGTTCTACAGCGTCTAAAAAACCAGAAATCTTTGTGTAACAGGAAGAGTCCGCCACGATACTCACACCAGTCAAGAAGAAGATCAAAAATGTGGGAATCTTCTTGAAGGTAAGTGTCTCATCTCATCATTTCAACTTCTTGTCAGTAATCGCACAAACAAAATAAGTTGAAGCTGAGCAGATACTTATTTTACTTTATTTTTTAAATATAAAAAAAAAAAAATTATACCTGATGATCCACATTGTATCAGTTTTTTCTTTTTCTTTTTTTTTTTTTGCAATTATATTGATATTTTCAATTTAATTTCAAGGTAAATATGAGTTGATGTGTGCAACACAATTCTTTTAGTCTGTCTTTAATAGGTCCCTTATAGAGAGACACACACACACACAGATATATAGACAATTTCCCAAGTATTAGAAACATTTTTTCCAGTGTATCATGTATTGTTTATGTTGTAGTCTTTTTATTATAATAACACTATACAGCATCTGGCTCAGTCGTGGTTTCAAAGTCCACTGGAAAGGTTTCAGGAGTCAAACTTCTGCTCTCCAGCAGCCACATGTCTAATACAGTGTAGAGTTGTTTTTCTTACATGTTTTACAGGCATAAATAGACGTTTGCATCTGCTTTAGCTGGAAACAGATGCTTCTTGATTCTAGTTGAATGACCTTTTTTTGCTGCTTCTAGGGTCAGTCATTTTAAATGTAAATAGAGACAATGTAGTGTTTTTCTGTCTGACGATGTGATCGTAAAATGATTTTGTTCTGCAGCTTGGTAATGCCTGCTGGTCAACAGAACAGTCTTACAACAGAAACCTGTAAATGATAACAATTATAACGTGAGTTCAGCTGCATTAAAATCCAGTATAGGCGACCGCAGAAGGGACAGAACTTACTGAAACATATTCTGGCATGTCTTGTTTTTGTGTTTCTCAGAATGACGATGAGGAGGACGAGGAGGAAGATGGCGACGATGCCGAGGAGCTGCTGGGGAAGGGAGCTCGGAGCGCCGCGCTGCTCGCGGACAGAACCAGAGTGAGTGTGTGGTTAAATATGTGGTCAGTGTTTATGTGCCACCTTGACAGACTGTCAATAACTAAGAGTGTGAATGTTTTTGTACTCTACCAGCTACTTGGGAAGGTAAGTATTCATTGTTTCTTCTAAAATCTCATCGGCTGACCTGTTTCAGTTGTAAAAATCCACTTGCTGATGGGAAAAAGTTTTTCATTTTCATTTCAGTGTTTTTTTTTTATTATTATTTTTGTGCGTTTTTTTATTTTTTTTTTTCTGACCATCCAAAGCTGTAACACATGCCTGTATTCTGCATGTGTGTTGTGTTTTTTTTTTTTTTCATTTTGTTTTACAAAATCTTGGACTCTGGTGTCTCTGCGCCGTCACTCAGCTGTGTCTGTTTTCAAACTCAGAATGAGATGACGGCGGAGGAGAAGAGGCGGGCTCACCAGAAGGAGTTGGCCAATCATTTGAACGAAGAAGCCAAGCGTCGTCTGACGGAGCAGAAAGGAGAGCAGCAGATTCAGAAGTGAGTGGTGGAGGCCTGAAGGGGGGCGCTAGGAGATGGAGGTTTGAATGTCACTGGGGGCAGCATCTGAACTTTACGGCCAGATCGCTCATGGTCGAGGTGTCAAGAAAAAGATTTAGAAAAGAAGGAAGGCATTTAAAACTTTCAAAGTTCAGCTTTATCAACATCTTTGTAACTCTACATTAGTGCCCAAATATTTCTTAAATGTCCTTTTCTCTCCTCATACTGATTATAACGGCTGAGATTTCATGGAGAAATTGCCCACACACTCAATTTCATCATTTTTTTTTCCACATTGTTGCTTTTTGCATCCAGGCTGTCACATTTATTTTCTTCTTCTTTTTTTTTTCTTTGGTCAGTGTGAAAGCAATTTTTCTGTGAAATGGGGCTGTTGATTTCTGACACTGTTTTTGAAAAGCTTGGATCTTAAAGCGTGATTTAATGGTTTTGACACAGAAGTTAAAGACACCACTGAGCTGCTTTGGAAGCTGATGCAGTTCTAACCAGTTCACCTGTGTCTGGTTTCATCCTTTTTTTTTTTATTTCCTGACAAAACAAAACGATCAACAAAATTTTTTTTAAATTCCGATTGCAAAGAGTTTTTTTTATTTTATTTTGTTACAACTTTTTTTTTTTTTTTTTCTTTAACCACACACTTTGTGTAATGTTTCCAAACCGCATCCTGGTGCTAAAAACTTTATCTGATATTATAATTGTCAACGCCTCCAGTTTCGCAGTGAAGTAGTAATGAGTAACAGCAGTAGCATCAAAACTGAACAACTTATTTAATGTGGATTGTCACATCTGTGCGATACATAATCTGCTTAATAAACTCAATAACAGGGTCAATAGCGATTCGTGCGTCCCTAACCTAACGAGCTGTAGGCAACAGCTCTGTGAAGTCACAAAGCTGTAATTAAGTTTGTGGTCATTAATTGAGTCCACTCTCTTTCCCCCTCAGGGCCAGAAAATCTAACGTGTCCTATAAGAATGTCTCTCAGATGCCCAGAGAAAAAGACATCAGAGAGATGAAGATCTTCATCGACAAGAAGTACGAGACCGTCGTCATGCCCGTTTTTGGTATCGCTACGCCGTTCCACATCGCCACCATCAAGGTACACTGAGGTTATCTCCAACTGTCCACCAGCATTTGTTTTTCTTACTTATGACATCTGATGTTTGTTCAGTCTTTCACATTGACTGATCTTTGTTTTTGTTTTGTTCTTTTTTTTCTTTTCTTTTCTTTTTTTTTTTTGTCCGGTCCAGAACATCAGTATGTCTGTCGAAGGAGACTACACCTACCTGAGGATCAACTTCTACGTCCCTGGCAGCTCTCTGGGGCGCCAGGAGGGAAACATCTTCCCCAACCCTGATGCCACATTTGTCAAAGAAATGTGAGTTTTAATTATTTGCTTTGTTCCACTGTTCTAACTGATTTAAAGTCTTTCCCCTGAAGCTTATAATCATCCTGATAATTGTAATCGTACTGACCTCTGTCAACTCCATTCCCCCTTCCCCTCAGCACGTACCGAGCGTCCAACCTGAAGGCTCCCGGCGACACGTCAGTGCCCTCCACCAACCTGCAGAACGCTTTCCGCATCATCAAGGAAGTACAGAAACGCTACAAGACGCGAGAGGCCGAAGAGAAGGAGAAGGAGGGCATCGTCAAGCAAGATTCGCTGGTCATCAACCTCAACCGCAGCAACCCCAAACTCAAAGACCTCTACATCAGACCCAACATTGCACAGAAGAGGATGCAGGGCTCGCTGGAGGCGCATACTAATGGTGAGGACACAGGAATATAAGAACTGTCATCGGTGCAGCGTGAAGGCTTAAAGTTAACTCCGGTCTCCTCGTACAGGTTTCCGTTTCACGTCAGTCCGCGGTGACAAAGTGGACATCCTTTACAACAACATCAAACACGCCATCTTCCAGCCGTGTGACGGGGAGATGATCATTGTACTGCACTTCCACCTCAAGGTGCGTTTATTAGCTCATCCACTTTGGATCAGACTTTTCTCCTTTAAAGGAATATTCTGACATTTAGGAGAGTAAGCTTTGCATTTTTTGATTGAACTGGTTAAACAAATCAGATATATATATATATATATATAAATATATATATATATAAAATGTGATAACTAGTGAGCCATAGATCTGCTGCTAGGTGGATTTTGTTGCCTTTGAACAGAGCCGGACTCACTGTTTCCACTCTCTATGCTAATCTAAGCTAACAAAGTAGTTTTACAAAACACACAATTTCCCTTCAGAAAACACTACAGGGTATCTGCACGTCTTAAAGTCTTTAAAAGCATTAAATTAAGTTTCCTCTAAACAAAAGCCTTACAAGACTTAAAAAAAATATTAAAAAATTTTATTTACTAAAATATTACTTTGATATTTCTCTTGCCATTTCAGGCAGTAGAGTCCGTTAATCATTTCTCATTAGTTAATCCATCCATCCATTTTATGCTGTTTATCCACATCTATATGTTCTACTGAACTATAACTTCAGGGTTGTTAATGTTTCATTTCGCCCGTCACTTTTCCTCCAGAACGCCATCATGTTCGGTAAGAGACGCCACACAGACGTCCAGTTCTACACGGAGGTCGGGGAGATCACCACAGACTTGGGCAAACACCAACACATGCACGACCGAGACGACCTGTACGCCGAGCAGATGGAGCGGGAGATGAGGCACAAGCTCAAGTCGGCCTTCAAGAACTTCATCGAGAAGGTGGAGACGCTGACTAAAGAGGAGCTGGAGTTCGAGGTGCCCTTCAGAGACCTGGGGTGAGCGAGGCAGCGAATGCTGTAACACACACAGGAGTAGATGGAGAGTGAGGAAGGCTCCATATGCAAGCTGACTGATTTGTTTTTTTTGCTGTGTCTTTGTTTCCAGGTTCCAGGGTGCCCCCTACAGGAGTACCTGCCTGCTACAACCCACGTCCAGTTCCCTTGTCAATGTTACTGAATGGGTGAGTGAGTGCAGCTCTCGGAGCACCGTTTCTACTTTGTTGTAACTGGTTTTGAAGCAGATGATTCACTTCATCAGCTTTTAAAACCTTCTGGAAAAATGTTCAGATACTGTTCTGGAAAAACAGTCAAAATGTTTTAGTTTTATCTAATTAAAATCTAATTTTATCTAATCAAGATATAATGATTATTATAGAATAATAAGCACATTTTTATTTTTGAAGTGTGATTGTTTTGTTTTTTTTCCAATAATGATGTAATTTACCAAAAATGTTTGTCCTTTTCTTTCCTGTCCATGTCCAGCCGCCGTTTGTGGTGACTCTGGACGAGGTGGAGTTGGTCCACTTTGAGCGTGTGCAGTTCCACCTGAAGAACTTCGACGTAGTCATCGTCTACAAGGACTACAACAAGAAGGTCACCATGATCAACGCCGTGCCCGTCAACTCCCTTGACCCCATCAAAGAGTGGCTCAAGTAAGACCCAGTTCAAACAATGTTTTGTTTTTCTATATATATATATATTATTTGGATTAAACTATGGCTCCGGTTTTTGTGCATTAACATGTTTTCTGTCTCTTTCTCAGCTCGTGTGACATCAAGTACACAGAAGGAGTCCAGTCTCTGAACTGGACCAAGATCATGAAGACCATCGTCGATGACCCCGAGGGCTTCTTCGAGCAGGGAGGCTGGTCTTTCTTAGACCCGGAGAGCGAGGTACGTTCAGCACCGGGGATGAAAAGCTGATCATTTTTTACTTTTTATCTAATAATTAAATCATAAATAATTACAAACAAAAACATTCTGTGTTTTAGTGTTTGTGGTTATATCTTGCTGTGCCTCGTTTCAGGGAAGTGGCGGAGAGGAAGATTCAGAGTCTGAAATGGAGGATGAAACGTTCAACCCGTCTGCAGATGAAGAAGAGGAGGAGGAGGAAGACAGCGATGAGGATTACAGCTCAGAGACAGAGGACTCTGGTATGATTTAATCAGTTTTTTTTTATTTTTTATGTGACATCTAATGATTAGTCAATTGACAAATAAATACATTTGTTCAAGCTGAAATGGTTAAATTAAATACTGCTAGAAACAACTGACCTGTTTCTTGACACTGACACAATCTTAATGAAGGAAAAGTACAAACTTGTCAAAGATTTTTAGCAAACTGTTGCTCTCTGATCAGCTCCTCTCCTTGCACTCACACACTTGTACACACACATGCACTCAGAGTTCTTACCGACTGTCGTGCGCTGTGTTTTGCAGACTACAGTGCGTCACTGGGCAGTGAGGAGGAGAGCGGCAAAGACTGGGACGAGCTGGAGGAAGAAGCCAGGAAAGGTCTGTATCTGCAGCTTATTCTTCATTGGTCAGTTAATGTTAAATTTATATAAAAGTTAAATTTTATTTAGATTTGTTTTGCATATTGTTCAGCCCTACATATTAGGATGCTCTGATTGGCCGATGTTCGTTAATAATGCGTGATCGGTAGATCGGCATTGATACTTGTAGTCACGATCACCTTAAAGCCGATCACCTGTGGTTAATAATCTGTCTGCGGCTGAGAGTGTGTGCTGTGTAGTCCTGCCTCCCACCTTGTTCACTGTAGCGTCGTGCGACAGTTCACCAAAACACCATGTGTGGGACTATAACGTACGCCATCTGCAATGCATGCTAATGATGGGTATCGGTCAATCTCACTCATAGATTATCAGTATCGGCGGCAAAAAAAAAAAAAAATGTGATTGGAACATCCCTACTACAAACTAAATTCGATTGCACACTCAGTCTGTTACAGTTGATACTGATGCAAAAACTAAACATCTGGGGAAAAGAAAACCCAGAAAACAAAGTACGAAAATGAAGATCAATCAACGAATAAATAAATAAATAAATAAACCACGTGTTCATTGGTAAGAATGGTAATGGAGTAACTTCTGCTCTTGTCGTCCTCTAGCTGACAGAGAGAGTCACTATGAGGATGAGGACACCTCCAACAGGAAGAGAAAGGTCCGGACACCAGCTCCACCCACCAAGAAGAGGCGACGGCACTAAATGTCTCTCTCTCACACACACACACACCACACACACACACACACACACACACACACACTCTGCGCTAAATATAACCTAGCTGACCCTTGACCTTTTCAAACCCCCCCCCCCCAAAAAAAAAAAAAAAAAAAAAAAAACCTCAACGGGCTCTTTTTTTTTTTCCACTCATACACTTCACACAGACACACGCTCAGACACACGACGTGTATATAGACGTAGAAGCCCCTTTATTTTTATTTTTTATTTTTATTTGTGTTGGTCAGTGAAGTGTCATGTTGAAATGGTAAGAAACAACCAGCAGGACAGACACACACACTTTTCATTCATTAGCTTTTTCCCTCTTTATTCCTTCCTCATTCTCTTTTGTTTCCTCCTCCCATCTCCATCCATCCATCAGGGTTTCATGTTTGTCTGTGTGTGTGTGCGTGCGTGCGCGTGTGCGTGCATGTGTGTTTAAATGGGTTTTTATTGAAAGCATTGTTTATTTTCTGTTTAAAAAGATGACTTTCTTAACTAATGGATAATAAAAGACAGGACTTGACATATCCTCTGCCAAGTGTTTTATATAATAACTGAGAAGCTTATGATTCCCTCGATCCTCCCTCCTCGCCACCTCCCCTCATGTTTTCTTCAGTGATTGTTGAATTGTGCTAATAAGATGGAACATTTTGTCATTTTTTGAAGAGGGGGGGCAGATACACATTTTCTGATTATTTCTCCTTTTTTTAAATGGGTTTGTAAACGTATGCAGACAGGCACACACACACACATACACACACATACACATACACACACACACACACTGTCTCCCTAGCACTTGTCCTCCTCTTTGTCCCCTTTTCGTTCATTCTGAGTAGATATGTTGTACTGTTAATTCTGAAAAATCCTGTTTTTGTTTTTGTAATAAAATTAAAAGGAACTGTAGTTTGTTTTCAATGGTCTGTTTTCTTCCGGAGAGCTGCAGAATGCTTCCCTCAGCGAGTTTGAAGCTGTGACGTGGCTGTTTTCTTTTATTTTGGGTAAAATTTTAATGTGTCTGGTTCTAGTGTTTTTGTTTTACAACCCACCTCCTAACAGGAAGTTGGATCGGCTTGTTTGTGTGATTTCCAGATTCTGAGCAGTTATCGAAAAGCCAAACTTTTATTTGACCCAATCACTTAAATTGAGGAGGACCTGTTGATTAAAATCCAGTTTGTCGGTTCGTTAGTCTCTCAGAATTGATTAGATATGTTTTCCAACATACAGCGGCATAAAACCCAGTAAAAGAAGTGAAAAGGCTGTGCCAAGAAACTGTAGGCTTGTATAGTCCTTTCGTCCCTCTGCGACTTCTCAAACTAAACTAGTAGAAAACATCTATGCAAAAATAAAATGGATAGAAATGCAAAGTAATGCATTATTTAAAATTTAAATAAGCTTAATTTTAATTATAAGCGACCTGTGCTATGTGACCTTTCAACTTCCCCACCTGTTCCTTGCAACAAAACCTGTTCTGCTCTAGAAATTGTCACTGTGCTGAGAAAGTATGTGGAGAAGAAAGAAACTTGTCTGGTGAGAACATTTTCCTAAATAGTATCCTCCTTGTGCACAAGACAGTTTAGTGACTACTGTTTAGTGACCAGCAACGTAGAAAAACAACAACCCAGAGACAAGTTCAACTCTACGAAGAAGCAGCAACAGGTAAATGAGCCCCATTATTATGTTGTATTTTGTTTAAATGTAATTAAACTAAAGACATGTTTTAATTTGACTTTTATTCCTAGCAGCTTAATTTAAATTACTGAATTCAATGATGCAGGTTTTTTGAGACATGAGTATATTTCTCCCTCTGTTTTTAGACTAGGCAGTTTTTTGTGGATGTTTTTGTATTTAATCAAAGGTGTAAGATTAAATTATTTAATGTGAAACCTGTGAGGAAAAACTACCACTTTATAATAACGTACTAACTTAAAGTAAGCACTCACAATGCTTATTAGATTATTATTACTGATGTATAAATGTTCAAGTAGCATTTTAATGTCTCTGTGCTGAAAAGAAGTACAACATGTCCTAATGAAGTGTTTTCAAGAAGAAATGTGAAGTAATATTCGCAATTAAAAAAACAAGTACCTCATAACTGCTTAATTACAGTACTTAAGTAAATGGACCTTGTTCCACCGCTGCCTGGAGCTTTGTGCACCTTGTGAAATGTTAGCTTGTTCCTTTAGTACCAATTTAGTGTTTGGTAAAAGTAAATTTTTTGTTTGTTGCAGTAAAAAAAAAAAGAAAGTGTGAAGAAAGCTGACTGGACATGAAGTGGAGACAGTCTTTTCTCCTGTTGCTCACAGGTAAATATATCTTATACATTTATGGTATAAATGGCATAAAACGGTGAGTGACTTCCTGCTGATAACTGCCACTGTCCTCCATCCACAGGTCTGTGTCCTCTCGCCCACGCCGTTCTTCTTCAGTACCACTTCATCAGTACCGCTCTGCCCTGGCCGAAGGCCCAGACGTACTGCAGGGAGCGGTACACTGACTTGGCCACCGTCTTTGACACAGAGGACATGAACCGGCTGGTGAACACAGCTCAGGACTCCACCGGCGGCGTCACACAGAAGGCCTGGATCGGGCTGCACGATAACCTCACCAGCTGGAGGTGGTCATCTTCAGACAGCCTTTACTACAGAGGCGTAGAGGGCGACTACAGGAACTGGGACAATGGTCAACCCGACAACTTCCTCGGGGACCAGATGTGTGTGAAGATGTGGAGTGGAGGGGTGTGGGAGGACTCCAGATGCTTCCTGCAAAACCCCTTCATCTGCTATGATGGTCTCAGTTCAAATCGATTCATAGATAGAAACATGAATGATAAAAAGCATTGTGTAATTACAGGGAAACATCTTCACATACAATGGCATCTTCCTGCTTCGACGCACACTGATGGATGCTAAGAGGGTTTTTCTCTGATCCCTCTTTCTTTTCCTCACAGGAACCTACGATGCCAGTGAGCGTTTCATTTTTGTTGAGCAGGAGATGAGCTGGCCTGACGCTCAGAAGTACTGCAGGAGGCGCTTCACAGACCTGGCCAGTATTAGAGACAAGACAGAGAACCAGGAAATACAGCTCTTGGCTAAAAACAGGAGCGTCTGGCTCGGCCTCTACAGGTGTGTAAGGAATAACATATGTCAGTTTGATGGACGGATGGTACAAGCATCTTATTTTCCCTCTTATTTTAAGTTGTGAAAGCCAACATGAGCAGATGTAGGAAAAACAGAATAAAAAACAGAGCTCAAGGTCCACTTACTGGCTTTTTAACCACATTAGAAACATGGCTCTGTGGTTTTGCCTGTCTGCCACTTTGGTTCAGACTGAAATATCTCTACAATCATTGGATGATTGCCTCGAAATTTGTTACAGACATTCGTTGGCCCCAGAGGATGAACCCAACTGGCTTTAGTGATCCTCACTTTTCCTCTCGTGCCACCATGAGGCTGAAACTTGTGGTTTTGAGTGAAATTATTTGACAACTACTTGATGGATTGCCATGAAATTTTAACCACCACAGTTTCAAATTTACCAAATTTATTTACCTACCAAATACCTGCAAAACTAACATTCCCATTGGTCTTAGATAAGTGCTAATTAGAAAATGTTAGCATGCTAACACCTAAGATGGTGAATGTGGTAAACATGATTCCTGGGAAACATTTGCGTGTTATCATTAGCATTTGTGAAAATGTTACCATGCTGATGTTAGCATTTAGCTCAAACCAGAGCTATGCAGAAGTACAGCCCCACAGAACCACTAATGTGACTCTTAGATGCTTCTCAGATAGCTTGGTTGCTAAAAACAACCATAAACACTTTTGATTTCCGATGTGGGCGTAGAACATGTCTCATGAAATCATTCTTATAGCATAAACTGTTCCTTAGTCTTGTTCCAAATCTTGGTCGTCCGTCATGGATAGAGTTTGCAAAATACTTGAAAATCAATTCACGTGTCCCCGACTTTTAACTCAATTTCTTTTCAATGTCACTTAAACTAGGGCCATGTCTGTACCCAAAAAAATGTTCAGCATTAGAAGATATCTTATAACCTTAGACGTTTTGTTGTGTTAAAACATGGTAAAAGATACTTCAGAATATTCTGCAACATACGTCTCTTTGTGCAGGACTCGGGAATGGTCGGATCAAAGTAACTCCACCTACCGCTATTGGAAGGCCGGACAGCCGGATAACGTCGGAGGGAAGCAGAGCTGCACTGCAACTGATCTGGGCAAAGCAGGCCTGTGGTCAGATGAACAGTGCGACAGGGTGCTCGCATTTATCTGCTATGGAGAAGAAAAGGGTGAGTGGGTTTGTCAAAATAAGAGGAGTGGAGAAGATCCATTGGTCCCAGATCTTGAATTCAGGCTCATGTTACTCTGGGTAAACAAACTGCCAACAGTTTTCAATGGGACATTTTTTCTTTATGAAGTAGTTCCAAAGAAAACTGTTCACAGTAAGATCTGCTTTTCTTTTTTCTTATTTTATATTATGTCTCCACTGCAGATGAAACCTCCACCACTACATCTACCATCAACAACCCCACCACTACATCTTCCATCAACACCCCCCCCACTACATCTACCATCAACAACCCCACCCCTACATCTACCATCAACAACCCCACCACTACATCTTCCATCAACACCCCCCCCACTACATCTACCATCAACAACCCCACCCCTACATCTACCATCAACAACCCCACCACTACATCTTCCATCAACACCCCCCCCACTACATCTACCATCAACAACCCCACCCCTACATCTACCATCAACAACCCCACCACTACATCTTCCATCAACACCCCCCCCACTACATCTACCATCAACAACCCCACCCCTACATCTACCATCAACAACCCCACCACTACATCTTCCATCAACACCCCCCCCACTACATCTACCATCAACAACCCCACCCCTACATCTACCATCAACAACCCCACCACTACATCTTCCATCAACACCCCCCCCACTACATCTACCATCAACAACCCCACCCCTACATCTACCATCAACAACCCCACCACTACATCTTCCATCAACACCCCCCCCACTACATCTACCATCAACAACCCCACCCCTACATCTACCATCAACAACCCCACCACTACATCTTCCATCAACACCCCCCCCACTACATCTACCATCAACAACCCCACCCCTACATCTACCATCAACAACCCCACCACTACATCTTCCATCAACACCCCCCCCACTACATCTACCATCAACAACCCCACCCCTACATCTACCATCAACAACCCCACCACTACATCTTCCATCAACACCCCCCCCACTACATCTACCATCAACAACCCCACCCCTACATCTACCATCAACAACCCCACCACTACATCTTCCATCAACACCCCCCCCACTACATCTACCATCAACAACCCCACCCCTACATCTACCATCAACAACCCCACCACTACATCTTCCATCAACACCCCCCCCACTACATCTACCATCAACAACCCCACCCCTACATCTACCATCAACAACCCCACCACTACATCTTCCATCAACACCCCCCCCACTACATCTACCATCAACAACCCCACCCCTACATCTACCATCAACAACCCCACCACTACATCTTCCATCAACACCCCCCCCACTACATCTACCATCAACAACCCCACCCCTACATCTACCATCAACAACCCCACCACTACATCTTCCATCAACACCCCCCCCACTACATCTACCATCAACAACCCCACCCCTACATCTACCATCAACAACCCCACCACTACATCTTCCATCAACACCCCCCCCACTACATCTACCATCAACAACCCCACCCCTACATCTACCATCAACAACCCCACCACTACATCTTCCATCAACACCCCCCCCACTACATCTACCATCAACAACCCCACCCCTACATCTACCATCAACAACCCCACCACTACATCTTCCATCAACACCCCCCCCACTACATCTACCATCAACAACCCCACCCCTACATCTACCATCAACAACCCCACCACTACATCTTCCATCAACACCCCCCCCACTACATCTACCATCAACAACCCCACCCCTACATCTACCATCAACAACCCCACCACTACATCTTCCATCAACACCCCCCCCACTACATCTACCATCAACAACCCCACCCCTACATCTACCATCAACAACCCCACCACTACATCTTCCATCAACACCCCCCCCACTACATCTACCATCAACAACCCCACCCCTACATCTACCATCAACAACCCCACCACTACATCTTCCATCAACACCCCCCCCACTACATCTACCATCAACAACCCCACCCCTACATCTACCATCAACAACCCCACCACTACATCTTCCATCAACACCCCCCCCACTACATCTACCATCAACAACCCCACCCCTACATCTACCATCAACAACCCCACCACTACATCTTCCATCAACACCCCCCCCACTACATCTACCATCAACAACCCCACCCCTACATCTACCATCAACAACCCCACCACTACATCTTCCATCAACACCCCCCCCACTACATCTACCATCAACAACCCCACCCCTACATCTACCATCAACAACCCCACCACTACATCTTCCATCAACACCCCCCCCACTACATCTACCATCAACAACCCCACCCCTACATCTACCATCAACAACCCCACCACTACATCTTCCATCAACACCCCCCCCACTACATCTACCATCAACAACCCCACCCCTACATCTACCATCAACAACCCCACCACTACATCTTCCATCAACACCCCCCCCACTACATCTACCATCAACAACCCCACCCCTACATCTACCATCAACAACCCCACCACTACATCTTCCATCAACACCCCCCCCACTACATCTACCATCAACAACCCCACCCCTACATCTACCATCAACAACCCCACCACTACATCTTCCATCAACACCCCCCCCACTACATCTACCATCAACAACCCCACCCCTACATCTACCATCAACAACCCCACCACTACATCTTCCATCAACACCCCCCCCACTACATCTACCATCAACAACCCCACCCCTACATCTACCATCAACAACCCCACCACTACATCTTCCATCAACACCCCCCCCACTACATCTACCATCAACAACCCCACCCCTACATCTACCATCAACAACCCCACCACTACATCTTCCATCAACACCCCCCCCACTACATCTACCATCAACAACCCCACCCCTACATCTACCATCAACAACCCCACCACTACATCTTCCATCAACACCCCCCCCACTACATCTACCATCAACAACCCCACCCCTACATCTACCATCAACAACCCCACCACTACATCTTCCATCAACACCCCCCCCACTACATCTACCATCAACAACCCCACCCCTACATCTACCATCAACAACCCCACCACTACATCTACCATCAACAACCCCACCACTACATCTACCACCACCAACCCCACCACTACATTTACCACCAACCCCACCACTACATTTACCATCAACAACCTCACCACTACATCTACCACCAACCCCACCACTACATCTACCATCAACAACCCCACCACTACATCTACCATCAACAACCCCACCACTACATCTACCATCAACAACCCCACCACTACATCTACCATCAACAACCCCACCACTACATCTACCATCAACAACCCCACCACTACATCTACCATCAACAACCCCACCACTACATCTACCATCAACAACCCCACCACTACATCTACCATCAACAACCCCACCACTACATCTACCATCAACAACCCCACCACTACATCTACCATCAACAACCCCACCACTACATCTACCATCAACAACCCCACCACTACATCTACCATCAACAACCCCACCACTACATCTACCACCCCCCCCACCACTACATCTACCACCGCCCCCACCACTACATCTACCACCACCACCCCCACCACTACATCTACCACCACCAAACCCGCCACTTCATCCACCACCATAAACCCCGCCACTTCATCTACCACCAGCATCCCCACCACTACATCTACCACCACCAATCCCACCACTACTATCACCAAAGTGAACCCAAACAAAATAACCACCACTGAAAGAGACTCAATAAGCACAAAGATAACCTCGTCTGAGCAGCTTTCAACTCCAGAACAGCATCAAACATCCAGTCCTGGTGAGAAACACTTTTTTGTTATTCACTACACTCTGCCAATATTGTAAAAAAACAGCTATAATGGGTTTCATGTAGCTGGGTTTTAGAAGCATATGAGACTAGACATCATTCATATAGCAATGGAAATTGATTAATGGTAAAATATTACAGTACATGAAATTATGATGGCGTAAAAAGGAAAGGGCTCAAGTAACAACCTCTGGGGGACACCAGACAGTTGGGTTTAGGAGGAACCAGCTTCCAACCACTCACAGTCCTAAGTTGTCATACTTGGAAGTGCTGACTCTTCCAGTTATTTGAGTTGGAAATATCCATCATTTGTCTAAAAATCATAATTTGTTAATGTCGCCATTCTGCACACCAAACTCCATACCAATCACATCATTCCAGCACCACCACTGTTAACACAAATAAAACAACTACCGCTGAGAAAGAACCAATAAGCGGACATCTCGGTACACACATTGTTTGCTCTGAGTTGCCTTCATCCCTAGAGGCAAAACAAGATGCATTTCCAGTGAGTGAGACTGCTTTTATTTTTTATTTCTATTGGTAGAGGTAACTTTACATCTTGTGAATATTACATCTGTATTTTTCAGGCAAAACTCCAAACCAATCTGGTTTGGCCAACACCACACCCACCACCACTGTGACCCGAAACAACATAAACACCACTGAGGGAAACTCAACCAAAACCCCACTGGTTGATCAAACAACAGCTATTCCTGGTGAGAGATATCAGTTAAATGAAATCAATGGAAGCATTTGAATTGAAAATTGAGGCTGTTGCTACTTTTTACCCACTATTGACTTGACTGATTGGTTAAGTCCAACCATGTGAATAATTATTAAGTCTCTATTTTGCAGATAAAACTTCAAAAACTCCAGCTTCGTCCACCACAACCACATTGGCCCAAAACAAAACAACCACTATTGACAAAGACTTCACCACTAGTACCAACATTGCTTCGATCCCAAACCAAAAGAGGACCACTGAGGTACACTTAACAACAAGCCATGTCCGTCCAGAGATTTCCTCCTCTGAGCAGCCTTCAACCACACAAATGGACCAAACAACAACACCTGTCACTGGTGGGTGTGTGTATACACACACATATATATATTTTTTTATTTTTCAATATCAGTGGTGGTAACATGATGCTCAGTAAATAATATATCTCCATTTTGCAGATGAACTTCCAAACCTGTCCACCACCAAAATGACCACCACTGAGCGAGCTTTAACAAGTACAGAGGTTGTATCTCAGCACTATATAACTCCAAAGGAGGATCACACAAAAAGTGGTGAGGAAAATGATGATCTTGCACATGATAATTAGATATGAAGCAGTGGAAAATGCTGCCCATCCACACCTCTTTAGTAAACCTGTACAGCTAATTCAACCTTTTTCTTCTATTCAAAGTTATTGTTCCATTAATTTTTTGTTGCTCCAGTTCTTTGCAAATGTTGTGCCAAACATTAACCCATTGTTCGCTCCAAAAGCATGAATTAAAGATGATGTATGTGTGTTGCAGAACATGTGATTAACCTGGGAGTGGCATTAACCTCCAAGAAACAACTGAGTGACGATGACATCAAAGAGCTGGTGTTAGTAAAGGTGAGACACAAAATATCAATTTAAATATAATCCCTACTTTAATCACTACTAAGTTTTCGTGTCAGTCATTTCAGAGGTTAAGATCAGTTATGAAATGCCTCCTGGACGATACTGAAATTGCTAAATTAATATCCTTGTGCCTTGTCAGTTTCGCAATCTACTGATAGAAATGGGACTTCCTACGAACATCAAAGTGGGCTTGAGGAGACCACTGAAATAATCAGAAACCAACTGACTAAGAAAGAGGGATAAATGAAGGACCAGTGAAGAGATGAAAAAGAGAGGGGCTGATTTATTGAACTCTTAATAAAAGACACAGTCCTGAAAAGGCTGTTGGTCTTTCTTGTTTTTGTCCGTCTTTGTTTTGACCATGTGAAAATTTATTAATTTGTGTAACAAATTCTTTTGCTATTTTACTTTCGCTGCTTTCTATCTTTTCGTCAGACACATTTATTTTGGGTTATCTCTATTTTTCTTGGCTTGCAATATCTTTGTGTGATGTATAACTCATACATATAACTCATAACTCATGATGTACAGTATAGCAAAGTAAAAAAAAAAAAAGGTGTCAAAGTCTGTTCAAAAACTGGAATTAGTCATACTTTATTGACACTATCACAGACAGGTTTAACACCAGCTAGATAAAGTGTTGCTCTCATAATGTGTCACCAGACTGTTGCAATCTTCAATAAAACAAGTATGAAGTGGTTCACATGTATGATCTATGACAGTTCCAAAATAATAATTAAGTTGAGTTGAATAATCTAGTTCCATAGGGTGAATGTATTTCCACTGTCACCACTTTAATTCATGTAATTGTTTGAGCTCTGGTTGCTGATTTAAAAAAAAAAAAAAAAAAAGTTTCCCTCATGTGGTGATAAGGATGGATTTAGCTTTATTTGATTATAAAGTTAATCTTCAGCATGTGAACTCAGCTGAATCACCATTTTGTTAATTTACCCAACTATTTATACATAAACTCTTTCTAACGTGCATCTTCAGTACGTCTGCTATCAAAAGTAGAATAAGCACAAATCAGGTCATTGACGAGGTATTACTGTTTACTGAGTATACCAGGAAGTTGGCATCATGTGCTGCAGTTTTACGAGTTATTGTACATCCATAAATGTGCAGCCTCAAGTTAGTTAGTTAGTATTCTGCAGTTTTTTCATCTGTGCTTTCCCCTGGTAACAAGAAGTCTACACATTCACCAGGTAAGAATTAATCTTCTGTATTTTTACTGAATTCATGTTCATTTAGACATGTAGGTAATGATACGATTGACAAGCAGTAACTAGTAGACGTCATTCGGTGTTCACTTCTTTCAAGTTAATGTTTAAAGACCAATGTGTCTGAGCATTAACAGATAGCATAGCCCTTGGAGATGGATGATGTAAAATTACATTTACTACCTTTGCATTCTTGTCAGCTGTTAAGTGTATTGGAAGTCGTTTTTATGCATTATGTGATTATTTTGTGTGCAATTAGTAAAAATTGGGTTTACATACAACTTCTTTGCAGCAGAAAAAAAACATTTTGAAGGAAACCTAATGGTGCCCAGGTTATGTTTTTTATCAACACAATGAGAAAATGTTGTTATGCTAGTTGCATAGTATAAAATGTTGACCACTGTTTTCCCCACAATATTTGCACGTATAACTGCAACATGATAGAGGTTATGTTTAGGCACTCAAAGCACTTGGTTAAAGCTAAGGGAAATATTATGGTCTTGGTTGAATACTGAAAAAGTCTCCAGTGGGTTGAAGCACGACAGATGATGTGTTCACTTTGATCCTTAAGCAAAGTGCTTTTGTTGCTAGTACTAACTAAATGTATTTGGTTGGTTGATATAAATTATGTTCTTTGAGTGACAAAATTGAATCAGGACTGTTCTCTCTCGTCCAATAGGCTGACAAAACTACTCACATCACCAGATCATGGACAACAATACCTATCTACATAGCAGCTTGTTTTACAGCCACAATGTGACAGCTGGTGTTGAAGGAAACCCAGGATTTCTCTTTGGCTACTTGTGTCTGGGGCTCACTAGCTTCTTCCTTGCCTTCTGGGCCCAGCGTGGACAACTCAAAGATTTTAAAGAAAGCTTCATCTTCTTTTGCTCTGGCCGGCATGACAACCTCAGGGGTGTTCAAAACATCCACAGCGCCCTTATCACTTTGCTCTTTGTCGATTTTCTGAATGCGATCGCAACAACAATCTTGGTGGTTCAGGTCGCTGTGTATAGTGACTACCTTGCGTACACCTCTGTCTACGTCCTCATCACGTGGTTTCTGTTGAGATTCATAGGACTGGTTTTACATCTCTTAAACGCCCTGTTGTGCCTCCTTTTCCTGAGCCACCCACAATGTGGAGCCAAACTCCGCTGGTTTCTCACAGGGATACTTGTGTTGATTACAGTGGTTGTTGGTATTTATGTACTCGCCAGTCAGGTGGCAGCATTCGCTATGGCTGTTATCATCTTTGGTTTGGCTTTGGCCATCATTGCAAAATGTACAGCGTCAACCACATCCCCCTCTGCTGCTGCTTGGAAGAGATGGATTGTGATTGTCGCCATGGTCACATTCTTAGTTGTCTACATCCCCCCTTTTGTTCTTCAGTGCCTGTTTTTCAGGTCTGTCTACTCTGGGGAACCAAATAATGACTATCTCGTATTGTTCCTGAATGTTCTGTTTGGCACAAACATTCATCTCATTATGGATGGACTGCAGTGTTTCTTTATACTGAGGTTTCCTACTGGAGAAGAAGAACAATAAGAGCAGCAGCAGCTCTGAAAACATAAACTGACATTTCTGCAAATAAAATTACATAAAGTGCAATATTTGAATTATGCATCAACTCTGTGGACTATCAAGATTTTGGATTGATAATTTGTTGAAAACAAATAACCACCTTTTGTTCTTGTTTTTTGGACAAATTCTATCACTGTAAATATAAATATCATCTTCATTCAATTTAAGCTTTGTTTTGTTTTTGTTTTCATTTTGGTTCCCTGATCTGAGCAGCAAGTGTCCAATCATTACCTTAATAACCATAACTAGGCACAGCAAGCCTGTCAAGTTTTGGATTTCTACATTTCTGCTTTTGCATTTGTCTTGTGGCTTTTGCACT
The DNA here is from genome assembly GCF_002260705.1 of Seriola dumerili. Taxonomy (NCBI): domain Eukaryota; kingdom Metazoa; phylum Chordata; class Actinopteri; order Carangiformes; family Carangidae; genus Seriola; species Seriola dumerili. Next base: position 221,791 of record NW_019175690.1, read on the forward strand.
CATGTTGAGGCTTTTGTATTTGTGTCGGGGCTTTTTCATTCATGTTGAGGCTTTTGCATTTGTGTTGTGGCTTTTGTATTTGTGTTGTGGCTTTTGTATTCCTGTTGAGGCTTTCGCATTGTCTTGACCTGTCTTGGCTGCCGTAGAGATGAATGAAAACACACTTAATTGTTCAAATTCTCTTTCTGACCACAGCAATAATAGAAACTGATGAAATTGCACAGTTGGGTGCAGTTGGGTGTGTTATGAAGTGACATAGTTGTATGTAAGTAAGAATTAATTGCAAATTCTATAAAATATGTGATGTGATTAAACATTTGAAGAATAGTAGAAAAAGTAACATTTCTCCTCCTACAAATGAAATGTTGAGCTTTTTATGATAAGAGAGGTCGTAGTATATGTTTGCACAGAAGCAAGGTTCATGATGGCGCTAGAGTTGCACAATAATCTGCTTTATGGCTTTTACCAGGCAGTAAAGAGACATAAACGCAAACGTCACACCCAAAACAGAGGCCGCTCTGCCACTCCTGTCCAGTAAGTGATGAAAGGAAAGGCAGGCATGAGCGATAGGATGGCAGAGATAAGTGCATGGTGCAGGTATAAATTTCAGAAGTTCAGAAACAGAAAACGATTGGCTTCACACACAACCCATTTCGCAGGATTTAAACTACACAGGTAAAACAATCTCTTTTTCCATTCAGAACTGTATGACCATGAGCATTGACTACTAATATAATATCCTCCTCAAGTAGATTCATTTTCCAATGACCACATTAATATCTTAGGGAGCCCTCGGGCAAAAATTTGCTGTTGACTCCCATTGTACATTTCTTGTGTCATTATTTCCCCAGGCACCCATTAAATCAACCAGCACTCTAAAGCAGAAATTGATTATTTGAGTATTAAATGTGTTTTCTAATCATAGTAAACTGAACATCTTTGAGTGTTTGACTCTTGTTCAAACAAAACAAGAAATTTGAATATGTTAATTTGGGCTTGAGGGAATAATGATTGGTATATTCTCAATATTTTCCACCACTATGACATTTTATACGCAAAATGGTCAGTTATTAGGAAAATAACTGTCACACGTAGTGATTAGATTCATATGTTTATGGCCATTAGGGTAAGGATTAATGGAAGGCCTTGAGTAAAAGTTGTAAATAGTACCTATCACCACCAAGATTACTGTGAGACCTCCAGGCCTAGTTACCAATAACGATCAATCTTATTAAAGTTAAGAGTGTTTTTTAACACTCATTCACAACACGGTCATATCTAAGAGTGAAGTCTTCCGTTACGAGGCTTTTGGGATAAATCTGTTAAACGTAAGAACGAAATGGATTTAAGATCATCTTATTCTTAAAATTCAATTTTTTTCATGTCTTTATTTGGTTGTATGTGTGTTGTCGCAATTTAAAAAAAAAAAAAAAGTTTTGCTAATTGAAACTTGTTTTTCCTTTTTTCAAAGAAATAAAGAATGAATGAATCTATAGTTCTTCAGGGTGCCGGCATGGAGACCAGCCGCCTCCTCAGCATCACTCAGCAGCGGGACGCAGGTGTCCTCGCAGGCGACAGAGCCTTCAACAGGAACGATGCAGCTCTCGGCGTTCTCCTCGGTGGTGTTTGCTTGGGCGGCGTTGGATTAATTCTCTTCATGTTTGCTCTGTGCTGCAAAAGACTCGGCGCCCGACACCTCACCGTGTTCAAAGTATCTCTGATCTTCACTGACCTCCTCCAGATGTTGTCCACACCTGCGGTGGTGCTGCAGCTGGTTGGGTCCATCTGCCAGTTGAAACACTGTCGCAAACTGTTGATCGTGTGGCTTGCGTCCAGGCGATGTGGAGTGCTTCTGCACCTCTTGGTGGCGCTGGAATTCATCCTGACCAATCAGTCACGTGAAATCACTAAAATTGTGCGGCCATATTTGTCTGTGCCTGTCCTCCTCACGATAAATCTCATCTGCATTCTTTTCTTTGATTTTACTGAAGCTGCTGTGAGTTTGGGTGCTATGGCCATTGCTCTGATTTTGTTTACATTGAAAGCTCGTTGCTCCTCAAGATCTACAACAAAGCCCTTTAACCAAGTTCTTTGTTTAGCCTTGTTATCCTTTGGTGCAACTTACTGTCCTAGTTTTGTGATGGAGTGTATGATCCTTAATAAGGTACTTGTTTCTGTACGGCTGTATGACATTTTCCTGTGTTTAACAAACCTACGTCTGGTAACAGATGTGTATCTGTGCTGGGTAACCTGCAGGGAAACAGCACAAGAAGCTCCACTGGAGATGGAAGTTGAAAACCCTGATTTTGCCCATCAAGTTCAACTCTAACACGGCAGAGGCATTTACCAAAGTACTTCACAGGGAGATGAAATCATGGGATTATTGGATTTATTGATTACAATCAAATAAAAATGTAGTAATGATTATAGTAATGTCTTGATTATATAGTGTTGTTGTTCTGTTTTCCATATGTTATGACTTCACTAGCATTTATAAATCTAAAACAGGTCACAAATATATACATAAAGTTTTTTTTATATAAAAGACTGTAGTTCTTAGCAAACATTACTTAAACAGGCCTAAGTAGTGTATTTATTGGGGACTATTTTCAGCTTAATACACATTTGGTGCTCTAGTGAGCGTCTACATTCATCGTGAATGAACATGTCACCCTGTGCTACAGTGATGTGTTTTTATCTATAACAAAATCTCACTGATAAACTGAAAGGGGAGGAAGCTGTACATAAGAGAAAACAAGCCGCACACCTGGTCTTTTCAAAACAAAGTTGTAGTTTTGACTCGTCTCCCCATGCTCAGACAAACATTAACCGACAATAACCAAATGTCCTGTCCAGACTGTCATGTACACATTGCAGTGGTCTACTGCAAACCAAAATATATGGAGGACCATCTTCTACACACACACACACACACACCAAAATGTCCTCGCTTTGCACCAGCATCTCCTGTCTGAATGTCTAAAACTCACAAAGATGGAGGCGCACTAACAAAAACACACAACCACTTACTTGTGGTCATGCACCATTTAGTATCCAAACTCTGCGACGGGCAAGGAGATGCTAAAGTAAATCTTCCTCTAAGTGAGGACACAAAGAGTAGAAGAAGGTAAGAGCACATTGACAGAAGAACAGCACCATTCTGTGTTCTCACATTTATTATTTGCAGATTATTAATAATCGTCTTTTTTACTGCAGGTCATGGAGGGAAGTTTAAAAAAGCTCATTTTCTTTGGTTTGTACTTTTTTCTCATCAACTGCAAAATTTTAATCATTTATTCATATAGATATAAACAAAATATATAGAAATACAAACATTTATATCCTGATATGTGTACATTTTTATTTTGATGTTGGATTTTTCTTCTAATTCACAGGGATTTTTTTAAACATTCTGGACGTCACACAACAGATGGGTGAGAATGTGTCTGTCTAGTAACTTGAAATTTAACTTGGTCAAATATTGTCATATTTAAAATATAATTAATAATTCGGCAGCTGGAGGTGTGGGGCTACACAGTACTACTACTGCTGTCACAGAGAATCATTTTGCAATAATTGTTTTAGAAATACAAATGTATTTTTCTGCCTTTCCAGACGTCTTGTAATTATTTCCATACAATATGAAAATCAATTAGCTCACTCTAATCATTAATGTTTTTAGTTACATGATTGTTTTAAGGTCGTGTGGTGTAGGCTTTTCGAATCAAACAGTGTTTTATCTGCATTACCAAGCAACAATAACATTGCATTAACATGTTAACAACATTGCAGACTACAATCATGTCTTCAATTAACGGAGGAATCATTTCAGAAAGATGGTGGCAGCCGATTGGACTGTTGACTTATTATTCGCCTGACAGGCTCCATCTACTACATCCATGAGTACATCCTATTCACCAAGTTGAAGTTGAGCTGGAATGAAGCGCAGCACTACTGCAGAGCGCAGTACAGCGACCTGGCCACCATATCTGATGAGCAGGACATCAGCAGAATCAACAACTTGGCCAAGGACTGGGACAGAGCCTTCTGGATCGGTCTGTACGATGACGTCAACAGCTGGAAATGGTCTCTGGTGGGTGAGCGCTTCTACACAGAAGTAGGTACGGATTACAGGAAGTGGCAGGAAGATCAGCCGGACAACGCGGGGGCGGTGGAGCACTGCGTCTCCATGATGGAGGACGGCCTCTGGAGGGACAACAGCTGCACCCTCGTCAAAGTGCCTCTCATTTGTTACAGAGGTGAGCTGTGAGATTATGAATATAACATTTGTTTGTTTGTTAAAATGGTTATTCAATATTAATACTTACCTGGTGAGGAAGAAGGCTGTAGTCCTGGATGTCTTACGCTGAGGATGTTTATTGATGCTTGATCAAGGAAAAAGGAGGATTCATCAATACAGTCTTCTGTGCATGATGTCACCTCAAACCCCTGGGGATAGTCTTCATACACTTAGAGAGATTACTATAGAAAGATTACACTCCATAATTGGTCAAATATCTAGAAGAAGATTGATGTGTTAATACACTATTGGTTCATTAACCATAAACAAGGTAACAAGACTATATACGCCCAAGTGCTGGTTCTTAGAACACCCAGCCACTTTGTTACTGACCATCCAAGGTCTTCTGTTATCAGCCCTGGCACCAGCAGTATCAGCAGCAAACCACAGCTGCATCTGGAGGAGCCGCCTGAGCGTCTCAAGGCCTGTAAGATTTAGTGCATTACCTGTGGCACAGAGACCTAGGGCCTAACACTGACCTCTCACCCTGTCATTCATTAGGTGGATAAGAGAAAATTCCTTCACACATCTCAAAGGAGGGACAAATATCAATCTCAAATAATAGCCAAACAAATACAGGCTGGTCGCAACACTTAAAAAGAGCAAGTTCACTTTAGCTGCCATTTTTGAGTTGGAGCAACTTGATAAAATTAAGTAAACCCAACAAAATTTTAGGTAAACTTAAAAAGTGGATATGAAGTCAACATAACTAACTATTTACTTCCTAGATTTTTTTTAGTAAAATCAATTTGTTATATTTTACAGTGTAATAAAAGCTGATTTGACATTGAGGAGAGATAAAATTCACATTTCCGCAGCACTAAGCCATGTCATATTCACCAATCTGGTGCTCTGATATTCTCTTTTGAATCCATATTATCTTTTTATTCATGAATTACCTCCAATTTGTTCCACTTTTTAAATCGCTGTTAAGCTGCAGATTTTTCACATTAGAAGCCTTTCAGGAAAGGTACAGAGTACATCCACTAAGTGCCAAATGTGTTTTTTTTGATACACAATCTTTAGCACAAAAAATTAACCATGAAAATAAATGTATTTTAAAATTAGAGTTAAGATTAAATGTGTTTTTTCTCCATGTAGACAGTGCAGACGATCAGTATGTGCTGGTGACGGAGGAGAAGACTTGGTTTGAGGCTCAGAGCTACTGCAGGCAGCACTACACAGACCTGGTCAGTGTGAGGAGCCCGGCTGAGAACGAGGAGGTGAGGAGTCGACTGCAGGGAAACCCGGCTGCGCAGGAGGCCTGGATCGGCCTGCACAGGGACTCCTGGAAGTGGTCGGACGGCAGCGGCTCCTCTTTCAGACATTGGTGGGAGTCTCAGCCTGATAACAAAAACAGCACTCAGGCTTGTGTTCATATGCAAAGAGGGAGATGGGACGACTGGAGATGTGCCACCAAGTTCAACTTTCTCTGTCAAAGTAAGGGCGCATACTGCAGACATGCTCTTCTGCAGGTTCATGGCAAACACCAAACGGCCAGAGAGGAGCTTGGTCAGTCCCGCCGTTTAGTGCAATCTATAGCTCCCCCTGCTGGTCGATGCCTGTGCCTCCCTTTACTTGAGGGCGGGCTCTGCTTGTACCCAGGTCTCAGTTGGTGACAGAGCCTTTGTAATCTGCCCATTGTGTGAAGACGGGCTACATCTATATCTTCTTTCAAAGTCCCTTTTAACACAATATCTTATCAGAAAGCCTTTATATTTATTTAATATTTTGGTTTTGATTTTTTCCATTGTGTTTTTAAACCTTTTTAATTGCCCTCGCTTGATGATATCTAAATGTTTTTATTTGCCTAATTATTTTAAGATAATAAAAGCATATTGATTCTTTCTACAATTTCCTAACTTCACTTCCCTGCATCTCTCTTTCACTTTCTTGTCCTATTTCTAACAGGAATAACTAAAGTGACCCCAACTCCACAAGGTACACTACAGTATATGACCTTCTACTGTAACCTGAATTTGTATTATCTATCTAACATTAAATAGGTATCGTTATTTAAAAAGAGCAGGTGCAATATACTGTATCTTCAGCCAACACCTTTTTGATCTGTAGGAAACAATCATTTTACTTTCTTTCCTTTTCAATCCGACACGGTTTCTGTAATTATTTACCAACCAAAAAATAAAATCCAGTTTCAACAAATTTCAATTTCCAGCCGTGCAGAGAAAGACTTTAGTGAAGATGAAGTTGCTGACAAACGCCGACCTCACAGATCCAACCATCAGACATAAAGTCTTACAGCAGGTACAGTACGCATCAGGCTGGCTGCTGTGAAATACCTTCTTCTTCTTCTTTTTTTTCTTTCATTTAACTCATAGCACCACAACAAACAACTTTCGTCTTCCATTGTTTTTCTGTGTGTTTTTAGCTGGAGGCAGCGCTGAACTTGCAGGACTTTAGTAATGTCAAGCTGCTCTGGAGGAGTTTAATGGCAGAGCCACAGCCATGAAAGAGAGGTAAAGACTCTAACAAGAAAAACAAAACAGCCAATGTTGTTGGTCTTTGTGATTGATTTTTTATTTCTTATTTTAAATTAATATAAAATACTGACATATATAACTGACTAGATGGTTTACAAATGTATAATAGCATTGTGTATTTCTCATTTTTCAAGGTTTTCAAAATGCATATTTCATCCTGATTCACCTGACTCTGTCTTCCTCCAACAGAAGATGCACGTGAAGAGGGAATACAGTGGAACCTCGACTGAGACTTTTACTCTTCATCCTCCTTGCTGGAGCAGTTTAGTGGTTTAATTTAAAAAATACTGCAGTGTGTGAGTGAGTGTGTGAAGCAGTGTCCTGACAGAAATGAACCTTTTGTAATCATGTCTGCATAAATTAGCAAGCTTTATGGCAACAGAAGGACACAGTAAATCATATACTGTATGTTGACAATAAATTAATAACAATAATCAATGTAAAACAATGGAGAATTTTATTCCTTCCTTGTCATGAATTTGTTTTTGCAGCATTGAAATGAAAATGCCTCTCAGTTTTTGCTACTCTGCTGTCTGATCGTACACTCAGTTTGTTCAAAACAGTCTTACTTCAGCCGAAATACGGATAAAAAGCTGAACACGTGCAACGTCGTGACCTTGTGTGTGTGTGTGTGTGTGTGTGTGTGTTGGTTTGCTCGTGTCAAAGTGCCTGCCCATTTATTTGCACATGTTCTTGACATTAATGTCAAGTAATGTGTAAATTTGGGTAATCAAATGAGGAAAATCAAATTGGAGCCTTTGAGCAGAAACATCAGCATGAAGGACACCAGCTTAAAAAAATCCCACTGTCTTCCTAAAACAAAAGTCTAAGATCCCTTGATTTGAATGGTTGTTATACAGAAAGCCTTCAGCGTGGACTGAGGACATATCGTAAGATATACTGTACATAGCTCAACCTCTGGCAAGGGAAAATATGTTTTCCACAGGTAATTACTGATTTAAATCACATTTTTCATATTTATAAAATTTACTCAAATTCATGTTGAGCATTCAGAGTTCAGTTTTAATGCTTTCCGGCTGGGAACACCTCCTCCATTGCTTTGTGCATTGCATTGTGGGAGAATAGCCTCTGTGGTGTGTATCATGAACACCCTTGATCTGATCAAAAGTGTTGCCAAATTCACTGAAGGACAACTTTCAGGATCCCCTGAGACAGACTGTACATATTATAATGTGAATGCAGTTTGCATTTATTTGCATGGATCAATTTAAAAGCACATCACTGGAAGGAACAGGAACACAGGATTTCATTTGCGTTTCAGTTCATTTTTGATTAAGACGTTCTAAAACTTGCTTTGTATTAACACTTAATGTGAAATTTAATTCCTTAAAACTTTATATAGATCATGGAGTGGCAGTGCAAATGTATGCTTTTTTGGGGTAAGTCATATAATGATATATATTTGTTTAAATAAGTAGTTTTTTGTGGATAATAATCATTCTAAATAAAACACAGAATAACTGAGAACTCTTATTTTTAATCAATATATTCAAGTTTGTCAAACATTTTGAGAGTTAAATGAATTTTTAATCCATGGGGAAATCTACTATAAATACTTGTAGTTTGTTAATTGTGTTGTGTGAGTTTGATATCAACATTTAACTTTATTTGCAGGGTTTGTCCTTCTCAGTTTGAGGACTACTCACCAGACAAGTAAGAAATTATTTGTATGTTAAAGTACAAGTACTCACTCTGCAGTAAAATGCCATCTGTTAGTGATTTATGAGTCCATCTGACATTATTGTCAATTGTTAACACTGATGCATCAATGTACAAGCAACAGTTTTAACTACAAATACAGTGTGGTACTTTCTAGTGTTTCTCGTCCTCGGGGTCCTGCCTGTCCAAAGGGTTGTGAGATGATAAATGGGGAAGGAAGAAGAAACACAAAGTTCGGCTGCACAAATTTAGTTCTGTGCTTTTGTTTGTTTACTTTTTTTGTTTTTGTGAAATTTACTTATTTAGGATATCTGCAGGCCTTGACAAGTATTTAGTTTCTTAAAAAAGAAGGATGGGTTTTAGCCACACATTGGTTGGTTCACCACTTTGGTCCAGACTGACATATCTCAGCAACTTTTTGATTGAATGTCCTGAAACTGTTAAATGGATTTCAGGCCATCCAACAGTTGCAGAGACTCATGGTCTTTGTGAACTTTGTTGAACTGCACTTAAGCAGCGCTGTGGTTTTCAAAATGAATCTGTAACCGATGACACTCCTGCCAGGTAATGTGGCAACGAGAGGGACAGCTACGCAGTCTGCAAACTCAGATTCTGAAGAACCAACTCCTGCAGCGGCTGCTCCACATCTGGCCATCGATCAAGACCGTGCACCGATGTCGTTTGAAGAAACCTGCACCTCAGTCCCCCTTCAGCACAGCCCTTGGTGGCAAGTGGACCTGGGGAGTATCTACCACATAACTGCTCTGTCAGTCAACAGCTTCAGAGACTGCTGCCCAGAGCAGCTGGATGGTGCTGAGGTCCACATCGGCCTCAAGAATGACACCAACAACCACAGGTGATATTAGTCAGAACAAAAGAGAAGTTACTTCCATCCACTATGACTCTCTGTTTTTTCTCACTCACACTTCCTCCTTTTGCCAGGTGTGCTGTCATCGCTGTTTCAAAAGGAAAAAACAAATACGACTTCGAATGTGAAATAATGGAAGCCCGTTTCGTCCATGTTGTCCTTCCTGGAGAGGGGAAGACTCTCACACTTTGTGAAGTACAGGTGTATGGTACTGTCCTTGGTGAGCTTTACACGTTTGAACATTACAGTGAATTTTGAAATCTGTTACAGTGTTTCTTTACTTTATTTAGCATGTCATGTTGGAAAGACAAAAGGCCTGACAACAAAAGTTTCATCTTTTCAAAGTCTTACACTCTGCCTAACCTTTACAACACAAATACACAAGGTGCACACGTAATACAAGATAAACATTTCAATTACACCATACTACATTGAAGGCATTTTAAACACTTCTAAACTCCACTGTTTATTTGGCAACAATGTGAGAACACATTGCCTTTTGTTTTCTCCTAACTAGAAAATGTGGCTGTGAGAGGAGTGGCTTTTCAGTCTTCCTTGAGATGGGGAACCTTGGGAAAAGCCAGTAGTGTTATTGATGGCAATCGGATTACCACCTGTAGTATAACTAAAGACAAACCTGGTCAGTGGGTGAAAGTGGATCTACTAGCACTCTACAGTGTAAAAGTGATCCAACTTGCCTTCCTTGAGGACTGCTGCCATGGTGCTGAGGTGTGGGTGGACAGCACAAGGTAAACATACCGTATGGTCTTTCAGAAAAAGGCTGGGTGAATGCATTGCCCACTGTTTTGAAAGTGGAGACTGTCCCTTCAAGAAAACCTACAGTGAAAGTCAAATGCAACAAAAAGTATGTCTATATTGAAGTGATAAATCCCTGTAGTGGCTCTTGACCGCTTCCTGTTTCCTACAAAATATGACCATAATGTACCTAACCCTGCCATTTTGTACATGGGTTTATGAAGTGCATTTCCATCCAACTGTTTTATAGAAATGCTGAAAATTTGAAAAAAAATAAATGTAACAAGATCTATTAACGTGCAGAATTTAAGGAGGCTTGGTGTGCTACCCATCTTTGCACAAGTTTACAGTATTGTACACCTGGACAGTTATTGGAGAAAGTTGCCATAACTACCAGTGGTTTTGGAAAGATTTCCCACTGTTTGATCATCTTTTCACCACTTTAAAACTGTCCAAACCTTGTGTTTGAAGTACAGTAGCACATAACCAGCGTTACTCCTTGAGCAATTGCAATGACAATTAAGAATTAGTGCAGAATTCATTTAACTGGTTGTTACTCTTGCTAATCTTCTCTCTTTCTATATCTCTCTTTCAGATGTTGGGTCATGTCCAACAGCTCACTGTCTCTGGTTACCCTGGACTGTGGTGGGATTGTGGGTCGCTATGTGACTGTGATGCATCCTGAAATACCACTGACTCTGTGTGAGGTGGAGGTCTACAGCACTAGGGAGCATCCTCAAAACACATTCCCTCAGCGGCCCCCACCCCACAGTAAATTACGCAGTTTTATGAAATCTTAACACTGCAAAACTACTCCAATTAGATATGAAAGAATCATCACATTTGCAGATGATACTGTCATTTACATTATGTACTTTAATGTGGTGGTAATTCCTCAGTCCAACATTTCATACTTATAACTTTTATTGAATGATAACCCTGAATTGTCCTTCTAATCACAACCCATATGTTTAGTCTTTTGGTAGTTTTGTCACAAGTTTTTGATACAGGCATTCACATTAGTCCTTCATAGCTACGTCACACATTCATCTGTATTGCTGTTGCTGAATTTTTCTTTTTTCTAACAACAGGTTACTGCTCTTCTGCTTTATGCAGCCGTGACCTCATTCTCGTTCATGATCAACCTAAGACATGGTCTGAGGGCCAGACCTACTGCAAAGAGAATTATGCTGACCTGGTCACCATCAGCAACGCTCAGGACATGAACAAGGTCATTGACATCATGAATGAGGATGTCGACAACTTTTGGATCGGGCTGTATGAAGATGTCCTGACCTGGAGCTGGTCTCTGTCAGATGTGGGTTACTATGGAGATGGTGAAGCTGAGTTCAGGAACTGGGATGCTGGGGAACCCAACAGCCAGAGTGGCATCCAGCACTGTGCAGGCATGCAACACACTGGTAAATGGAAGGACCTGGACTGTGGATTGCTGAACTTCTTCTTATGTTTGGATGGTAATCTTGTAGAAAAATATTATTCATATGCATTCACATGTTCACGACTTGCTTAGAAATTCTCACTGTGTTTAGCTCATATGTACTGTATGTGTTGGTGTCTCTGTGGTCCCAGGCGAAGATGATGCAGCAGAGACGAAGATTCTTGTGGAAACACCGATGAAGTGGGCCGAGGCTCAGCACTACTGCAGGCAGAGCCACAAAGACCTGGTCAGCGTGAGGAACCAGGCTGAGAACCAGGAGGTCCAGAGCATGGTGCCGGCAGGAAAGCTGGCCTGGATCGGCCTGTTTGGAGACTCCTGGAAGTGGTCAGATGGGCGTAACTCCTTGATCAGATACTGGGGGCAGGGGCAACTCGACAACTTAGGGGAGGGTCCGAACTGTGCTTATGCTAATAGCAGCACATGGAGCACGAGGTCCTGCAACACTAAATCTATGTTCCTCTGCTACTGTAAGTATTACACAAGTTTATGTAAACTCCATGGTAGTGCTTCAACAATTAACTTATTATTTATTTGACTAAAAGTCATTTTCAACATATAACAAACCTTTAATTTTGAACTGTTGGTTGAATAAAAAAAGGAATTCGAAAATGTCATCTTAGATATTTTCCAATATCCTTGGCATTTCATAGACTGATTAATCAGTTAAATGAAAAAGTAATTGGTAGATTAACTGATAATCATTAGCTCCATCATTATATATTGCCATAATAAATAAATCAAATTCAAAAGCATTGGGCTGAAACATGGTAAACAAATGTATATCTCTTTATAGATGCCAGATAAGCAATCACATCAGAAACTGTTTTTTTTTGTTTTCAGATTTTAAGAGGAGATTTATGGTGAGGATCAGCACTGACTTTGACATGAGTGACCAAGTTATCCAGCAACAAATCATGAAGCAGGTGAGAGAGAAATTTAAACTATTTCACTGAATTTTAAAAATATTTTATATGTGCATTTACAAAGTCAACGCCACTCAACTTTTATTGGACATTTAATTCATAGAAAGCCGAGTACAGATGACCAGTCCTCTGTAAAAGTATAATTATGATTAAGCTACTTATAGCTAATAGTTTTATATTAGCTAAAGTAATAACTTTATCATTAATTATTGAAGTTGTTATAAATGAATATGAAGTAAAAGACTGATCCTTGGCATGTTTCCCAGCTGGAGGCGGAGATGAAAAACAAAGGCATCAGTGATGTTAAGATTAAGTGGAGGATGTCAGAAGAAGTCAAAAATAACTGAGTAAGACCATGTTTTGTCTCAGTCTTTCTCTATTTGATTTATTCTTTTGTTTTTCATATGTTTTTTTTTATTGTTTGTTTCTTTGTTGTTTTCCCTCTCCTAGTGGCTACACCCTGCTCCAAGGGGGGTTTGTTAAATCTCAAAGTCAAACTGAAATTTTGAATTCTTCTCACATTTTTACACTTGTTGCACATTGACCTGTTGGATATTTATGGGAAATTCATACAGCAATACAATATGTAAAGGTCAACCTGGCTCATCAGGGGAACGTAAAACAAAACAAATGCTTATAATTCACCTTGTTAGCTAATGTTAGAGTTGGGCCTTGTTCTTATTGACAGATAAACATACAAGTATCAAATAAACATCAGTAATGTGAGCAATCTAAACCCTGAAATGTGTCTGTGCTGTTCCACACATTTACCTGTGGAGGGGGTCAGACTACAAAGTGTGTGTGCTCTCTTTCCTCCGTCAGGTGTGTGCCAGTGATGGAGGTGAAATAGGATTCCTATGTTTCTGACTGAACCATGTGTATTGGAGGAAATGAACAGGGAAAGCAGAGTAAGATGACAAAAGACTATAAAAAAAAAAGAAAGAAAGAAGTTAGAAGTTTTACCTTCTTTTTAGCTTCCCTTATGTAACTGAATGCTGTTAACATTTTAAATTTTAGCCAAGCTGTAATAATATTATACAGCCAATTATAAAAAAATGAAAGAAGAGTGAAGTTTATATTTTTTGTGTGAAACTATGGATGAACTTTAAGTGAAAATCATTAAACATGACTAAAGAGTGCTGTTGGGTTTGTGTAATGCTGTTCAGCATTCGAAATAAAACCTCACTGGTCTAGTTTGTCTTCTTGTGTGATATATTGCTTTTGTGTGTTCGTATTGCATTCTAGGTAACGAGTCTCTCATGTGTCACAATCTAGTCTTAAGGTTTTGCTTGCACAGCAGAACAACTTGGAATTTGGCATAAAAATGTCCCATTTTGAGAATATTAAAGTAAAATTTGATTCAGTGTACATTTTTATATATTTTTTCCTGTAAAGTGTAATTTTAAATAAAACAATTATTTCAATTTGACTGGATATTTTAGACAAGCATGGTTAAGACTTGCAGAGAAACACTGTGGACAGGCGACACAAACACAAAGGTGGGCAACCAAATGAGCTTGTTTAACCTCCTGATGTCAAAGGACCACTGGTAACCAAATCTGCTCGTTTCCTTCTCACTGACTGTCGACTTTTGCATGAAATGACATGAAAAAGGGACAAAAAATTTCCATGTGTGCTCCCAACATATAAGCTGCACTCCTAAACAGAGCTGGTTGTGGAAGGTTTCAACAACAGGAGAGGTAAGACTACATGTTAAAAACATATGTACAAGTAATTTATTATTATTATTATTTATACTATAGAGCATGGAAGCATACAAATTACACAATTAATCTAAAATGAATTATATAACTATAACAGATGTTGGTAAATATCATTTTCATTCTTCTGACTCTCAGATAAATGGTGTGGCTACAAAGTCTGATCCCCTTCACTGGTGAGCAAAATGAAAAAGTTACTGGAGCAATTAGCAATTTTGCAATTTAAAAGATGAAAATAACAAAGTGTGTGTGTGTGTGTGTGTGTGTGTGTGTGTGTGTGTGTGTGTGTGTGTGTGTGTGTTTTCCCTCTCTCCACAGGGATTCTGGTTTTGTTTCAGAGGATCACTGCTCAGCTGAGTGAGTACCCGTTAAGGCCAAACATTAATTATTATTGATTAAAAAAGTGAAATGAGTGTAAAATGTTTCAAAGACAGCGGCGCCATATTCTTTATATGCAATGTAATTTTTATTTCAGAATAAGAAGCTCACAGTGAACATGCAAATTTGACGCAAATTGTCAAATATTTCTGCCCGACTTCTATTATTTCCAAACTTTTGCCTGAAGCATCTCAGCAGTACCACCTCATCACCGGCTCCCTGACCTGGCACGAGGCTCGGAGCTTCTGCAGAGTGAAGTACACCGACCTGGCCGCCGTGAACAACATGGCTGACAAGAACAGGCTGGTCAACATGCTGGGCGGTCGCGTGGCGCACACCTGGATCGGGCTTCACAAGGGAGCGGCTGACAGGTGGATGTGGTCCGACGGCAGCGGCAGAGTGCACTTCACCAGGTGGAAGGAGGGTGAACCCAACAATGTGGCCGGCGATGAATGGTGTGGAGAGATGTCGGAGGCAGAGACGTGGAACGACATGTCGTGTGGAGACAAGAAAAGTTTTGTGTGTTATGAACGTGAGTTAATGACGCACAGAAAAGTGATAAAAGAAATGTGATTTAAAATCCAGATGTGGTTTAAAATCCAGACGTAACAACGATAAGGCCACAGGACTAGATGCTGCTTTTGGTCCAAAAATTGATTGACAGCTGTACTGACTTTAGTGATCCCCTGACTCTTCTTCTAGCGCAGAAAGAGGTTGAAATTTGGGACTTTGAGTAATTTACCTGTAACTATTGGATGTTCATGTTCCTATTAGGATGAATAACATCCATAGACTTTTTTCTCTTGAGCCATAATCAGGTCAGGTCAGGTTGTTTTTAGTGCTAATTATCAAATAGCATGATGATTAAAGGGGTTTCTTTTCTGTAGTTTTAGCTTTTATCTTGTCAAATACTGGATAGTTTAATATTTTTAGACCTCATAAAAGCCTTCAAAGCAAGTGATCTGGTTATAAAAAAAGCCACAAGACAAAAAACAAAAACACTTCACTTGGCTAACTTCTGTCAGTAACTTCAAGCAACATTCACTTTCAGCTTGTTATTGTACAATCATGGACATTTTCCTTCACCTTCCACACAGTTTTTCTCTCCACAAACCACTGTATTATTTAAGAGGATGTCTCTTATGCATACGTGTTCCTCTCTATTCTGAGAGCATGTCATTTAAACGCCATCTAAAGATAATTTTCATCTTTTTTCTTACTTTTATCTCATGCATTACTCCTACTTGCTTTGCAGAACAGAGTCCTGAAATTCACTTTTGCTGCCATCTCCCTGTTTGTCTTCATAGGTCGGGAGGATGGCAAGGAAAGGTATGTGTATTACTCACAGGAAAAAAGCTGGGACGACAGTCAAGAGCACTGCAGAAGTAAGCACAATGACTTGGCCTATGTAAAGACTGGGGCAGATAATTCAGAGATTGCTAATTTAATTGAGGCCTGGATAGGCTCTTTCTTGCTTCCCAAATACGCGTGGATCGGTCTGTTCAAAGACGCCTGGATGTGGTCGGATGGAAGAGAAACCTCCTTCAGGTACTGGCTGAAAGGCTGGCATTATTCGGGAGACTGTGCCTCCGTTGCAGTGTCGCAGCAGGGACGCTGGGTTGCGGCAGATTGTAACCAGAAGACCACGTTTGTCTGTCAGGGCGGTGAGTTCCTGAGATGCAAAATTAATAAATGACAGATGAGACCTTCCTCAGCATTGATCCATTTCATATCTATAAAAACAAGGATGTAGGGAAGAAATTAAATCCTGCCTTCTATAAAAAAAAGTATAATAATACAAATAAAGCTGTGGAAATTGTTTTTATTGCAGCGTACTCTTGAAAATCCCACCCTAACTCGAAATAATGATAAAAATACAATGTTTTGCTGTTTTATACTGAATCATTCTGCAAGAACAGTTTGGAGTTTAGCTGCATTACAATGGCTGATCGCTGATATTATGGTTCTGTAATGGGATGCTGCAGGTCTCAAAGTGAAGAAGGTGGTCATAAGGATGAAGGTGCGCTCTGATGTGGATCTCACCAACTCCACAGTCAGTGCTGAACTCCTGAAAAAGGTAAAAAAAAGTTAAACAAATTTAAAACTACTTTATATTTGTATATGATCTGTGTGCATCTGAATTTGAAAGAAAGAAAATGAGACCATTAGTAACCACTTTCAACTTAAAAATAAAAGCCCCACAATTTGTTTATGTAAGAAACAGATAAAAGATTTGTTCATATTTTTTAGTGTTTCAAAACTTAAATCATTAACAATCCCATTAAGAGATGGAGAGATAAAGCTGCTTCTGGATCTTTGGCTGGAGGGACGGCTGGAGCGTATGTTTTCTGTAACACTGGTGTTTTCCTGCAGTTGGAAACAGGCCTGAGAAATCAGAGTGTGACTGATTTCAATCTCCGCTGGCGACGTGACAAACGTGGACTTGTCTTCCAACGTCATGAGGGTCACTGAGAAGAAAGGTGAGTGTAGCGGCCTAATCTTAAAAGGTATGCTCCACTGTAAACAGTCTTCAGTCACGCAGTACTTCACTATCAGCAGGCATCAGCAGGCATCAGCTCACTCGCTCTCCTATGCCGTTTGATAAATGTTTTTATGTTTATTTACATTACATGTCTAAATGTTTGAAAAGCCTGCAAGTTTAATTATTTCAAAAAATCTCTTGTGCATTATGTTGAAATCCAGTCAGCTTTCACTTCAAAATAAAAGTTAATTCTTTTGTGCTTATTTAATGATGTAATATTCCAAAAACCTTTTTTTTTTTTCTCATTACAGGATGCTAATTGTTAAGCAGAGGCGCACACATCATTTCAGTACAGCTGTTGGTGTTAAAGTGGCTTCAGTTGAACTGGTGATGAGACTGTTGAGAGTGATCATTTTAATACTGTGCTGAGCTTCAGTGTATTTGTGTGTATGTGCTGTTTTACACTTTTTTGTTTTTATTTCAGAAGGTCAATCATTTTATTATTAAAGAAAAGCATAACAATGAGACTTTTAATTTGAGAGAAACTCAGTTCATTTCTGAATTAATTTACGATTTTAATTGATGTTTTATTAATGTTTTATACTGTATTGTTGATTAAGTTTTGCCCTAGAACCAAAGAAACAGTTTGCTGTGTTAGACTTTCCAGATGACGATGCCATTAACCATCTTCATCCTGATGGAAATTTTGTAAACATGTTACGGTACACTTATAGCCAAATACATTTTGACAACACCAACCCCCCTCTGTATGCAAAGCCACCACGGTCAGGTGGGTTTACAAACAGTGTTACATAAGGTCAAGGGCTAGAGAGGTGAGACACAGTGGACGCCGTGCACCAGATGACGTCACTTTTTAAAAACTAATTGAGATTTTCACTGCTTGTTACTGTTGGACATAATTCTAATAAAGTAACTTCGTATACCTTTAATTTCTGAATGTCATGTGATTTATTGAGTTGTATTTTGTGATACAGATCTAATGTGAGTCGGATTTTCTCTTCTTCTCTTGCAGCCATGGATCATAAAACTGTTCATGTAAATTATGGGTTTTGTTTTACATGAAATATTTGTTATTGTTAATTTTTAATCTATTATTATAATGTTTTTGATTTATTTATTTATGTTTTAATCAGATCATTCAAATCATATTTTTGACCATCTCCCTGTGAGAATAAACTGTGTATTTAGACTAATTCATCAAAATGAAAATTACAGCAGATGCATGAACTCACACAGAACTGTATTTACATATTTACAAGAAGGAATACATGCACAAGGGTTTTGGGGTGAGGGAGAAAGGGGAAGAGGGAATGGGGAAGTGGGGAGGAGGTAAGGTAAGGGGGAAAGGGGTGGGGGTATCAGGAAGAGGGATGTTGTGCTGTAGGTAACCCTCTTATTCTCCTCCTCCTTGTTTTTAACGTTTGCCTCCTCCAGCTACTTCTGAGTCAGTTTCTCCTCCAGCTCTGCCTCCTCCACTCTCCTGCTCCAGTCCTCCTCTCTCCTCTCCAGCTCCTGCAGACTCGCCTCCAGTGCTCCACACCTGGCCTTCCACTCCTCCTCTCTGCTCTCCAGCTCAGCCTCCCTCTGAGCGAGCAGGGCCAGGACGTCAATGTGGGCCTTCGTGCGAGCCTGCCTTTTCTTGATGCTCCTTTTGAGCAGCTCGTCTTTCTGACGGAGCTCCTCCTGGAGCTGGCTCTCCACCTGCCTCCATTCACTTTGCTGCAGGTTCATTTTGTCCGTCTGAGTCTTGTTCACCTCCTTGTTTTTAATGTTTGTCTCCCCCAGATCTTTCTGAGCCAGTTTCTCCTCCAGCTCTGCCTCTTCCTCTCTCCTCTCCAGCTCCTGCAGACTCGCCTCCAGTGCTCCACACCTGGCCTTCCACTCCTCCTCTCTGCTCTCCAGCTCAGCTTCCCTCTGAGCGAGCAGGGCCAGGACGTCAATGTGGGCCTTTGTGCGAGCCTGCCTTTTCTTAATGGTTCGTTTGAGCTCCCCCTGGAGCTGGCTCTCCACCTGCCTCCATTCACCTTGCTGCAGGTCCATTTTGTCCTTCAGAGACTTGTTCTCCTCCTTTAGAGACTTGATCTCGTTGATGGCAGTGAGGAGGGCGTCCCTGAGGCCCTGTGCCACAGCATTTTGCTGCTCAGTGCACAGCGGCTCTGAGGCCGGCCTGTGCTGAGCTGGGACGTACAGGTCAGCACCAATCTGCTGTGTCTCGGAGGACTGAAACATAGAGACACACATGTAGTTCATGTTTAAACTCCAGTCCCACCTTAACACAACCTCTACACTTATTTATACAGTTGAATCTACTTTAGTCTAAGGACAGGACAACAGAGAGCAACATGTAACCACAGCTAACAACTCAAATTCATACATATCTTATGAAAACAAAACACTTTTTGAAACCACAGTGGAGTATCTGTCTATCTCATCTGATCTGGCATTTTGAGAGAAAAAAAACATGGCACATTTCTGCCCAAGAAACCCTACTGCAATCATAAACTCATCCTGTTCTTTTTATATTTTTTATCAAAAAGAAAATATTCAAAATACGGTATTTCTTATGGGGCTTTCTAGATATGAGAAATTGTTAAAATTGTGATGCATTGACTCAACAAACTGTTGAATGTTTCGACTTAATATGAATAAATAGCAGGGGAAAGGGGGCTGGCCAAGAGAGGGGCACAGTTTCCAGGTGAAATGAGAAAATCTTACCTGGTTTCTTTGTCGGTTCATCTCAGCTCTGATAAGAGCCTTAACAGTGACAAAGAGCAGTTTGTGTCTCACAGATGGAGCTGGACCTGAAACTGTGCTGTCGAGCTGAGGACGTTTCGGATACAGGTGTTCACGTTGTAACAAGGAGACAAAGATATACGGTAGATATGTTTTACAAATGTAGAGGGTTTGTGCTGAAGGCGGAGACGGTGCTCAGTTCAGGGTGCTGGATGGGAATGAAGAGTCTCTGCAGGTGCAGGTTCCAGTGAATGTTATGATGTCAGAGTTCTACAGTCATGATGTCACAGAACGTTCTCCTAATGAGTTCTGGATCATCAAGGTTCTAACAAATCTATTTTAGATGGTAAAAAACATGGTATTTTACGAATAGATAGATAGATAGATAGATACCTTATTTATCCCCTGGGGGAAATTATGAATAAGTAACTAATGAAGTCATAGTAAAAGAAATATACAATAAAAATAGCAATAAATTCAAGCACAGAAAAATCTTTTATTGGTATCAAGAAGTAAACAGAGTTTCTTTTCTCTTGAAAATTTAAGGGCAAAGTGGAGATGACACCATGTTTCCTGGTCTGTATCAGTATCTTGTGTTACTATGTACTTGCACATCCCAGGCCCACATTGTTAACGACATACAACAAATCAGTGAACACAAAAGCTCTGTAAGGTGTAGTGTGGTTTAGAGTTTTACACCTTAAAATGAACTCTTCAAATGAGTCCTTTTATTTTGGAAATTGTTTTATACATTAAACCCAAGAGAACTGGTGCAAAGGTGGAAATAAGCTCGGAGGTGAGTGTGACTCACTCCTGCAGCAGGTGAGAGAAAGAGAGAGAGAGACAATCACACACACGTAGAGAGTGAGAGAAATGAGAAATGAAACTTTACTTTGCAACATTTGTGTCTCAGTTTCCGGCACAGCAGGAAAAGCAGGGTGTGTCTGAAATACAGTACAGTACATAGATTCACTGGAAACTATCTTAAGAGCAGTCATGCAACATCTGTAACTATAACTCCAACATTAGTCATTAAAAATACTATGACAGAAATTCTTCTTTACTCTTTTAACTATGAAACCAGTTTTTCTACATGTCTTTCATTGCACTTAATCTCAGGGAGGTTACATAATTAATTAATTAATCCATTCATTCATTCCTCATAGTCATTTAAAGACTCCTGCATGGAGAGGTTTTAGAGAAGCAGCTTTTCACTGACGACATCATTTGTTTTAATGAAGATAATAAGTAACTTTGGTTTGTGTTGTGTTGTATTCATGGAAAACTTGCCAATAACTCAGAGGCTTTGCTGTGTGTGTGTGTGTGTGTGTGTGTGTGTGTGTGTGTGTGTGTGTGTGTGTGTGTGTGTGTGTGTGTGTGTGTGTGTGTGTGTGTGTGTGTGTGGTGTGGTGTGTGTGTGTGTGTGTGTGTGTGTGTGTGTGTATAGGGGGGGTACAAAGCTGACATCTGAGCTACTGTATTCCCATTCAAACATTTAAAGTGTGGTTAGTAAAACCAAGACAATGAGCAGAAACATGTTAAATCATCTTTAGAGCTAAGCAGAACTCCAGAGTTCACATACACATATTTAACTCATCGTTAATATGACATTATTCATCAGTACAGCTGTAATGTTTTACTGTATGTTGGTTGTAATTTATTGTAGCCACTCAGTATGTGAAAACAACTATATTATACTTTTTAGATTTAGGATTATGCATTGTATATTATGGGCTAGGGCCTTGTAAGGTGGGATAATAAGCTCTAGTAACATCGTAATTTTCATTGTTATAGAATTCTTAAATTATTTCATACTAAACTGAAAAATGATACAGGGTTTCTTTAATTGAAAGGTTAATCACATTAAGAAAGGCAGGCTGATAAAGTTCACTGTCTGTTTACAGGAAATCATTTATTATCCTGTTTGACTGACCTGAAGGATTTCATTTTCACTTCCCTGTAAATTTAACTTAAGCTCAAGCTATTCATAGTATTTTGACTCAGACAAACAACAATAGGACCACATTTGCTGTCATTGAAATGTTGGATCACTATAGGAGATATGACGCTCAGCACAATGACACGATGTGACATGAATGTACAATAGGTAGAAGGTGTGGCTCCAAAATTTTTATAAATAATATCCTCAGCAACTTCCGTCATCCACTTACCTGCAGGAACTCAAACAGGTAACAAGATTCACATTAACATTTGTTGTTTATTTTTTGTTGCTTTTTCTGATTCTGAATCTGATCATGATTTGTGCAATATTTGGTACTATAAGTATATGTACTGTTATTTTACTACTCAAAGTTTTTCTTTTTCACTTAACTGAATTAACAATTAATACTAACAAGAATTTCAAAACCCATTCCAAAAATGATCTACATATTTTCAAAATGAAACTTTTGAATTAAAAATAAAAAGTTTCCTGGAAATGTCTTTGGTTGGTGATTTAATATTTTTTATTTGTTTTAATTATTCAACTTTATAGCACTGTAACCGTTTTGTTTTTGTTAGCCTATATGTGTTCCATCATCAGGAATCTGCAGACAGTCAAATAAATGTGGCCAGTTACATCATACAACATCATTAAATTAAATTACAGTAAATTTGAGAGACCAGAAAGGGGTAAATCACTAATCATAAAAGGGTATATAAGTTGTTACTAACTAAAATAATAATTAAATAATTAATATTAAATAGAATAAATTGGAATTCTTGCTAAAAACTTAAATATTGGGACAATACAACTTTTGACAACATGGTGCCACATGAAAAGTTACCAAAGACTTGACTTAAAAGGTGGACTGACTGACTGACTCACTGTCATTGGCCCATTGAGCCACGCCACCAGTGAGCCTAATAAAAATCCTTTACAAAGGGTGACTTATTAGAAACTGGTATGGAATAAAGGTTATATAATTAAGAATAATAACAATAGGTTATATAAATAGTTGTATGTTTAAAAGAAAGTATTAATATGGGTTCTGTTGTGTCACTTCTTCAGGTATTTGAATACTGCTGGACTACCTTTTGCAAGCAAATCCAAAAAGAAGAAAACAAAACTCCCATCTTTGTTTCAAAGTCTAATCTTACCGCCATGGAATTTAACACAGCAGAAACTGTGGGCTCTGACATCAGTGATAACATCTTTCAGATTGGTGAAGAGATAGTGACAGCAGAGGAATATATGGAATATCTTGTTGAAAATGTTTCACAGTATGTGAAAGAACACAAAAGTTCCACCAATACAAAACTGTTCTCTTTACTGGCACTGCTGAACGCGTATGTTCCTGAGTCCTACCTTCTGATGTCAGAGTGTCAACAGGTCCTTGGACCACCTGATCCCATCCATGGAGGCCCCCCCTTTAAAGAAAGAATGAAGCCTTTTACTGGTTTTATCAGAACACCCCGTCCTGGACATGTATGTATGATTGATCAAATGTGTGCACAGAGAGCTGTGGAGCTACTGGCCGACTTAGGTATCTCCAGGAGTGCTACAGTGATGCAGTTGTTCTCACTGTGTGGAGACCAGGCCCAACAACACATGATCCAGTTCATCAAAGATTTGCTGACAAAGAGAGAAATGGGAGAGAACGGTAAAAACAAATTCTCAAGGTTAATTGAAGACATAAAGGAGGAGGAGAATTTTTATCAAGCTCTATGTGTCTTGAGAACTGCATCATATAAATTCAAACAAAACCCCATTTTCCCCCAGACTGTTTCCCGTCTCAATTACATTGCAAAGCGCCCCCCTAACTATGAATATGCTGAAGATTGGGCAAAGAGAGCCATTGAAAGAGCTAAAGACAACTCTTATGTGGCTGACACTCTTGGGCAGGTCTATAAGAACCGTTTTATGAGAGAATCCAAGAGATCAGATAATATCTTAAACATGATGAGAGCAGCCTTCCAAGCATTTAAAGACGTGGAGAGGAAAGCTGAGAAAGAAGAGGGTCCAGAGATGAACGGCACAGAAGGTACTGTGAGCACTTCCAATTCCTTCAACAACAGAGGCCTTTTTGGTTTCATTCAAGTGGCAAAGCTCGCCTTTGACAAACTCCCTGCACAGCAACGCAGGAAAATCATCCAAAAAAGAAAAGTGGAAGTTGAAGCCAAGTTTGACTTCTTTGAGTGGTACCTAACCTATTCCAAGCCTGACATGACAACGTTTGAGCCACCTTACTTCTGGAAGGATGTTGCACTTTGTTACCAAAACTACACAACAAAAACAGCAGCTGAATCCACCAGCTTTCCAGGACTTCTTGATTGTCTGAATCATGGCCTGTTCAGGTCAAAGGGAAGACGTGCTAAGTTTAAGGAGAGTGAGAAAACAGTGTCTGAGTTAGAGGCAATCCAAGAAGTTTTGAAAACCACCTTTGAGGGAAATGTTGATGTCAAAGTAGCAGAGAGGTACATCCTCTCCAACATCATCTTGAGCAACAGGGCGCCTGTTTCTCCTCACCTCACCCCGGTGAGAGAACTCCAAACAATAATTCACCGATTCTTGGGCACAGATGAGAGGCAGCGAAACCCGGAGTTTTGCCTTTTGGTTCTGCTGTTGTTTTGGCCCGAGGAGCAGCCTCAGGTGGTGCAACAAGAGGATGATGAAGAAGTAGACCAACATGCGACGGAAGACAATGCATCAGACGACAAAACCTGGGACGATGAGGACAGTAATGAGGAACAAGAAACCAGAGGAGAGCCTGCACAGCTGCCTCTTGACCAAGTGTTTGAGCCCAACCTGCAACAGTACATTACATTCATGGAGGAAGCGTTTGAGGAAGGCAAGTATGCCAAGTACCTTCGTGGCCGTTACCTTTTGCCTCTGTTTTTTCTTGGTAAGGGCTCTGGACTGAGCAAATGGATTCACAAATCAAGATTGGATGCCATTGTGGAAAGAAAGGTGGATGCTGATCTGGCTGATGAACAAGATGAAAGAATTAAGAAGAAAGATTGCCGGATCAATGACATGTGGATTAGTGGAGAAGTGTGGCAAGTACCAGAAATCCAAAAAATCCTTCTCCCGGTCAGGTTAGAGCCCTGCCACTCTCTCCCCAGGTCACACGAGCACGAAGAACAGGAAATGTTTGTTTGTGCTGGTGGGAAGAAAATCAAGGTTTCAATAGAAGATGATTCAGGGGTGAGCCCCATGCTTTTCTATCTTGGCTTCACCATTCGGGGTCCCGTCCTCTTCAAAGTGGGAGTTCCTCACAGCCCTGGAAGATGATTGACAATGAACACTTTGGGACTATAATAAAGGTGCAACAAATATCAGCTTGATACAATGGCAATCCAGCTAGTAGTTGCTCAGATATTTCAGTCCTGAACAAGAGACCGCCACTGTCATCCCCAAAGCCATATTTCTAATGTCGCTAAAAATGATTCCTTTTGGAGGAGAAAGATGTACGAAATCATAAACAAATAGCTGTAAGGTTTCCTATATACACCGATGTTATTTTTACACTATATGACTCAGATGGGAAGTTGGAGGTGGCGGTATATTCAAACCAAATTATGTTTATTTACACATTATTTTTTATGAAGGGACGGTGGGTTTATAAAATATTTGCTTTCAACATCATGTGTACATCTTTTATGTTTTTCTTTTTTAAACTGTGATCTACAGTATCTTGAGGTAGCTTTAATTTTAAATTCTATGATCATATCTTAAATATAGTTGTAATGTGTGGACATTGAATAAATGTTTAAAAAAATGCTCGAAGTGACAGTTGGTTTAATAAAGTATAATTAATCTGAGCATTAGGTCTGAATCTGATGTAATTAAGAAAATAATAAAGTTATTAGTTTTCCCTAAAATATACTTTTTTATACACCTTACTTAAACACCCACACAATAGTTTGGATTGCATCTGACTGGAGTTTTATCAAATTATATGGGTTGTTGGTTGTATTCTTGTTACTTGAATGTATTATGTATGTGTATGTCTAACATAAATCACTGTTTTTAAAGAAACATGTTGTGAAAATATAACTAAAACTAATGAATACATTTTCTTTGGCAATGAATTGCTTTCTCTCTGTGTTTTTAAAGAGTTTAACTACAGCTGAAGTGAATTGAGATGGTGTCAGATGGTGTATTGTTGATGCTTGCTGCCTTCATATGAGAAATATTAGATTTAAAGTTTATTGTTAAATGTTTATTTTTCAACCGTTTGCTGTTTTAACGCATAAACAAAAAGAAATAAAGATGCTGTGTTGTATTGTGTTGTATCTTAATGACCACGGAAACTAATTTCCTTTGCATTCTGTCCAAAACACAATTGATTAAAAGAAAACTTTAGAAAACTTTATATGACTCACAACACATTCACTTCAGTGGGACAGTGTGTCCAAACATTTGACTGGTATTGAACGTTTTTTAATTTGTTAATGTGCTGTATCCATTGTTGTTGTTTAAATTGTGGCAACATTCATGTCGCAGTGTCCTCGGTGGTCAACCATTCGAATGTAGTGCAACATCGGGATTTCCGAGGATCCGTGAAGGGATCATTTTCTCCGCATCAACCTGCCAGTTTCAGCTAACCGTCCGTTCGTCTGTCGCACAGGTGTCTGTCAGCTCGTGCCGTTGTGTCAAATGCCGAAAACTCCAGATGATAAACTAAGTGCCCGATGACTGGAATATGTCCTGGGACTCCTAAAGCTTCCGGGACTGTTTGCGGACGCTGTGGGAACGAAAAAAAGGCGAAAAAAAAACAAAGACAGCAGAGCTAACCGGTCGCAACGTTAACATGTTAGCCTCAGCGCGACAGGTGCACCGCAGCGTCGAGATCTGAGACTTCGACCTTATCTTGTTTTGATCAAGACAGCTTTTGCAGCTGTGAAAACCAAGTGTTTTAGCTTTGTACGAGGACAATATATACGTATTTACATTATCAAGGTAAGCAGCGGTAACAACCCGTCTGTCTGTCTGTGTGTCTGTCTTTCGTATTTTGCTTTAGCTCATCACTACCCCGGTAGATTAGTGAAACTAACGAGCAGGAAAGTTAACTAATTGTTGGTTGACCACTTAACGCACCGTTAGGGCAGCCATCAGGAAAAACATGCTAAATAAACGGAGATAGGTTCATCTTTCAGGGGTAACCGTTGACAGAGCAGCAACACAGGCCTTTATCATGTCTATAGCTGGCAGGTGGAAGACTGGAAGTCACTGCGGACTAACTGGGGCACCACTTTTTTGTCTCATGTAAACAACACAGAGCAGGTTACCTTTAGGTCAAAGCCCTTGAATAGAGTAGAGACGGTTTTGAACAAGCAGGACAAAATGACCTTGTTTGAGAGGTTGTCGCAAGGCCCTAAAACTACAGTATTTTCACTTTCATTTCTATCCGTTATTTAGACATATACAGGAACAAGGAAGTCATAATGATGCTCTGACTCGAGGAAGTCGAGGAACCAGTCTCACATGTGGTCACAAAATAGTTGAAATGTTTCTCAGTTACAGATAATGAAAGCACATTTAGTGTAATTTTCCTTATAGACTAATTTGCATATTATTTTCCCAATTAAGTGCTTAATTATTTTGTCTAAAACATGACCAAAACACTGAATAATGCCGCTTTTAATTTCCCAAAGTCCAAGGGGGATGTATTTAGATTGCTTGTTTTGTACCAACCATCAGTTCTAAACCAAGTTTACAGTCATACATGACAGAGAAAAGCAGTAAAACAGAATATTTTAAAGCCTGGACCCAGCAAATGTTTGGCTTGTTTGGTTAAAAATGACTGAAATTGGTTAATTCATTGAAAGCTGTACATTTTCTGTCGATTGTCTAATCAAGTAATCAACTCATGTTTCAACCTTGATTATATAAACAAAGAGAGCTGCAACTAGTTATTTGGGTGTTCAGTTATTCTTAAAGAATGAATGCCAAAGACTGCTTTGTTTCCAGCTTTCTGTTTTTCTTCATTTTATATCTTAATAATAATAGTAATAATAATTAATAATCCAGTCATCACTCTCCTCTCCCAGTCTCTCTTTTCTGCCAATCTCCATCTCTCTCTCTTAACTGTTTTCACCTTTCATCTCCTGTCTCCACCACTTCCTCATCCTGCTGTTTCCACTTATATCCATCCGCATCTTTCTCATCACTCTCTCCTCTCCCACTACATCCACGTGTCTCCAGCTCATCTCTCTGGCCTTGCAGCCTGATTACTGACATGGCCTCGGCCAAGTCAGAGTCCAGCGTCCTGCAAGAGGAGCTCACCTGCCCGGTGTGTCTGGACTTGTACCGTGACCCCCATTTGCTTCCTTGTGGGCACAACTTCTGCAAGAACTGCCTCGATCACCTAAAGCGGCAAGCGGATCGAGGTCGCCTCCGCTGCCCAGAATGCCGCGACAGCCACCGGTGTGGTACCAGCTTTCAGAAAAATTTCAAACTAGCCAATATTGCTGATGACTACCGTCATAGACGCAGAGCTACCACTGCAGCTGCCACAGCTTTAAAGTCCAGAGAACTGCTATCGTGTTCACTGGCAGCACGGCCAACCAGGGGTGTGTTTGCTGTTCCATGTGACTACTGCCCCTCAGTCGCCGCCGAGGCATCAGGCATCAGTGGTGCTCGGGACGGGTCCTCTGCTGCTTCTGTTTCTCAGGAAGGAGGAGACAGGCAGGAAGCTGCTGCTGCTGCTGCTGTGTCAACATATGCAGTCAAGACGTGCCTGAAGTGCGAGGTGTCTATGTGCGAGGAGCATGTAAAGCCACATCTGGAACTGCCGGCGTTTTGCGAGCATCCGCTGACAGAACCGATAAACGACTTCTGGAAGAGGAAGTGCCCAGAGCATGATGAGATATACAGGTAGGAGACATGGTCAAATTCTGCTTTTCTTCATCCCACAGGGTTTTTATGTAGGGTTACTCTAATCACCCATCCACCTAATATTGGGCCACAAATACTGGAGTAGTAAAATAATACTTATACTAATAAACAAGTGTCTGATATAAACTAGGGATGCACAACGTCCCCCCCCCTTTTTCAATTTAACATATATCTAATAGTTGTTTTTTTTGGCAGTATTTGAGTACCACTTCATTAGTGAGTGCAGTGCTGTACTTCTGTCTGTTATAAGTTTTATTTGAATCTTGTTTTTATTTGGTTTGCAACTCCAGATACTACTGCATGGACGACAAGGTGTGCGTGTGTAACGCCTGCACCATAGAAGGAGAGCACTCGGGACACACAATGAAGACCCTGAAAAACACGATGAAGGATCTCAAGGTACACTTACTTCTACACTGCCTTATTTATTATAAAATAAGCTAGGAAATTCCCACCCTCCTCTATAAAGATTTTGGAATAGCTCAGCCGTGCGGTTTGTTCAGTCTCATTGAAGAAAGGCAGGGTTTCTGTTTTTAAACCCTAACCACGTCTCATATAGTCATGATGATGCTCTGAAACACACATGTTGGAGCTCAGAGCTTGGGGCTTTGTACCCTACTCCATTCAGTTAAACTACCTTTTCATTGTTTGGCTCAAACAAAGTCCTGTGATGAGTCTGGAATCCCAATGAATGAATATCTTTCTGTTGTTGTAGTGTGTATGGCTGTGTGTAAATGAATGGAAGAGTCACATGACTTTGTGGTCTCTCTTAAATCCACTTCCTGTGCCTCCATGCTCCTACACAGAGTGTGAGGTTGAGAGGCTTCCAGTTTGTTGCTCTGGATATTCAGTTTGTAACATGTTGAATTCAACATGTTGCATAAATGGCATCAGTATAACCAGTGTCAATAACCAGTGTCCCTTTAAACCTAAGTTATAAAATAATATTTTCAATTTCAACAGTTAGGCAGTAGGCATTGAACAATTTCCAGCAGTGTTTCCCTGTGTTGGCAGCCAGATGGAGTTATAGAACAATGACAGATCCTCCACATAATTGTTGGTTCCCCTTAAATGGTTCTGGGGGAATAGGCAAACCACAACCACAGGCAAAGTTTCAAGTGTTTGGCTGATAACTTTTATACTCTGATTAACTTATATAATGGTTGGGCACTTAAGAAAGATTAAATTAATGTAAAGGCGATGCTTAATTTTATGGGCCCAATATTTTCCTGCTAATTTCCTGAAAAATTTCATCATAATTTCCCATTTAATACAGTGTTTTTCTCCTTGTATTTCTGTTGTTGAAAGGTCTAAATAATCTTTCCCATGGTGTGTATATCAATGATAGTGTCTATTTCATTGGATAATCTAATTTTCAAGAAATTTTTAAGGAGAACAAAGCAATTTTTGTGATTTATTGGACTTTAATGTCACTACACTGGCAGTACTGGTACAGGATATGGTGCTGTGTTATGGGCATAACTCTATTAAGTCACTTTACATTGGTGATATATTCAGAAAAAAGATCAAGAAACTAATCAGATGTAGTGGTAATACTGTTAGCTCTCTACTGTTACTGCTATTTAATAGCAAATTCAAAGACATTAAATGTCCCAAAAAAAACAAACATAAGAAAATAAGATAAAATAAAAAGAAAATGTGAAGACAAGATATTTCAGTGGCTATCCACATGACTTTTCAAAGACATTGTAAGCAGCACTTATTAAGTATTTGTCATTGGAACAGTAGTAATTGTGATTGATTACTTTTTGTAATATTTAAAATCTTGAAATCTGCTGTGATGTCTTTTTCACTGAGCTCTTGTCTCCTCGTGTTCACCAGGGCACGCTGGATAAGCAGCTGTATAGGGTTGACAGGAAGTACAGCATGACAGAGAAGAAACTCCAGGAGCAGAAGGAGAAGGAGAGACAGAACAAGGTAAAATGGCACACACTTGAAGTTCAACAAGGCTAACAAATTTGATAACGGTTCAATATTTGACCATTTGTATAATAAATTGTGGTTTATGCTAATGTGCATGCCTGCCTTTAGAAAAAAAAGAAATATGAAGCACATGTTCTTAAATATTATTAACTTTTAACTAGAAAGACTGGAAACTTAAAGCCTCACAGCCTGTTGTTTTATGTTCTCATGATGATGACTAGTTAATAAAATGCTTCTATTGTGTCATTTAATTATTTGGTACCCCTTACACACAGAATGACTTGTAGTTATTTCATAAATGGTTCAGCACCATGGACAGCAACATTAAGATGCTAAGAGTAGTTGTGTGTTTGCTGTTGCTCACGGTGCTGTAATAAAAATGAAAACTTTGTTTAATTTTTGAGGTTAATTTATTAGGGTCCCCATATTTTATAGGACAGCTGAAATACTGCCACACCCATGACTTAAGTGTAGGTGGAGCATTTTCATATCTCTGTGTTACTAACGTCACGTCCCGCTGCTACTGTATTTGGGGAGTGAAATTCCTTGAAGATTGTTTTCTATAAGAAAGGTTATTGCGCCCTCTGCAGTACAAAGTGTGGAATAGGCGAGGAAAGACATGTATGGATGGCTACTGACTGCTGCTGTGTTATCAAAATGGCAAAAAATAAAAAGCAGCCGGTGTAAAGAGACCATGCAATACATATCACGAGATCAAGTGGTACATTTTGTGACATTTTGTATCATGATGTATTGTATTTTGATACATTGTCCATGGTACTGAGGGCTTGTAACACTTGCAGAACAGACATACGCTGTAAAACATTGTAAACTGGTTCAATTAAAAAATTTAAGCTTCCATGCTGACTGAAATATTTGAGGTAACAGAACTAAACTTGAACAGTTTGTTCAAAGTCAAATAAATGACACTTGTTTTAATGTAAATTCAATTAAGTTAAGTTCACTAAACTTGAGAGAATACGTTAAGATAACAGCTTAATATGTGATGCAGTATATTAAGCTGGAAATTTATTCATAAACACATTTATTAAGTTAATGAAAAATGATTGGTTGATTCCACCTGTGTGATGTTTCACACTGTCGTCCTGGTAACATGTGTTCTTTCTCTCTTTCTCCTCATCCAGAAGTTCATGGATGACTCTGAGCAGTGCTTGACCAGGCTGGGTGAGGACATGAAGGGCAAGGTACTCAGCTTCGTCCACAGGTTGCGAGACTGCACACGCACTCACTGTGAGACCAATGGGCCGGCAATTCAGAAGAACATCTCCAGGATCTGCCAGGACCAGGCCCGTCTCCAGGAGGCTCGCTGCGGCATGGAAAGCCTCATGCAGGAAAACGATCCTTTCCGCTTCATTGAGGTGAGACACATGTAATAACTGGGTGGAATGTCTTCAGCTTTAGAACAGTGACAAAAACTGGCTCAGTTGTTGAAGTTGATATTCTTAATAGATTCCCTCAATAAATGACCTCTATTGAATAAGTTATTTTTTCTTAGCTGCAATTTGGCTGATTTTTAAAATCTGCTTTTTGTATAATTTGTGTCCAAACTTCTGTTTTTGTCCCTATTTCAGGCGTACAAGACAACAGGAAAACAGTATGTACTACTTTTATATTAATTCAGTGCTGAAATGAACAAGTATTTTCATTATGGGTTCGTTTCACTGATTATTTTCTCGATTGATCATTTAATCATTATGTACATAAAACATTAAAATAGTTTTATTTGACCACCAGTACATAACCCATGGATATTCAGTTCACTGTTATTTGGCATTTTTGCCTAAAATGTCATTAAAACAATTAATCACTCATTAAAACAGCTGCAGATTAATTTTCTGTTGATCGATTAATTGAGTAATCGTTGCAGCTGTATATTTATTTTAACGTGCAGATGGAAAAATGTAAAAAAAAAGGTGTCTTGAAATTTGGAATCCAATCAAAAAGGCTTTATCTAAGGTTTGTGTGTGTGTGTGTGTGTGTGTGTGTGTGTGTGTGTGTGTGTGTGTGTCTTTAGGTGCCGTAGGCAGCTAAGAAAAAACATGTTCTACCCAGAATATGTCGACATGGAGACGGAGGTTCTTGTAACAATGATGGAAGAAGAAATGAGAAAATTCCTGGATGATGAACTACCATGTCACATTGTTGCTGCCATTAATTCCATGTGTAAGTAATTTTCTCTCATCTATTCATCTCCAAATATTATTTTGTCCAAAGCATTATATACGATAAAGTCACAGTCAGCGAAACGCCAGAGTTTCAGGGGTTAAAGAAATGTGTCCAACCATCAGGTCATCTCTCAGATCTCGAGGAAGAGGAGGAGCAGGAGGAGAATGAGGAAGAGGCTGTGGATGAAGACGATGACGACGACTTCGATGACAGCAGCGAGGAAGAAATGAGGAGTGAGGGGGAGGAAGAGGAAGATGAGGAGGAGGAGGAAGAGGAGGAGGACGGACATGACCAGCTGGCTGATGATCTTTACAGTCCAGGGGAGGAGGAGGAGGAAGAGAGTGAAGAGGAAGAAGATGAGGACGACGACGATGATAGAGAAGAGGAAGATGAGGAAGAGAGGGGAGTTTAACTGAGGACATGATTTGTTTACATATATTTTTACACCTTTTGAAGCACTTTGAATTTGATCCTTAACTGTGGGTGAGTGCAACAGATGTTATGGTTTTAGTGTCTGTTTTAGTGTTGCACCCATCTTCTCTTTGAATGTCCCACACACAAAACACGACTCGAGCAGCTGCCAATTTTTGCCTCAAACCCTCCCACAATACTATGAGACATAGTGGATGATAACTTTGTTTCAGCTGGATATAAAACTAACTGTGCACTGAGAATCTGCCATTGTGAATCTCATGCTAAACCTGTGTTGCATACTACTAACTTAATTAAGGTGCTTTTTGTTAGAAGATATTTGCTGTATACGTACACACATGAATGTCAATGTGTAATGACAGAATGTGGCTGGAAGGACTCAAACACTTGAAAATGAATTTGGCAAAACCTCTGCACATCTGTGATGCCAGATTTTCTACCACTTGGGTAAAAATTTTCCAAAATGTGACATAGTTGACTTTACAGCACTGACAGACTTTAACAAAATTGTTTTAAGAACTTTCACCTGAATTTTTAATAGAACAACAGGTACAAAACAGAGAGATGTCTTTCACAGACAGATCCTCTGAAATTATTTCCCTATAACTTACCAGGCAATGATACAAAAATGTCTGTGTTCCTTGAGTTTCCCAGTTTTCCATCACCATAGAAAGCCTTCTTAATTAGAATCCTTGTAAACAGGTCAAAGCTCTGTCCTGAAAGTTATATGGTTAAACAAATACACCAAGCTGGTAACAATCTACTTGAATGAGTCCTTTGTGTATGGATTGTTGTGATTGTTTAATTCATGCTAGAGTTGAACATTGCAAGCCAAAGAGTGAGGATGTACTCTTCAAAGTGCATGGGTACTTTTGAAGAGTTTGTTTGCTTGGCATGATGTTAGAAAAAGAAATGCAGTGTGGTAATAACAGTTTACATAGGCTACAGGATGACTTTTGCTTTTCATAATTCATAGTGCTTTAAAAGCAATTAATGCATTGTTAAAATATTCCTATGCACTCTTCATACATTATTCTTAAAATATCAGTTTCAGGTGATGTGGAATTTTGCACTTTACTACAAAAAAATGCTATGTTAGGCCTGAAATATATGAATGTTGAAAGCTGATTTTTATTTTGATATGGTTGATTTTGTGAGGGGCCAAACTAAAACAAATAATACATGAAAATAAAGCCTGTTGAAATGTGTGGTCAAGTGTCCTTTTATGACAGTTTTGAAATATGAAAAAGACAAGTGTACACAATTGAACTACACTAGAATTGGTCTGCAAGGTGTGAAAGAGGAGGTATTCAGAATGAGAACTTTTGAGTCTTTGTTTCAATTCCTTGGTTATAAAAAATTCTGAAAACAAGCAGGTCGATTCAGAGGTCTGGAGTCAGACTAGAAAAGCAGTAGCTATAATAATCATAAGAGAGAAACTAAGAAGAAAAGACTTAAACTTTACATATACAGCACCACCCAAACAAGGTTACAAGGTACTGTGTACAGGGAGAATCAAAATGCAAAAAAAAAAAAATGCACCACAGTAAGATTGGACCATATAAGATGGAAAAGTACAACATCAATTAATTACCCTCTGTTGTCTCTTACACTGACACTTACAAACTTTACACTTCAACACAAAGAAATACTCGCTGGGTCTGGAAGTGATTTCTGTGCCCGGAACTTTTGTTCTGGCGCATTTAACCGACGACTGTATTAGCGCACGCACTAGTTTCCTGTGAACGCTTCCGGCGTTAGCAGCAGCAGCAGCAGCAGTCAGTGCATGTGTTTTGGGGTTTTACTTGTTACATGTAGATAAGTAAAACACATAAGTGAAACACACCACAACACACAGACAACCTGTGTTATTCGTTAAATACAGACTAACAGACGTTGAGCTATGAACCCTGTCTTTCGTAAGGTAAGGGCTTTTTTTTCTGTCTCCGCTAAATGTTTGGTTTTTCACAGAGGTCAAACTGCAGCGGTTAGTTACTCTTAGTTCAAGTCATTTTTTAGTCTTTGCCAGCTTGGTACTGCTTTATCTCTCTGTGTTATAGTTTGATTTTAAACAGCAGCTAACGGAAGATTATTTTCATACGTGCAATGTGTTAGTAATCTGGTTTTAACATACCTATTATTGTTGCACCATATAATTTGCAGGCAGATTAGCTTGACCGTAATCAAAACAAGTTATGTGTTTTATTGTTAAATACAAAATACTGAGAAACCTATGTTGTAGTAACGACAGTTGATTGTATCCTGTTTTATCCAGTTGCAGGTGTCTTTCACACAGCAGGTGTTTGCGTTAAATAAAGCCCTTACATTATGCCGGTAAGTCTTTGCTTTACTTTTTAATTCTCATATGGTATGATGGCCTAATTGAAGGCTATATTTTAAGGTTGTGATTATGCTACTTCATAACAAAAATAAAGAATCTCAGGTTTACAGGTGTACTTTTGAAATCTAAAACAAAAAAAAAAGATTTTATTTACAACTTAGGGTTTCATTTTTCACAGTTTTTAACTTAAAAAAACAATTGTTGAATAAAATGTTATCATACTTAATTAACTACTAAGATTCCAAATTTCAGCAATTTTAAAAGGAAAAATGCCTTGAAAATAAC
Organism: Seriola dumerili; assembly: GCF_002260705.1. Taxonomy (NCBI): domain Eukaryota; kingdom Metazoa; phylum Chordata; class Actinopteri; order Carangiformes; family Carangidae; genus Seriola; species Seriola dumerili. The sequence goes on from NW_019175690.1 coordinate 257,644, forward strand.
GCTGCAGATGCACAACGAGCAGTTTCTTATTTTCAGTTAAAATAATTTTGATCAACTGATCAATTGCAAGAATACAGTATATATATTGACAGAATGCATCCTCACTTTCTAATACTGTTTGACTAATACTTCTTTGGTTGTCTTTAAAGTGCCACACCGTCCATCCAGCATCCTGTATATGGTAAGTCATTAAAGACTTGTATGAATAAAGCACATGTCCTTTGCATGTAAATTAAAGACAGACTCATGCGTGTTAAATTTATCTTGCAAATACTGAGATGTGTGGGATGTGTGTACAGACTATGTACTTAAATGGACAAATGTTCCCTCCAGGCACAGCTTCTGCAAATGACAGACAATTTCACAACATGCCAACCCACGGGATTGGGAGTTGGAGATACCTTCTAAGAAAGAATTTGGTAAGACTGAGATATAGAGTATATTTTTAGAATAAAACATCAGTTATTTCTGCTGCAAATCTTAAAAACATGTAAAAACATAGATAATAAATAACTGGAAAATAAAACCATAGATAACAAAAACAAATAAGTACCCACTCAAACCTTCTACTTTTAAGATTTGAGACTATAGTGATTCTGGTCATAAAAATCCACAAAACATTCAGTTGTTCACAGGCTTAGGGTTACTGAAGGGTCTTCCGTTAGTCAAGCCTCTCATCTGGACAAAAGGTATAAAGTCACTGGTTTTAATAACATTGTACGTGGATGTCATAACGTGTTTATTTGTTTTGTTTTCAGCAAAGGAAAAAGAAAGGCAAGCGTCAGATTAACCCAATCTTTGAAGCGACGGACACAGCGTACGGTACCCTGAATGTGCAGGTGTCAGGTTACGACATGACGTTGGTGGAGCACTACATCCAGTACATCCACAAACTCTGCAACCACTTCGACATCAAAGTGGCATTGTGGTGAGTATATTTAGAAAGATGCAACAGACAGGTCTGTGATTTTTTTTAAACCAGTGGTTGTAGGTCAAAATATGTGGCACACATGGACTAAATCAACTGTGCATTCAAGATGATAAATTGTGAATATGGTGTGTAGAGAGATCATTCTGTTGTCTTTTTTCTTTTTAACTGGAAAATTCATAATACTTTATTTTAGTAAGATAAAAACTAAACTTTATTTAGTTGTTGTTCTCTTATGAAACATTCAAAATAACCAGTTACATGGAGAAAGCCTTGTAGATAAACTGTCGGCTTGTAGCAGTGTAAAGTGTACGGATAATATAGAAATCCCAGATGTTTGGCATGACACAGCATTAAAAACTAACAAACAAACTAACTACGCGCCAAAATTCGCAAACCTGCTGTGCTGGATCACAACTACTGTATATGAAGGAATCAAGAAATTCCATTCTATCGATCATTTGTACTAATTTTATTCACAACATTTCAGTCCTGAAACCTCTATCAGCTGAAAATCATATGGGCAAATAGCCCTTTTATCATATATATATATATATATATATATATATATATATATATAGACAGATTAAGGTCAGTAAACTCTTCCAACTGTAAACAAGAATAGTAAGTTCACAGATGTCAAAACTACATGGACACACATCATCCATTGAAATGCCTGCTGAAGGTTTTTGCAGTATAGTAGAAGATGGAAGATAATTATTTATAATTTATTTATAATAATTTTTATGCTTGAAATTTTTTTATCACTGTTTTTCACATGCAGCTACGCTTTGCCAACCAAGACCACAGAGGTCATGCTAATGCAAGAGCAAGGCACCAAGATGTACACCGACGCTGTCCTAAAGACTCACGAGCGAGTCATCCAGGTAAAACTGTTAGTTTGTCTGTTTAATGTCTCTTTTTTAACTCAGTCTGTGTATGTTCTTTTAGTTTTCTGTGACGAAGACCTGACTTCTGAACAATGTTATTTATCTGTTTGTCTAGTTGAGAAGTCTGAACACACTACTGTGTCCCGTCATCATGGACGTTCTTTTAAAGAATCAACCAGAGGGAGTTCAACTTTCTGTGAAAGAGGTGAGTTAGCACGAAGAAGAAAACTTAATTTTTTCTCACTTTTTGTCACATGTTTAGATTTTTTTTCCACATCGGGTAAAAATGCCTTATTTGCCATGTATTTGCCACTATACATAAAACCTTAAATTAAAAACTTCAGTGAAATTTAACCAGCATAAGTCGACATTAAAGTCAGCCAAATACCATTTCACCACAAGCAATGTTAGTGCAGTAAATACTCTGTTGAAACTTTCTTAGAATTAATGATAATATGCAGCCTTAAAGTAAAACAGGAAATGGATTTTATGAAAATGTTTTGTAACAACATTTCAGTAATAATCTCCCCATCTCTCCCCTCTTTTCCTCACAGCACAGCGAGGCTGAATACAAAGTGCGGTTCAAGGCGCGTCCGGAGCTGGAGGACCTAATGTCTCGGATAAACCAATAACAGCTGTGACATTCTCTAGTTTGACCTTCCTAATTTCCAAAAACTGCGCGTGACACAGAAGTTACACGTCGTTAGCAAGGAATACCTGTTTAATTATATTTATTCCCTGGCATTCCTCAGTGGAATTGCTGCTAAAGGTAATCATTTGAATTGAAATTACTGTGCTGTATATTTGACATTCTTCTGTGACCTGGAAAATAAAACCTTTCCTGTTTTTTCCAACATAAGACTTTGTGATAATTAATGCCTCATTTTTGTTCTTTTATTGTAAATGACAAGCGTGCCACAAAAATGCATGCAATGACAGAGTTAAATAAGGCATAAAAATGCCAATAACCATCGTAGTATAGTATGGCATAAAAATGTCAAAAATGTCATAGTATAGTATGCCGTCATGTTATATTAAGCAATAAAAGGTCATAAAAACGTCATAGTATAGCATGGCATAAAACGTCAAAAAACCATCATGTTATATTAAGGCATAAAGGGTCATAAAAGGTCATAATATGGTAAGGCATACAATGACAGAGTAAAATAAGGCATAAAAATGTCATAGTATAGTATGCCGTCATGTTATATTAAGCAATAAAAGGTCATAAAAACGTCATAGTATAGCATGGCATAAAACGTCAAAAAACCATCATGTTATATTAAGGCATAAAGGGTCATAAAAGGTCATAATATGGTAAGGCATACAATGACAGAGTAAAATAAGGCATAAAAATGTCATAGTATAGTATGCCGTCATGTTATATTAAGCAATAAAAGGTCATAAAAACGTCATAGTATAGCATGGCATAAAACGTCAAAAAACCATCATGTTATATTAAGGCATAAAGGGTCATAAAAGGTCATAATATGGTAAGGCATACAATGACAGAGTAAAATAAGGCATAAAAATGTCATAGTATAGTATGCCGTCATGTTATATTAAGCAATAAAAGGTCATAAAAACGTCATAGTATAGCATGGCATAAAACGTCAAAAAACCATCATGTTATATTAAGGCATAAAGGGTCATAAAAGGTCATAATATGGTAAGGCATACAATGACAGAGTAAAATAAGGCATAAAAATGTCATAGTATAGTATGCCGTCATGTTATATTAAGCAATAAAAGGTCATAAAAACGTCATAGTATAGCATGGCATAAAACGTCAAAAAACCATCATGTTATATTAAGGCATAAAGGGTCATAAAAGGTCATAATATGGTAAGGCATACAATGACAGAGTAAAATAAGGCATAAAAATGTCATAGTATAGTATGCCGTCATGTTATATTAAGCAATAAAAGGTCATAAAAACGTCATAGTATAGCATGGCATAAAACGTCAAAAAACCATCATGTTATATTAAGGCATAAAGGGTCATAAAAGGTCATAATATGGTAAGGCATACAATGACAGAGTAAAATAAGGCATAAAAATGTCATAGTATAGTATGCCGTCATGTTATATTAAGCAATAAAAGGTCATAAAAACGTCATAGTATAGCATGGCATAAAACGTCAAAAAACCATCATGTTATATTAAGGCATAAAGGGTCATAAAAGGTCATAATATGGTAAGGCATACAATGACAGAGTAAAATAAGGCATAAAAATGTCATAGTATAGTATGCCGTCATGTTATATTAAGCAATAAAAGGTCATAAAAACGTCATAGTATAGCATGGCATAAAACGTCAAAAAACCATCATGTTATATTAAGGCATAAAGGGTCATAAAAGGTCATAATATGGTAAGGCATACAATGACAGAGTAAAATAAGGCATAAAAATGTCATAGTATAGTATGCCGTCATGTTATATTAAGCAATAAAAGGTCATAAAAACGTCATAGTATAGCATGGCATAAAACGTCAAAAAACCATCATGTTATATTAAGGCATAAAGGGTCATAAAAGGTCATAATATGGTAAGGCATACAATGACAGAGTAAAATAAGGCATAAAAATGTCATAGTATAGTATGCCGTCATGTTATATTAAGCAATAAAAGGTCATAAAAACGTCATAGTATAGCATGGCATAAAACGTCAAAAAACCATCATGTTATATTAAGGCATAAAGGGTCATAAAAGGTCATAATATGGTAAGGCATACAATGACAGAGTAAAATAAGGCATAAAAATGTCATAGTATAGTATGCCGTCATGTTATATTAAGCAATAAAAGGTCATAAAAACGTCATAGTATAGCATGGCATAAAACGTCAAAAAACCATCATGTTATATTAAGGCATAAAGGGTCATAAAAGGTCATAATATGGTAAGGCATACAATGACAGAGTAAAATAAGGCATAAAAATGTCATAGTATAGTATGCCGTCATGTTATATTAAGCAATAAAAGGTCATAAAAACGTCATAGTATAGCATGGCATAAAACGTCAAAAAACCATCATGTTATATTAAGGCATAAAGGGTCATAAAAGGTCATAATATGGTAAGGCATACAATGACAGAGTAAAATAAGGCATAAAAATGTCATAGTATAGTATGGCATATAATGTCAAAAAACCATCATGTTATATTAAGGCATAAAAGGTCATAAAAGGTCATAATATGGTAAGGCATACAATGACAGAGTAAAATAAGGCATAAAAATACCATAAAATGTCATGGTATAGTATGGCAAAAAAATGTCAAAAAAATGTATAGTACATTAAAGCGTAAAAGGTCATAAAAAGCTCATATTATGGTAAGGTATACAATGACAGAGTAAAAAACAGCATAGATATGTAGTAAGCTGGAATGTCTTGTGGCGTAGTGGTTTAAGCAGGTGCTCCATGTTTAGAGGCTACAGTCGCTCGCTGCAGTTGGCCCCGGTTCAAGTCCCACATCGGATGACTGTGGCAGCATGTCCTTTCCCCCTACTTCTGCCTCCCCATTTCCTGTGTCTCTACTGTCCTATTGAATAAAAGCATAAAAAGCCCCAAAAATATACCTTAAAAATGCCAACAGCCATCATGGTATAGTATGGCACAAAAATGTCATAGTATAGTATGGCCATAAAAGGTCATAAAAAGGTCATACTATGGTAGGGAATGAAATTTCATAGTATAGTAAGGCATAAAAATGCCATAAAATGTTACAGTATAGTATGGCATAAAAATGTCAAAAAATGTCATAGTATAGTATGGCATAAAACGTCAAAAAAACATCAAAGTATATTAAGGCATAAAAGGTCATAAACAGGTCATACTATGGTAAGGAATGAAATTACATAGTATAGTAAGGCATAAAAATGTCAAAAAAGGCCATAGTATAGTATGGCATAAAAATGTCAAAAAATGTCATAGTATAGTATGGCATATAATGTCAAAAAAACGTCATATTATATTAAGGCATAAAAGGTCACAAAAACGCCATAGTATGGTAAGGCAAACAATGACAGAGTAAAATAAGGCATAAAAATGCCAAAAACCATCGTAGTATAGTATTGCACAAAAATGTCAAAAAATGTCATAGTATAGCATGGCATAAAATGTCAAAAAAAATCAAAGCATGTGAAGGCACAAAATGTCATAAAAAGGTCATACTATGGTAAGGAATGAAATGACATAGTATAGTAAGGCACAAAAATGACCAAAAAGGCCATAGTATAGTATGGCATAAAAATGTCAAAAAATGTCATAGTATAGTATGGCATATAATGTCAAAAAAACGTCATATTATATTAAGGCATAAAAGGTCACAAAAATGCCATAGTATGGTAAGGCATACAATGACAGAGTAAGATAAGGCATAAAAATACCCCAAAATGTCATGGTATAGTATGGCACAAAAATGTCAAAAAATGTCATAGTATAGTATGGCATATAATGTCAAAAAACCATCATGTTATATTAACGCATAAAAGGTCATGAAAAGGTCATAGTATGGTAAGGCATACAATGACAGAGTAAAATAAGGCATAAAAATGCCAAAAACCATCGTAGTATAGTATGGCATAAAAATGTCAAAAAATGTCATAGTATAGTATGGCATAAAACGTCAAAAAAACATCAGAGTATATTAAGGCATAAAAGGTCATAAAAAGGTCGTACTATGGTAAGGAATGAAATTACATAGTATAGCAAGGCATAAAAATGTCAAAAAAAGGCCATAGTATAGTATGGCATAAAAATGTCAAAAAATGTCATAGTATAGTATGGCATATAATGTCAAAAAAACATCATATTATATTAAGGCATAAAAGGTCACAAAAACGCCATAGTATGGTAAGGCATACAATGACAGAGTAAGATAAGGCATAAAAATACCATAAAATGTCATGGTATAGTATGGCACAAAAATGACAAAAAATGTCATAGTATAGTATGGCATATAATGTCAAAAAACCGTCATGTTATATTAAGGCATAAAAGGTCATAAAAACGTCATAGTATGGTAAGGCAAACAATGACAGAGTAAAATAAGGCATAAAAATGCCAAAAACAATCGTAGTATAGTATGCCACATAAATGACAAAAAATGTCATAGTATAGTAAGGCATAAAAATGTCAATAAAGGCCATAGTATAGTATGGCATATAATGTCAAAAAAACATCATATTATATTAAGGCATAAAAGGTCACAATAACGCCATAGTATGGTAAGATAAGGCATAAAAATACCATAAAATGTCATGGTATAGTATGGCACAAAAATGTCAAAAAATGTCATAGTATAGTATGGCATATAATGTCAAAAAACCGTCATGTTATATTAAGGCATAAAAGGTCACAAAAACGCCATAGTATGGTAAGGCAAACAATGACAGAGTAAAATAAGGCATAAAAATGCCAAAAACCATCGTAGTATAGTATTGCACAAAAATGTCAAAAAATGTCATAGTATAGCATGGCATAAAATGTCAAAAAAAATCAAAGCATGTGAAGGCACAAAATGTCATAAAAAGGTCATACTATGGTAAGGAATGAAATGACATAGTATAGTAAGGCACAAAAATGACCAAAAAGGCCATAGTATAGTATGGCATAAAAATGTCAAAAAATGTCATAGTATAGTATGGCATATAATGTCAAAAAAACGTCATATTATATTAAGGCATAAAAGGTCACAAAAATGCCATAGTATGGTAAGGCATACAATGACAGAGTAAGATAAGGCATAAAAATACCCCAAAATGTCATGGTATAGTATGGCACAAAAATGTCAAAAAATGTCATAGTATAGTATGGCATATAATGTCAAAAAACCATCATGTTATATTAACGCATAAAAGGTCATGAAAAGGTCATAGTATGGTAAGGCATACAATGACAGAGTAAAATAAGGCATAAAAATGCCAAAAACCATCGTAGTATAGTATGGCATAAAAATGTCAAAAAATGTCATAGTATAGTATGGCATAAAACGTCAAAAAAACATCAGAGTATATTAAGGCATAAAAGGTCATAAAAAGGTCGTACTATGGTAAGGAATGAAATTACATAGTATAGTAAGGCATAAAAATGCCAAAAAAGGCCATAGTATAGTATGGCATAAAAATGTCAAAAAATGTCATAGTATAGTATGGCATATAATGTCAAAAAAACGTCATATTATATTAAGGCATAAAAGGTCACAAAAACGCCATAGTATGGTAAGGCATACAATGACAGAGTAAGATAAGGCATAAAAATGCCATAAAATGTCATGGTATAGTATGGCACAAAAATGACAAAAAATGTCATAGTATAGTATGGCATATAATGTCAAAAAACCGTCATGTTATATTAAGGCATAAAAGGTCATAAAAACGTCATAGTATGGTAAGGCAAACAATGACAGAGTAAAATAAGGCATAAAAATGCCAAAAACAATCGTACTATAGTATGCCACATAAATGACAAAAAATGTCATAGTATAGTATGGTATATAATGTCAAAAAAAATCATATTATATTGAGGCATAAAAGGTCATAAAAACACCATAGTATGGTAAGGCAAACAATGACAGAGTAAAATAAGGCATAAAAATGCCAAAAACAATCATACTATAGTATGCCACATAAATGACAAAAAATGTCATAGTATAGTATGGTATATAATGTCAAAAAAAATCATATTATATTGAGGCATAAAAGGTCATAAAAACACCATAGTATGGTAAGGCAAACAATGACAGAGTAAAATAAGGCATAAAAATACCATAAAATGTCATGGTATAGTATGGCACAAAAATGACAAAAAATGTCATAGTATAGTATGGCATATAATGTCAAAAAAAATCATATTATATTAAGGCATAAAAGGTCACAAAAACACCATAGTATGGTAAGGCATACAATGACAGAGTAAAATAAGGCATAAAAATACCATAAAATGTCATGGTATAGTATGGCACAAAAATGACAAAAAATGTCATAGTATAGTATGGCATATAATGCCAAAAAACCGTCATGTTATATTAAGGCATAAAAGGTCATAAAAACGTCATAGTATGGTAAGGCAAACAATGACAGAGTAAAATAAGGCATAAAAATGCCAAAAACAATCGTAGTATAGTATGCCACATAAATGACAAAAAATGTCATAGTATAGTATGGCATAAAAATGTCAAAAAAATGTATAGTACATTAAAGCGTAAAAGGTCATAAAAAGCTCATATTATGGTAAGGTATACAATGACAGAGGAAAAAACAGCATAGATATGTAATAAGCTGGAATGTCTTGTGTCGTAGTGGTCTAAGCAGGTGCTCCATGTTCAGAGGCTACGGTTGCTCGCTGCAATTGGCCCCGGTTCAAGTCCCACATTGGACGGCTTTTGCAGCATGTCTTTTCCCCCTACTTCTGCCTTCCCATTTCCTGTGTCTCTACTGTCCTATCGAATAAAAGCATAAAAAAGCCCCAAAAATATACCTTAAAAATGCCAAAAGCCATCATAGTATAGTATGGCACAAAAATGTCAAAAAATGTCATAGTATAGTATGGCATATAATGTCAAAAAAACATCATATTATATTAAGGCATAAAAGGTCACAATAACGCCATAGTATGGTAAGGCATACAATGACAGAGTAAGATAAGGCATAAAAATACCATAAAATGTCATGGTATAGTATGGCACAAAAATGTAAAAAAATGTCATAGTACAGTATGGCATATAATGTCAAAAAACCGTCATGTTATATTAAGGCATAAAAGGTCATAAAAAGGTCATACTAAGGTAAGGAATGAAATTACATAGCCTAGTATTGCATTAAAATGTCCAAAAATGTCATAGTATAGTATGGTATAAAACGTCAAAATTTTTTTATAGTATATTAAGGTGTAAAAGTTCATAAAAAACATCATAGTATGGTAAGGAATGAAATTACATAGTCTAGTATTGCATTAAAATGTCAAAAAATGTCATAGTATAGTATGGTATAAAACGTCAAAATTTTTTTATAGTATATTAAGGTGTAAAAGTTCATAAAAAACATCATAGTATGGTAAGGAATGAAATTACATAGTATAGTAAGGCATAAAAATGTCAAGAAATGTTACAGCATAGTATAGCACAAAAATGTCAAAAAATGTCATAGTATAGTATGGCATAATAAAACATCATCTTATATTAAGGCATAAAAGGTCATAAGAACGTCATAGTATGGTAAGGCATACTATGACATAGTAAATGAAGACGTAAAAATTCTATAAAATGTCATGGTATAGTATGGCATAAAAATGTCAAAAAATGTCATAGTATAGTATGGCATAAAACGTAAAAAAAACATCAAATTATATTAAGGCATAAAAGGTCATAAAAACGTCATAGTATGGTAAGGCATACAATGACAGAGTCAAATAAGGCATAAAAATGCCAAAAACCATCATAATATAGTAAGGCATAAAGATGTAAAAAAATGTCATAGTATAGTATGGCATAAAACATCAACAAAACATCAAAGTATATTAAGGTATAAAAGGTCATAAAAGGTCATACTATGGTAAGGAATTCAATAACATAGTATAGTAAGGTGTAAAACGTCCAAAAAATGCATAGTATATTAAGGTGTAAAAGTTCATAAAAACATCATAGTATGGTCAGGAATGAATTTACATAGTATAGTAAGGCATAAAAATGACAAAAAAGGCCATAGTAATAAAAGGTAACTTCTGTTTGCCTATCTGTAAAAGTCCCTGCATGCTTCTAATTTGATCTATTTTTACTTTCAATGAATCGATTAATCACGTAGTATATGAAATGTCAAAAATAGTGAATAACCTCACAACCACCCAGAGTTCAAGTGGATGTGTTCCAATTTCTTGATTTTTATAAGTCCCCAAACCCAAATATATTGAGTTTACATTGATATACAACAAAGGAAAGTAGCATTCTTTGTAATTTTTTCTTAGTTATTGACTGAAAAGATTAATCAACTCTTAGAATAGTTGACAACTACTCTTCTGTCAATTGTTTTGACTCTACTAAATACCCAATAAAAGCAGTCTCAAATTTGAAAGTAAGATTACAATTATCTTTTACACCAAAAATGGGTTTTCATAAAATGACAGAAAAATATCAAATATTATTGAGTTTTCAGAAGTATATGAATTTATATACTAATGAACAAATTACACCTTAGTTATTTAATGCATTTGAATGTGCAATACAACCGATACAAACCCAGCCTATTAATAGATTTATTATTGCAGAAATCAAACATATTTTAAGCTATTACCTAATAAACAAACAAACAAACAAAAAAAACACAAGTACTCCATGACTTTACTCAGAAAATGTTTTTATTTTTTTTTCATGACAAACTTAAAATACTCAAAGCTCTTTTTTGCCATTCTTTGTCTAATTTTGTCTCAAAAATAACACAAAATGATACATACAGAGGAAAATTTAGAGAAAAAAACAATGACACACAATTAAAATAATTCATCCCAAACCTTTTATATTTAAACTCATTGTGCTCATATAAATCCATCATCCGTCATATTCATGTCTAACCATTTAGCTTTGCAAATAAAAGAAAAAGAAAATCAACAAACCTTCAATATCCCTATTCCATATCATAAATCTACCATTTACAACATCTTAGGCACATTTTGAACCCCTAGCAGCTTTGCCCAGGTTCTGGAAAGATGAGGAGAATAAATCTAATCTTGAAAGAATTACAACAACATTTAAACAACAGAATCTGTTTCTTTAAAAATGCACCAAAGTGTGCCCCTTATAATTTCAGTGGGTTTGCTTGACCCATGTTGCTTAATAAAAAACGTTCAATATCTATATGAAAATAAGCAATGAAACAAATACAATGAAAGATATAAAATGCATCTAAAAATTTAATTATTTTTCACTAAGAACACATTTCTTTGTATGTTGCTAAAGAGATTTTTAAAAATATTTTCATATATTCCATAAATCCATAAAGAAAATAGTAAAATGAATACTATGCAAATAACTGAAGTTTTAGGAGCTTAATTTCCCTAAGGTCATGAAGTCACACTTTTCATTAATGATTTGATAGAAAGCATCTTTGCTTCTTGTGCCGGCTGAGCTCACAAACCTGAGAATCTCCCTCATCTGGTCTTGTTGGGTTGTCGAAGCTCTCACAGCATTGTAGGTCTCATTTGAGATCAATCCCTCATCCATGAGCTTGTCCAGGATGGCTCTTGTGTCACGTACTCCATTAATTAGAACTGTGCGATGGCGATCCACAAAATGCTGACCTGAGAAAATCAACATAAAAGCAATGCATGACAACTGCATGACCTGCCTTAGACTGTAAGCTAATTTTGTGAAAGAGAAAACAAATGACTGTATGAAGGAACATACAAGAGCAAATTTGGACTAAGACAAAATGTTTTGTTTTTATTTGGTGCAAACAGCATCATTAGTCATATAAAACAGAGCAGTGATTACACTGAAATTAGACATCATTGCTTCTCCGTTCACATGTGATCTGCATTGAAATTAATTACCTAAGATAAAATCTTTACCTATAGGTATGATCCTCATCCTTCATTGACTTCCGGTCTAAGTGGAGTCCTGTTTCTGAAGACAATATTTTTTCAATCAGCAGCTGTGATTGTTGGATTTTCCATTTTTCAAAATGAATAAACAACAATACAACAAACCACAAAAACAAAAAGCTTACCATTGCACTGCCATCATTTCCAGAAGGCATCAACATCCCAGAGGACCCTTTTAAAGCACAACAGTAAAGATAAAAGGACTAGTACACCCAAATGACAACACATTTTTTTCTTACTGTACTTACCTTTAGTGGTATCTGGGCAGGCAGACAGTTTGGGTTTTATTTCTCCAGGTTTTGAGACATCCATCTCTGAGATTTCTACTGCCACAAAATACAATGGGATCTAATCTGATTAATGGTGTACACAGTTGCACAATAATATAAAAAAAGTTCAACAGCAACTTGTCACTCCAAAATAAAAAAATTCCTGTTAGTTTATGATGTCCTTCTTACCCTTTTCTGTAGTTTTGGTCTGGATGCTAAAGGCTACAGGTCCTCTGATGGTGAATCCAAGGTAAAAGGAAACTTGTCGTGGCTTCCAGAGGCTGTTTCGCAGGTTTGCATCCACTTCAATCTGTGTGCCTCCAACAGTTGCATACAGGCTGTAGTTTCGTACCACCCCTTCAACTCTGAGAAGATGTTCTTGAATCACCGGATCTTGGAAAATCTTCTCATCGCTCCAGTTGCTCTTGTCTTTTATTGCTTCCTTATTTGCCCATCCTTCAAGGACTTTTCTGTGAACAATTCTGTTCAGACCTTGACCTTTTCCAATGAAAAACAGAGGGCGAAGGTACCTTGAGCGAAAGTATTTCTTATAGGAATGTTCATAAGAGCAACGCATGTGCTGGACCAATTCAGTGAGGTTGAAGACACATTTGTCTTCACTGTTTGTAGGCCAGTATAAGAGGAGGGCTAACATGTGGAGCTCAGGTGCTTCTTTTGGGTTCAGGGGCATTTTATGTCTTAATGCAGTTAAACTATTGTGTTTAAGGGGAAGATCTACTCCTTTATTTAATAACATTATATGAGCAAGAATGTAGTTGGCCAGAGCTGTTAAGGAATCTTTGCTTGAGTAGATTTCTTTCCACCATGTAGTTATTTCTTTAAGCTCTGCTTCAGTGTATTCTCTGTCAAGGTAGGAGAGTATTCCAACAGAGGTCTCAGCCAGGCTTTGTTTTAGTTTCTGGATGTAAGGAGCACATTCTTCTGTCACATGGTTGGGTGGGGAGTCTCCGACATATTTTCTGTAGCAGTCTGAGGTATCTCTAGCAATGTATGAAGCATCATCTTTCGTCATGTCAGGCTTTGAGTAAGTCAGGTATTTATCAAAAAATGCGCATTTTCTTTCCACCTCATCTCTGAGGCTGTTTATCAGATCATTAAACCTGTAGAGTTTGTTGTCTCCAAGTGATTTCAGGACAGAGTTCATGGACACGTTCTTTGTGAGAACATTTCTCCAGGTTTCATTCTGATGAACAAGAAGGTCAAACAGAAGGTTGCAAACCTGCACGTAACCAAACTGCCCTCTGCTGTTAAAAACATGTGAGACTTTAGTCGTGCCATCCCCTTTCATGTCTGACTCACGTTCATTTTCAGCAAGTTGTTCTTCATGTTTGAAAGCTTCAATGGCCTTTGTGGCCAGTTGCAAGATCTCTCTTGGTTTGGCATGTAACTCTTTGCTCTTAAGATAGTTCAGATGGTTCTTATGGACTTGACCCAGTGTATCAGCAACAAATGAACTCTGGGGATCTCTTTTTTTTGCCTCTTTTGCCCACATTTCTGCCTTGTTGTAGTCTTTTAGTTCTATGTAATAAACACGAGCAAGTGCTTGTGGAAAAAATGGATTTTCATCCATTTTTTCTGACGCCACTTTTAAAACTGATGCACTCTCGACATCGCTCTCCCTTTTCTGAATATCTAGAATCAGTCTAGAAAATCTTTCTTGCTCGTCTTTAATCTCTGTCACACTGTGTGGGTTCTCTTCTTTTTTCATTTCCCTTTTGGTTAACATGTCTTTGACAAAGCCACGCAAACATGTGGGAACCTCGTCTCTGCACAAACACGTCAAAAGGTTTCTTGCTGTGTCACTTCTGTTCACACCTGCCTCAGCCATCAGTTCAGTACATTGCTTTGCTATCATTGAGTGAGCCATGCGGACTCTTCTTTCAGATGGTTTGTCTTGTTGGAAGGTGATGATGAGATGACTAAAGGGCTGCATTCTGTCCTCCAATGAAAGGTCTCCATGGTCATCATGTTTTAAGAAGTCCAGGCACTGAGACTCCAGGAGATATGAACCTGGTACATAGGCATTCAGCAGGGACAGGAAGGCAGCAAGCTGAGTCTTCTTTGGTCTGTTTGTTCTTTGGACTTTAGAGAATAGTGTACATTCTTGTTTGATGTAGGCTGGAGAGAAATCAGTTTTCATTATGTTAAAGCCATAGAACTGTGCGCATTTATCACTGTATCGTCTGCTGAGCTCTTTCTCTTTCTCATTGAATTGTTGTCTCTCTTTGTCAGAGAGTTCTCTTTGTAGGGCAACATGGTCACTCTGCTGTACTTCATCTTTTCTCACACAGCTGAGCAAAATTGCCACAGGCATATAGACAACTATATTCTGTTCAGCAATCGTCTTCATAATGCTATCTTGCAGTTTTTTCAGAATCTGCTCATCATTCAGTAACAGCAGCACCGTGTTCTGGTGACCTCGACTGCCTGCTGTGAAAAGGTGAACCACCTCCTTTGCAACATTTGTGATGTCTAAGGTTGAGCCTGTTAAAACAGCACACCTGAACGTTTTCCGCAAGTCCCACAACACCTGCATGGCCAGAGTGGTTCCCCCACATCCTGACTGGTGGAACAGTTTAACCGTTGATATTCCAGGGAGTTTTCTTCTTTGACGAATTTGTTGTACAAGTGTATCGTATCCATCTCGTTTAATAAAAGGAGTTCCAAGGCCATCTGACTCTGCCTGTTCACTAATGTGAAAGTTCAGCCATTCAGGTGGGGCCCCTCTGTAAAAGTTTTCCTCAGTCTGCTCAGAAAGTTTTGCACCCAAAGACACTCTTTCAAACTGATTTGCATAAAGAACATCCAAAAGTGAGAGGGAATTATCGATTTCACTCCCTAGGTAAATTTCCCCACCTTTAGCAGTGGATAAGGCTGGTCCATTTGCCATCTTGGTATTTTAGTTTCCTGTAAGTTGATGAATTAAAAAATAATATAAGCAGTTAGTAAAAAGCAGTTAATAAAACATGATGCACAAGTTAAACTACACACAGTAAGATAGAGAGGGACACCTCTGCCATCAGAGCAGGGGCGTCCCTATCTACAAGAATCTTTTGAAGACTCATTGCTTCCCAGAGTACTTTCTGTCCTAACACCTTAACACCTAGCAGCTACTATGCACTTTCTGTGAACTTCTTTACGTGATCTCCTTGCATTTATTGATTAGATGAAAGACTTGGTACTTATACCAAGGTCTCCTATTGCACTGAAGATTCAGAGTTGTTCCTCACCTGCAAGTTACTTTGGATAAAAGCATCTGCTAAATGATTAAATGTAAAATGTATTAGGTAGCCTAGAATTAGCCTCACTGTCACCAGCTATGACAATGAAAGGTTTCTTTCGTGTTAATGAGTCAGTGATAGCAATAATATAATACTGAAAGGGACCCTTAGGAAAATGACTACCAGTGAGAACTATCAATGACATAACCCTAACCCTTACAGTAACACTTAACCTTGAACCAGGATTAGTTGTGTAACCACCAACAACTGAAAAAAGCATAAATATCTTCTCAGTGAGAACCACAGCAATATAATTTTGAATGCGTCTCATATTAACTCACAGATCTCTGCATGCCAGTTTCAATCATTCCCGTCCCCTCCAGGCATAAAGTAAAGCTGTGGACAGTTTTTGTCACCACTATAGCATCACAGTCATTCAAGATACAGTCACAAAACTTTACAGTGTGTAGTTGCAAAATGAAGGCTGAGTTCGAAGATGGGTGTGTTCCGACCCATGAGTACAGAGTACTTCAAAAATTTCTTAATGAAGTTCTCATACAGTCTGTGGTACTCATCTAATAATGTTGACTACTAAGTACTCCTGGGTCGGAACATCATCATGTTTATGGACATCATGGCTGGTGTGATCCCAGATGGTCTCTAGTGTCTGATATTTTTGAATTATCTTCAGATCTTTTTCTTCAAGTCAGTCTTTTTTCAGTGACAGTGTTTGTACATGCTGACAGTTTCAGCATCAATGGTTTTCAGTTTCAGTTCTCTGTCACTGTATCAGAGTGGAAAGGTTTGAAGCGAGGGGTGATACAGAATACTGAAGAGAGAGAACATAACATTAAAGAGGCTTAACGTATGCCAGCCCAGTACCATTTTTAAAAAACTAGTAGAGAAAAACAAACTGTGGTTTGAGAGTTTCAGGTGAACTCAAGGAAGCTGCTGATATAAGTGTGCAGTCATAACCCGGCAGCCAGAGGCTTTGGCGTGGATGCCAGGTAAGGAAGGGGGACGATCTCTCCACAGCACATCAGAATTGAAAAAAATATCCAAATATCAAAATAATACATGTACAAAAGTAAAGTGAATAAATTGTAACACATCTGTTCAAAAGTGAACAGATGTGTTCCAATTTTTCTTTATTGAAAGCTTGGATTGTTTTTTAGTCTATTTTCACTTCAACTATTTTCAATGCCGGGACTTTTTTTCTGTTGCATTAAAGCTTTTTTCAGTGCAAGTTTTTGTTTTTTCAATTCCAAATCTTATTAATTTATTTGATTGACTCATTTATTCATTGTCAGACTCTAGAGTCACTGCCCTGTCCTAGTTTAACTTCATTGCAATAACATGAATTGTTTTATAGTAACTGCTCTATATGTTGTTTTCAGATCCATACAGAAATTTAAATAATTTCTTACCTTTTTTCAGATGATGCACAGATCTCTGAAGTTTTGTTAACATGTCCTCAGTTCAGTATTCATGTCTGGTAACTATGTCCTGCAAGGGGGTTGGAGTTAATATAGCCACATGCCACACCCAAGGTAGGTAGGTGAAATCCGAGACATAACTGTAAAACTGTGAAAGGTAATTAGTGTGTTATGATCAAACTGTTCATAGGAGTCAATCAAGGCCATATTGGACATTGTGTTTGTTTTGTAATGTATATCAGATGCATATGTTATACACATGTGCATATGTTTATACAAATGCATATAGAACTAAGATAGACAAATAAAGAGAAAATCCATGAAAATATCAAAGCATGCAAGAAATGTTTATCTTTTAAATCTTATTCTAAAAACATTTTATAAACATTTAAACATTTCATTTACATAATCAGGCAGATCCTGGCAATGAAAAATGAAGTGGAAAACCTTATAGATAATAGAAAATGGGGGATGAAATTGGGGATATGACATGTGTTCTGGTATTGCTGTATTATTTTGTTGTAGCAGTATACTTGTGTTTCACTGGAAACGCTTACAAGGATTTCCAGTAAAAGGTGGGGTGAGTTAATCTTATATATGAAATGTTGTTGACAGGTCGTCATGCAAACAATTTAATCTTCATAAGGAAACCTAACAATCCATTCATTCACTATCGGTTACGAATCAAAACCTGTTCTTCATGTTGCTACAGAGTTGCATTAAACTTTTGTGAAACCCTGAGGGACGTGTTGGATTGGATGTTATCAAATCTCTGTCACAGGGCTTTGCATAGATGATGATTACACAAATACTTCACGAGTCAAGCGAGATACTGTATATAGATAATGAGGTACTGGGACAACAGTGCTGGAGGGAGTCCTACTAATATTACACTGATTATTTTAAAGATGAATCTCCTGGTTATTTTGTTTATATTTATTATATTTGCTTTATAACAAGTAGTGAGAAATGTCCCTCACTCTAATAGTTTTGTAATTCTAATTATTAAAATAGTTATAAATATTAAAATAATTACAATGCAAAAAGCAGCAAATACTTGGAGATGCTGGAACCATGAAACATTTGGCTTTTTTTTTTTTTTTTTTCAAGAATATTTGACTTAAACGTCAAAATAGCAGCCCATTAATTTTTGGTCAACTGAAAAGTTGATTGAACCAACAAAAACCCATCTCTAAACACTTGTAGAATAACACTAAACATGAGTTATACTCCTCCTCCAATGCACTTATTGTCAAGTGCAGTTGGACAAAAACGTCTTCCAAATAAATGCAATAAAAATTGATAAAAGTACATTTTCCTGTGAAATTAAGTGGACTATAAGTAAAGTGTCAAAAAAACAGTACAAGTACACCTCAAATGTACTATGTTATATTTGAATTTTGTAGTCTTTCATCCGTCTTTGAAAGAAAGCAAATTCAGGCAAAACAGTATAGGTTAGCAAATATATTTTAATATATAATATTTATATTCATTTTAGCACAATGACAAAATGGCATAATTTCAGTTCAGTCTCATTTAAATCATGACAAAAAGCCACACCTTTATATTTGTTTTAATAATACCTCATATCATATTTTGTTGCAGTCGTTGCAAAATAAATCCTGAAGTACTTCTTTCCCCATGAGAGGGAAACCTTAGCAAAAGTTTCTAACAGCATTGAGCCCATGGCATCCAACAGGGTTATGTTGTGAAGTGTATGTGAAAATGTAGTGATGGATGGGATGACACTCCTCACTGCATTGTTAAGCACAGTGTCACAGCCTCAAAAATCAAGTCAGTTTCTTTGTTACTGGGACAGGACTGGATCACCTCACTGTCTTGGCACCAAACTCAACTGTGTCCAACGGGCGTGAATCTAAGTGATCACATTGTTTGTGAGCAGTAAGTATGACTAACATGATGGTATGGACTGCGTGAAACAACCACACCTGTCACTTGCTACACCATTTGAGAACTAAGCACATTAAAAGGCAGAATATGAGAGCAAACATCCCACTGACTGACTCTCAAGGCCGTGACACACGATCAGCGCCTATGAATTAAACTCAGCAATGTTACTTGAATTAAAATGTTGAATATGTTCACATTTGATGATGTCCCTCCAGCTTAGTCCAGTTAGAATCTGAAAATGAAGAATTTCAACAGGTAAATGCATCTTGGGAAAATCTCTGCTACTTTCAAATTCAAAGATGCATCCACCCTCAACTGTAGTGAGATAATCTGTATAATATAACACAAAATTAGACTTTTCAAGTCCTGTCCTGACACCTGTGCAAAAACCTCCTTTCATGCTAAGTCAAATTGTTAGATGCCTATACAACCTCAAAGCCACCACGGGAATGTCTTTCAGCTTCATGTTAAACCTTCAACCACAGTGACAGATCACACCACTCCAGTTAGAAAGATCAAATTAGCGTTGAAAACACAACACTTCAAAATAGCCTCTATTGTCCACTACTGCAAAACACGCACACTTCAGAAAACATCTGATCTAGCCACAAACATTAATGTGACCATCTGAAGTAAAGATTGTTCACTACAAACATCATGAGAAATTGCTAAAAGTCAAGCATGTCATGATTTCAAGTCAATACACCCCAGCAGTTTGCAACTAAATGAAGTTGGCACTTTTACCTACAAATTTACCTACAATGTGGAAGCTTTTCTTGTGCATGAAATGTAAACTTTATCTGCCAAAATGAAAAGAAAGAGAAAAGTACTTTTTTTTTTATTGTTTTTTTTTTTTTTTTGCTGTGCAGCTTCAGATAAATGTAAGTAGGTGTAGTTAAAAAGCTTGTTCACAATATTTAGGAACACCAAACTTTATAGAAGACTCCTCCTGTGATGGTTAAAAATTGCAAATAAAAGCTGCACAACATCATCTGACAGGATCACCACACATTCAGCATTCCTACCACTGACACTTTTTATCTTTTGATTACATCTCACCATTGTACAGCATTCTTGTGCAAGAACTGCCACATTCAAACTTGTACTAAACTAGCTGCTGATACCACACATACCAGAGATGTTTCCCTATGAACCTACATATTTCGCTCTACAACAGCAGCTACAACCCCAAAACGATTCTTCACACTACTCTACCCAGCACTGATACTATCAACGTCTTCACTCTATCACTTCATCCATACCCCATTTAACATTCACTAACACCTTACTTCAAAAGTAAAAATAGCTAATAAAACAGCAGAGCATTGAGTGTTCAATATTAAATAGATAAACAGTGTAAAAATAAATACGCCAATCACAGCTCCCTAGCATCTCTTATGCTAGCCAGCTCAGCAACTGCTTTTCCAAATTTAGCTAGTTAGCTCATGTCAGCTAGAGCAAAAACAACGCTCAAGTTATTCTGATTCAACTAAGTAGAAGCTGCTGCTGCAAATAAACACAGTAACCTCTTCTTTAACCTCTTCTTTTTTGCAGCTAGCTAACTAGGCTGAGTCGTTCAGGAGTATTAACTAACTTTAGTCGGCTACAGCTTTACTAGCTGGTTAGCTACCTTGGAAGGTAGCCAGGCCTTGTAATGCTAAATTAAAGGTTCGTTATCACATTAATAATTGCTCAATTTATTATTATACACAATTATTAACAATTATAACAACTACTCATTCATGTCACTATTCATTAGTATTTAATATAGAACACTTTGCGGCTCCATACAAAACTAGACTGCTTATTGTTCACATGAAGGTTGTCGATTGCCTGATTTTTAGACCCAATTTGTTGTCTTCTTTTTTCAGTGAGTAGAATGAGAACATACTTTTCATGAAAACACTGCTAAAGATGTGGAAATAAAAGTACTGAGATGAAAACTATTTGTTTCAATTGCTCTCAAAAGACTAAAAATCAGTGATGAACATTTCTTGAACTTTCTAGATGCACCTAGCCAAACATTTTAACTCTATCCTCTTTAAAATTTCTGCTCTTGGTGCAATGTGCATGTGACATCATGTCTTATATGAACAAAATGGCAGATTATGATTCTGTGACCATGTTTATCTTTTGTCATGATTTGGAAACTCTCTGAATAAAAATCATTTTACAAGCAGTGACCACGACACATCTGATCAAATACAACACAGTAAAACATAATATGTTACATATCAGTAAATACAATGAAATGAATATCATTTTTTTTTGTTGTTGTTGTAAAATAATCACCAAAAGCCGAAACAGCAAAACATAAATGAAGAGAATAACATGAATTATAAAAGTGTTGATGCATGGCCTGCTTAACATTAGATAAGCACAATGTTTTCATCCCCTTGATTTGTTTCCTGTTAGTAAAACAAAATCAGGGTATGTAAAAACAACAATATATAAGCATTAAATAAATTAATCAATTTCAAAACAAACACAGTGATATATATTCAAAATACATATTTACAACCTAATAAAATGGAAAAACAAAAAAAGAAACAATTTTATCCTTAAGGGGAGAATGATACTCTTGTTTGAATGAAATTTAATTGACTGTTAGCATCACATGCTGAATACCTTCACACAGTATCTGCCTCTTCATTTCATCTATACCCATATATTGGTTATAATCAGGTATTCACCATAAATACATATATATTTTAGTAGGTCTATACTTTGCAGCATTTACTAAGTTGATATGTACTTGGTACATGGAAATCCAAATTCTGACATCATTTTTGACTGATATGTCGATATATTATGTGCCGATGGCTACAGAGGAAAACACTAAACAATGCCAAAACATAGAATCTGCTTGGTGACGAAGTTGTGGGGCTGTGCCACATGGTGACATTGATGGGCGTTGACTTTAGAGGAGGAGGAAGCAGGAAGTCGATGTAAATGAAATAAAATAAAATAAGGGGGTGCAGCACAGCCATAATTTGATGCCAACAGAAATTTTAAACACTCCAGTGAATAACCTGAATGAAACATCTCCACTTAAGCTCCGATCAGGAGTGTCTTAGAGCATCCTGCAGTTGGCTTTTTTTTTTTTTCTTTCTTTTTTTGTTGTTGATGTTTACAGATATTGAATCGACAATCCTACTGTCAAACTACTGACAAACTACCACACAATTGCTAACATGAGTCCATTGCCTACTGAAATTCTGAGAGAAGAAGAAAAAAAAATTAAAAGTCACTTGGTCACATACATCTAAATTCACGAGTTGCTATTCAAAAAGCATTTAAAATAAAAAGAAAGAGAAATAAAATACAATGGCCCAAATCCTCCCTTGCTGATATTTTGTGCGGAAATGGAAACATGCTGAAATCTGGGGGAAAAAAAAAAATCTTTATTTTGGTTTGTAGAATTACCAAAGCTGGAATTGGTGAATGACAATCCAACATTTATGGTCAGTAATCACATCCATTTTAACACTGGGAAAGACCATTGCCCACAGGTCATAGCAGTGAGTACAACTGCCTCCCTTTTGCCTGACAAGATGCTTCCTTCTCTGTGATTGATGCTGTGATCCCAGTTCGTGTTCAATAGGCTCAAGGTTACAGGAAGGCAGCTACCGCTTCACTTAGGGTCCGGCCTAGCGAGGGATAGTCTGGGCGCTGAAGGGAAAATCCACCCAGGAAATACTTTGGCACTGTCATGTATCATCAATTTGATGTATGTACCTGGAGATATTTTATGATGAAGTGTTGGATTATACAGTTTTTTTTTTTATATGACTGAATTTGAAATAAGCCCCCTCTCTCTGAGGACAAAAACTTAATGGTTGATTTTGTGGAAGAATAAAACAAAAGTGTTCCTAAACTCAGATGTGGCTTCAGAGATAAACAGGACAAGAGTTAGACAGCTAATGACTCTGTAAGGCTGCACTTAGGCACAGTGGTGCAGCGAGTTGAACGCTAACTTATCCTCAGGGGACCATGAATTTCATGCCAATCAATCCAACAGTTGTTAAAATATTTCAGTCTAGACCAAAGTGGTTGATCAATTGAAAACACTGTGTGCCATTCACAATACCATCTACCACTCTGTGGAGGAAATGCAAAACAGGCTCGGCTTAATTCAAAGTATGACAGTGTTAAAGTATTTAAGGGTAGACTATTCCTTTAACAATACCATAAAAAGCTTGATCTGGCCAACATTAACTGGATGTTTTATGCAAAGACAAACTCGTCCACTGTTTGTAAACTATCAAACCTTGCCATACATGTTCAGGCATTAAAGGACTATTGAATGTTTTAGTTATGTAAGACTTGGCTTGCAAAAAAGTAAAATGTGAGTCATACAGTATAGTTGGTCTAACAAGTTTTCTTTTTTTAATACCCCCAGTTTGAAACAATAAACATTTCTCGACAAGCATTTATTTCCTTCTCTGAAACAACATACTTTGAATTCCTCTTCTCAAGTGCCACCTCACCGAGCACATCCGTCATACAAACTCAAACTCAAGAATATCAGGATCGTGTCAAACACCCTGACTCGTCACCATTAAAGAGCTCAGTTCTTAAGATTTAAGTGATTTGTTTGGGAGGGTATGTTACAGTGCAGTTTTCCTACAGACATAAATGCATAGGATACAAATCAGTCCAACACTACAATATACGGCGAGCAATACAAAAGAAAAAGAAGACGGATCACAGAAACTGTGATCGAAACAAAAGTCTTGGTCATTGGCACTGGGGTTGTTGGTGAGGGAAAGGGGGGAGGGAGGTAGCGGGCCTGGGATAAATGATTAGTCATACACTGATAGATTTTTATGTTGTTGGTTCATTTTTTTTTTTTTTTTGATCCTACAGCTTCGAGGACAACAAAGACGGGGGTGGGGGTCTAGAAATAGATCCACACAGACATTCTGTACACACCAACACTGAAGTCCTTAGCAAATTTCAGAATAAAAGTAGCAACGCTCTCTTTAAAAGTGAGAGCCGCTTTGATTAACTTGACGTGTGCGTCGGCGTCTGTCTCCGCTTCACACACAATCTCTCACAGTCGTGAAAAAATTTCGGGGTAAACACAAAGTCTGCTAAGGCGTCTTCGCGGGGATAAAAGAGACACAGTGTTCAAAAGAGCAGTTATTATAGTTTAGTTTCAACAGTCTTGCTAGCTATTGTGTTGGTGCATGGTGGGAATGGCATAGTCAGCAGGTTATGAGCCGTCCTGTGCATTATAGATCCTTGTCACAATCTATTTTATGTACAGTTTATTAAAGGACATGGTTTATTATTATCGCATGCCATGGTTTTCTTTTTGACATTTCCTCCTTTTTTTTTCCAACTTTGATCTGCACTTATTTTTTTATATATATATATATATTTTTTATCTCCAGAGGCTTTAATTTGTCTTTCATTCAAACTAGAAGAGAAGAACTCACATACAGGTCAGTTATTTTCTGTGAAACAAATGAAATGGCAACAAACGGGTGAAAGAAAGTTTAGTATTTGTCTTTTTATATGTGTCACGAAACACAACATGTTCACGCTGTAAATATAATATCCGATATACTCTCTCAAAATATACTTTAATATTCTCAAGTGTAATCCAAAGTAGATGTACTTTAGTGCTCGCTATATGTTTCTTTTTCCAATTAATTTGTTCACAGAGAGACTGAAGTTTCAGATTAGATTAAGGTTAGGTTGAAAGTCTTTAGACATGGTGAAACTGAACGTACAGTGGAAATTCGCTCCTCTATGGGATACACACTGCAGGTCAATATATTATTTCTGCTATATTTTCTCGTAATATATTATTTGTATATTTACATCTCTAACCAGCTCATACAGCAAGACTTTCACGCTAACTGGTCCTTTTGATGTAAAGAAAACCTACGGACAGGGAGCGTCCATGGTATAGAAATAACTGCTAGAACTTTCCCATCTTAATATTTTATGTAAATAACTCTTACTATGATTATAAGCTTAAGTCAAATATTGTTTTTTCATATGAAAATCAACTTTAAATATCTTCCTCTAAAATATTTATAATTTTTTTGCTCTTAAAACATGATACAATTATCTGCGTAAGAGTAAAGGGAATGCATACAGAGCCTCACACTGAGGAGTGACTGCCTGATCCTTTAAGTTTGACATTAAGTTTTGTTTGAATTACAGCGACCTCATGGTATAATGATTTGTGGACTATATGGGCTTTACAGGAAGAGTTAGACATTTGGGGACACATATGCTTATTGGCTTCCTTCCTTAGAATTTGATGAGAAGATACCGCTGTGTGATGAATACATGAAGCTACATCCAGCGGCGGGTTAGCTTAGTTTATCATAAAGACTGCAAACAGGTGGAAACAGCTAGCTTGGCTCTGTCAAAAGCTAACAACGTCCACCTACAAGCCAGTTAACACAACACATCTCATTTATTTAAACCGTACAAAAATCAAAATGTAACGAGACTAGCCAGACTAGCTTCACCGTTTCCTATATTTATGCTAACCCTCTGCTAACTGTAGCTTATACTTAGCTGTATAAACAGAAATACATTAGCGCGGTTTCAAATATTCCCATCTAAGTCACAAGCAAGAAAGCAAATAAGCAAATTTCCCAAACACACCTGAACAAATATGCAGCTATACACTGAAACAAGCACTGTCATAGAAATGAACCGAGTCATATTAAGATTAGTTTTACTTACTTACTTAGTTTTTTGCTAAGTATTAACTTCAGTTTTTAAAATTGCTTTTGATCATGTAAACTATGTATTAACATGTTTTAGTTTAATTTTGTCTCCAGATAGTAGTTTTCAGTCTGTCAGTTTCATTTTGAACATTCAAGGTGAAGTAAAAAAAACAAAAAACAAAAAAACAAAGCACTGCTGAATTCTGTTAGTCATAATAATGTATCACTGTACATGAAATATGTACTTGTCAGTTCACCTGTCGGCTTTCTGAACTTTTCAGAATTTCTGAAAGAATAAAACTTTAACAGTCTCATTTTGTTGTTAAGTTTTGAAGCAGGGTTTGTGGTTTTAAATTCAAATGGTTGGATATCTTTTAACTATAACAGCCTTGACTGATGTGAACTCACACACACTCACAGAATGTTGCATTAACACAGCATCACAGATTGAACAGTGTTTACAGATTACACTCATTGTGAACTGACCCACTCAGCGTTTGAATCGAGGGTAGACTTTGGCTCTATCTCTCTCTCTCTCTCTCCCACACACATACACTGTCGGTCTCCAGATTTCTTCGTCTATTGTCTTTTTTTTTTTCCCCCGCAGCTTCCCGTCTCTCCCCAGCTTGGGAAGAGGCTGCATCGCTACGATCTGATTGGTTGGCTTTGTAGGTGGCTGCCTGCGTGGTTCAGTGCCGTGGCAAGTGTTAGTGCAGGGAGGAGGGGGCAGGGCTGGGTGTGTGTGTATTTGTTATCTGTATGTGTGTGTGTATGTATGCATGTAAGTATGTCTGTGTGTGCGGGGTGTGAGAGGGGTGGTGAAGCGGGGGAGGGATGGGGTTGGTCAGAAATGGTTGGTCGGTTGATTAGAGTGCCAGGAGTGAAGAAATCAAGGTGCAAAGATCAGGGCTGAGGGTCGCGACCTCACACTTTTTTAGGGGGCGGGGCCAACTTGATGATCTCATCTTCAGAGGGCTGGCGGATGATGTCTTTTGTTTTGGGGGTGGGGGTTGAAAAAGAGGGTAGAGGGAGAAAGAGAAAAACAGAAATCATAAGAAATCTGTACTTTAAACATAGAAAGTTGTAGCCATTAAACCCAGTTTAGCATCTGTAGCTCTCTATCAGTCAGTGTCACTATATCAAACCCCATGCAACTCCTCCTGTGGAAAACCACTTTCACTGGTTGCAGCATTAAGTCTCAATCTCTTTATTCTTTATTTAAACTCAAAAGGACACGATGATCTGAATAATTTCCTCAAATCGATTATTAATACCAGAATACATGTAAGATAAAGTAAAGGCAAGATTGATGCTTTAAAAATCTAATTTTATCAAAAAGGGAAATGGCGAAAGGAGGAAAAAGGGAAAAAAAGAGGGAATAAATGAGCAAGTATATCATTATAAGAGTCTTTATTTTCTTTTTTATCTTCTTTTATCTTATTTTTTTATCTGTCAACATTGGTATTGGCCCCAGAATCTGGCACTGATCGCACTTCATATTGGCAGTTAAAGCCTGGACTTTTCAGCTTTTATTACCCCATTTAAATCCTTATTCAACCAATTTTTACAACATTAATCTAGACAATATATGTATGTTCATATGTTTTCTAAATATTTACACAGTTGGCCTGTAGATTATTCTTAATGCCATATGTGTATGAGGTTGTTATTTTAAGAACTGATCTGATCTAACCCCACATCTGCACGGTCTAGAGATTAAGCACAGAGGGTGTGTTACCTTTGTATTTCTTGGCCGAGGGGATGCGTGTGAGCTTGGTGTCGATCTCGTCATCCTCAGAGATCTTGAGCACGGTGGTGCGGTACTCGATCACCCTCGTCAACAGGTCCGGTCGCCGTGAAATCTCAAAGATGTGCTCGATGTATGACAGGTTATCTGCATGGGAGGTGTTGTTAGAGGGTCTGGTCACTGAAAAGGCCTCAAGCTAATATCACACCTGATGTGACGATGCTTCAGACATCGGTTTGGGCGTAGCGGATGTGGAAATAAGCATCTAGAAAATATAAAATATGAGCTATTTGATTTAATTTGAGTCTCACCCTGGGCCAACTTGTCGTTCTTCTCCAGGTAGCTGAACCACTCTTTGGAGGAGGTGATGTTGTTGCTCTGGTCCTCGGGGATGTCCTCCTTGCAGGCCGACTTGAGCTGCTCCAAGTCCTCGTTGGTGATGTTTTCAGACAGGTCGCTGAGCAGAGAGCTGTACTCCGCCATGGTCTGTTCAGAGGCAGAGAGAGGAGAGAAGGAGAAACAGTTAGATATATAGAATAAAATGAAAAGGAGGCAACAGAAACTAAAGAGGAGAAAGAAACAAAAAAAAACTGCGGTTGAAAATTTCCTAATATTGTTTCTTTGGCGAGTAAAACAGCCCACCTACTTCCCAGACTCTACAATGGAAAACAGTAAGGAAATCTTAGCTAATGACAATAGCACACCGTCAGAGTGGGATGAAAAAGCACAAAGACACTGAGAACAGAATAGTTCATTTGTTGGCAGACTTTGTGTTTAGTGGACAACCGAAAGAGAGGATTGAGATTCACTTAAAGAATCAGATTGGTGAAAACAAACAAACAAAACTACACAAATAACACCATTGCTCTGGGGGACATGTTTCTTCATTACAATTAACATAAACGCCATCCTACTGCTATAAATACCCACTAGACAACCACATCTGTATTAATCCACAGCTGAAAATAGTCCCCAACAAATGCACTGTTTACTTCTGTTTGAGTAACATTTGGTAAAAAATAGACTAGATATGTGTGAGCTGTTTTGACATCTGCAGTAGAAACCAGTGGGCTTGGAACTGAGAGGCTCAGACAGAGAAGGGAATTAAGAAAGTCCTCAGAGGACTCCGGCATTATTGGCTTTCCACTTTTCATGGGATTTAGGAAAATAAGATTAAAAAAAAAAAAAAAAAAGGAAAGAAAATCAGCCTTATCTTTTACACTTTGTAGCCTTTTGGGCTTTTACCTACAGCATCAACTCAACTCAAGCTCTAGTGGAAACTTCTGCAGCTCTCCGTCTCCCTCTAGTGGACGGATTGAAGAAGAACATTTCCTTGCTAGTCCTTGTCAGACTTGGCTTACTGTATCGGTGTAAGAGGAGAGGCAAGTCCACAAATCTACCCACACTTGAAAAGTAGACTAAATGAGGTGTCATGAGACGAGATCGACCAATCCGACCAGATCGGTACTGACAATGAAACTGCTTATTAAGGGGGGACGGGTATTGGCCGAGGCATGATCAATTACAGTTACATCTATTCTGTCGGCACTACCTTGCATAAAAAATGATTTCAAGCGTGGAGGTATACAGCTTTTAAATTCGGGAAAAAGGCAGCACTCATATTGGATTGATATTCTGTAACTGCAAATATACTGAGTTGAAATATTGGACTCTATTATCAGGAGAGAAACGTTCGATTGGTTCACCCCCTCTTATACCTGGACAGAAATCAAAACAGCTCTCTGTGCTAAGATATTAAAGTGTGAAACATCGTGCGAGTTCACTTCTTCTTTTACACCTTAAAGATAACCATCTGTATATACAGTGTTAATTATTCATTATCATTATTAATATACATTCATATATTATACATACACGTATATTCAGTGTGCAGTTAATTCTGTTGTCTGTTATTCTGTTTATATCCAAGGATACTGATTTGAACTTCTGAAAGGAGGAAGCTCAGGGTTTGGTTTTCAGGTTTTGGGACCAGCGGTTGAAGGATTCAGTCTATAGGCATGCAGCGGTTGCGGCCCAGGCTAGTGTTAAGGAATGAGTGTTGTTAAGAACGCAGGGTTTAGGTTATCCTCAGAAAGATGGGCTATTTGTCAAGTGTGTGTGTGCGTGTGTGCGTGTGTGTGTGTGTGTGTGTGAGAGAGCGTGTAGGCATGTGTGTGCTGGCATGCGAGTTGTTGTTCAGAAGCAGGCAGCCGGCGAGAAAAAGACAAAAAAACCACAGTGAAAGAGCGAGAGAGAGAGGAGAGAGAGAGAGAGAGCCAGAGAGAGAGAGAGAGAGAGAGAGAAACAGACAGAGTGATTCAGACATGTTGTGAGGCCGTCTGCTCTGTTCAGCTGCGTCACTTTGGAAGAAGCAAAGAAAGTACATCAAGAGGCAAAGGCAGGCTTTTACAGTCCGGGGACACAGTGTTTCAGATTGCTGCTCATGTCTCGGTTATTAACATATTTGGGTCAAGCTATTCACATGCATCTCCTTCTCCAGATGATTGTTAATGTCCATGCGAACATCACCGTAGATGGAAGCTACTGGAATATTTTTGGAATATCCGATTCATCAAAAAATGTATTATATGGATGGACAGAATATCAATTGGCGAGAATTATGTTAACTGATTAATTGGCAAAGTCAATTTTAAGCAGTCATGTCTGGATTTCTCTACTTTCTCTACATTTCCATCTGGTTCCAAATGCGAACATTTACTGATTTTCTTAAGTCTTTTTTTATGATATTAATCTTTATGTCTGTGGGTTTTGGCATTAAACACGATATTACATAGACTGCCACAACCAAAAATAAATCAAAAAGATATGCACATGCCTTAATATTCCAGCTAATATCAGCCTATTTTATATTAAATATTTAGATATTTAGGTAGCAAAATAAATCCAGCTAGTTTTCTTGTGGCCCAATATATGCCCAGTTCCTCGGGCCGAATGTGGCCCATATACAGCATTATAGTCAGACGCTACTTCCCACATCTGGACTAATTCCGGCACACACGAAGAAAATCATGTGACTGTCAGATGATACCGAAGGAGAACAGCCATGATCTGCCCAGATGTGGAAGTATACGGGCCAGACTTGGGCCGAGGACCCAGGCATATGTTGGGCCAGAAGTTGGTTTTTGCTATCCTGGATTATACGAAATGATGTGATACATACATTTTTCTTGGCCTCGTCAACAAGTATGAAGACGGAGGTCTCAAGGAATTTAGGGATAAAAGTTGCCTAGAGATGTCGCTGAGACACAGTGGGCTGCCAATGACATTATGCCACGGAACAAAACCAACTAGAGGTGCTGTTTCCAACATTTTCAACCCCACAGCCAATTAAACGGCAGCCTCAGGATTTCCAAAGACCTGTTTATCCCGACTTTTTTTTGGTGTGATTTTCCCCAGCCCTTAGTGAGTTTAATGAGGCAGCAGTTCAGCAATGTGGACGTGATTAAGGTTACTTAAAAACAGCTGCCTTTGAGCTGAGTAGGATCCAGGGTCTTGCTCAGGGAGGCTTCAGCAACTTCGAGGAGTGATACAAGTTCCAGCAGGACTGCCTCCCTTCTACCATGAAACACGAGCTTCCTACAACATGAACGTGAATCTAAACAGATACTGTTCTTTTTTATCTTTTTTTTTCTGTGTCACACACAGCAGACACAACCCCGCCCCCCCTTCCCCAAGTCCCTGGCATCCATGCAGCTGGCGAGAGCGCTGCCGCTCAGTGCAGTGCATCATGGGCACTGGCACGAAGCTCTGTCTGCCTCTGATCCCCACAGTCTCAGCACAGATAAACACGCCATACAGAAAGCCCAGAAGAGCTCCATGACGAGTGGTGTGACCTATATAACAGAGGCGCTGTTACCTGCAGTGACCACCAGAGGGCCCCCACTCACTGCGGACCATTAGATACTGAAACGGCAGCTTTGCTTATTAAAGCATGAGCATCCGCCTCACTGTGCTGCAATATTATCTTTACTTAATCGTCTTTAGCTTGCTCTCAGGGACATATGGAAAGGAGATGATGCTCTGTAACTGAGCAGCAGACCTTGAGCTTGTCATATTATCTCCCTGAAAAGATGAAAGACAACAGTGATGGAAAGAAACAATTTTGTGACCATTCATTCATTCAAAAGCAGTTAAATGAGTTAAAAAAAAAAAAATAAATAAATACCAGGAATGGAAAAGCCGATGATTTGGTGACTAGATGAATAGATCTTTATGCGAGACTGACAAACAGAGACAAAGTCTTCAAATCAGCACGTTATGGATGGCACATTGCAGAGTACCAGAGCAGATATGATAGCTAATGTAATTGTCCCAGAGGCTGATTTAAGGTCAGATTTGTTTGCCTGTTCTCTAATGGCTAATAGTGGCATTTGGTTTGGTTTGTCTGATCCACGATCTCAGCCTCAGGGCAAGAGCACAATGATGACAGAGCGCTTTTACTGTGTATATGTGTGTGTGTGTGTGTGTGTGAGAGAGAGAGAGAGAGAGAGAGAGAGAGAGAGCAAGAGAGAGAGAGTGAGAGAGTGTGTGAGTGTGTGAGTGTGTGAGTGTGTGTTAGTTCAGTCTTAAATGTCACATTCATCTCCTCTCAAACCAGAGCAACTTGCTCAATCAACACAAAGCGCTGCGTGGGAGAGAGCAGGGATATGCACCTTAACTCCAGTGAATACGACAAGGGTCTGAATACTGTGTGTATGTGTGCGCATGTGTAAGTATGTGTGTTTGTGTTTGTGTGTGTCTCCAACTGCAAGATTGGGAATTGTGTGTGTGTGTGTGTGTGTGTGTGTGTATGTGCACGTATTTGTGTGAATGTGTGTTTGTACGCTTCGACTCATGAGCTCGTGAATTGTTTCTGTGACGGAGGGAAGCTGATTGAAAGAATGAATGTGTGTGTGTGCGTGTGTGCGTGTGTGTTGGTCCCTGAGCCTCCTCTCTCGACCCAGGTCGCCCTGCCTGCTCTCTGTTTTGCACCACAATGGACTGGCGCTGCTTTTGTGTACTTTTAGAGGAGAAGGGGGAAAAAAAACAACAATGGACAGAGTGGCTACATTTAGTGTTTCTCTCCCACCACTTCCCTCACACCGCTGCCTTTAACTCTTTCTCAACCATGAACGACGTTTCTATTAAAATATGCAACATGGACCGTGCTTAAAATTTTTGAAAAAATAAATGCTATTTCATTATTACCATCTAATCAGTTTTGCACTTTTAATTTTGTTATAATCTTATTCTTTTATTTTTCTTCTTATTTGTTCTATTCTAAAATTGTTCTTTTATTGTTTTATTGTTGTTCTATGGACACTCATTCCTGCCACTTATTTAAAAAATTCTTTCCATTCCATTCTTATTACTGACATTTTTTTTTAAGATACTGTAATATAATTACAAAAAACTTTGATTTATGTTTTATATGGCCTTCCACATTCATTACAGGTGTTCTGTAATGTACTCTCAGTTCTTTCTGCTGAATGTAAAGAAGTAAACGGAAATGAAATGAAATATTGCTTTGATTACCACTTTTTTGTTCATCATATATATATACACAATACAGGTGATCTCGATGACAATGTTGTTCTGCTTAAAGCAGACAACTTAAGTGAGCAGTAAAAGAAGTGTCTATGCATCATAAATGCTACATCTTAACCGAATCTAGCAGGAGTTGTATTAAACCCTCAGTCAAATGAACATATCTGTGCTTATGCTGTTGCCTGACAACGGAGAGAAAAATATGACAATAATAAAACCACATGAATTGCAGCTATAAGCTATCAGCTGTAATGACAAAATGCTTCAGTGATCAAAGAGATTCAGCAGACACAGAAAGTCAGTTTGCTTCCTCTAACAAATACCCAACCGGATCCATGAAGGCCGACTACCATGCATCTGTGTTCCATAAAAAGTTCAAGGTGAAAACTGAGAGACGTGTGCATATTTTGGTTTATCTGCAATACTGTAGTCATGCTCTAAGTAAAAGAGTCTGTGAAATCCCCTCTAACTGCTGCCCCCCCCCCACCCCCTCCCTCCCTCCCTGCTCTCTCAGGGACGAGCCTGACACTGCTTCCATACATAGAGACCCACTGTGCTTCACATTCTCATGAACACAAACATGCTTTTGTCTGCCCGTTCCTCTGTCTCTGCTGCCTGTGTGTGTGTGTGTGTGTGTGTGTGTGTGTGTGTGTGTGTGTGTGTGGTTGTCTTAAAATGTGAGACAGACAGAGAGAAAGAGTTGTCACAGAAATTCTAATTACAAAGTATTATTCAGCTATATATTAAATTGACATCTGAACAATAAAAGCTTAGAACAAAGAAAAAAAAAAACGGGTTTCTGGGACAAGGGGAAAGCAAAAAATGAACAAGGAAAAACAAAAACACACACACACAGGATTCTGTATGGGCGTTGTTTGCAATTATCCAAATGTTATTTGTATAAATAAAGACTGTTGACTCCATAAAAAGCATTAATGGTATATCCATTAACGCTGTATATGTGCTGGGGTTAATATGGTAGTTAATTAGCGCCAAAACATTTTGATGAGCAGTAAATAAATCAAGTCATTGTGATCAGTCTGCAAGGGAAAGATTTGCACTTGCAAAAGCAGGTGTTCACGCTCAGTTTGAAACCTCTCTTCTCTCACAGTTTTCTCTTGCAGTTCTGGCCGGTTTTAAAGCACTTGGCGGAGCTTAGTAACAACATTTTGCACACAGGCTTCAGCAGCACTATAATGAACTTTCACAGTCCAAGTCTGTTTAATATGAAGCTACAGCCAGCAGCTGGCTAGCTTAGCTTAGCTTAGTATAAAGACTGTAAACAAAGTGCAAACAGCCAGTCTGGCTGTGACCATTCTTAGGACAAAAATTTATCCCACAAGTTGAAGGGTCACTGAACCCCTCCTCTTCCTGCTAGCTTAAAGGTGCTATATGTACGTTTTCTCTGCTGCCCAACCTCGTTTCTTGCTGGGAGCGAATAGTGGTGTTTCGCGGAGCGTTCACAAGACAAGAGGTTAGAATACACACACGAACACTACTTTTTCACCCTCTCACGTTGGACTGAGGGCAATCTGGACGCTACAGTGACTCACTATGGCAAAGCAGTATTACGAGACCGGCCGGGGCTAGCTGGTGAGCACGCTAACTTCAGTAGAAGAAAAGATGTGATAGAAAAAGAAGCAAAGCAAGAGCTTTAATTGACATTAAATTGATTGTTTATTCTAGACTCTTCTACATAATTAAACAGCTGATGCTAACGTTGGCTACGTGGCAAAAGCAAGAACTTACATCTAGCACTTTTAAGCTATGCAGCAAAAGCGACAACTGATAGCAGTAGCTAAGTCTTGCCACACAAAACCAAAGAATGACACTGATCCATGGCATTAGTGTGCTTAACCTGGGATGTGCCATGTTTGTTGGCAAGTCTACCGGCTCTGACTAAGGAATTAGTAGATTAACTTGCGATTATAATGCTGGTGGAAACAAAACAATGTGAGTCAGTGTAAATACAGAGGTATGTCATTATTTAGATGTGACCTGATACAGATCACATGATTTAACTTAAATGTTAAGAATTGCACTCAGTTTTTTGTTCAGCATGGGTGGTGTTAGCTATAGTCACAACACTGAGGAAGAAAAATGTTTTAATGTATGAACGTCTGCAGGCACCATTTGTTACCTCTAAATACTGTATCTCTGATGTCCATGAGTTTCAGTTATTCTTGCACTCTCAGTAGCTTTGTCTTTAATGAACTTCCGTAGATTTCATGGTGTAAATGGAAGCCAAGCGGTATGAAGAGCTCCTTTTCCACTCCGTGACTAAACTGTTAACCCCCCACCACCACCACCACCACCACCACCACCTCCACCACGGTCTGCTTTACATTGTGCAATCAGGCCATTATCCATCCAGACAAGACCCCCTGTTCTCCCTTCTCTCTCCTTTTTGTCCTTTCATTCTTTTCATTTTTCCTCTTTTTCTATTTGTCTCCATATCTGATTGCATGTACAATAACAAGCAAGCAAAGAATGAAGGCACAACCATACATCCACATGATTTGAAAGTAAGAGTCGACACAGCAGCAGTCAATCCATATTTTCTATCAAGCACTCGAATGCAGCCCTGAGGCAGAGTGTGTACCAGTAAACAAAATGTCAGGTTCACATGGAGGATCTTGGTCTGTAAGCTGTGACAATGTCTGCTGAGGCCTTGTGCACAAAGATCAACTCTTA
Organism: Seriola dumerili; assembly: GCF_002260705.1. Lineage (NCBI taxonomy): Eukaryota > Metazoa > Chordata > Actinopteri > Carangiformes > Carangidae > Seriola > Seriola dumerili. The sequence continues at coordinate 293,599 of NW_019175690.1, forward strand.
TCATTATATCTTCAATTATATGCATCACGTTTCACTATTCTCTTTCAATTTTGAATTGCACAGATGCTCAACCTACTGAGTGCTTCTCTTTGTTCAGATCACTCTCTCATACACACACACACACACACACACACACACGCACGCGCATATACATACATAAACGTATACCACAACCACCAAAACTCCATTCACCCTCCACACCAATGACGTTGCCATGGAAACCAGGCCTGGCTTTGCCTTTAGGCCGGGAGACGGTTACCTAGCGACAGGGCAGAAACCACCCCCCCTTTTCCTTTCCCTCCCCTCCTCACCTCACCTCGCACCCTCCCCACCCCTTTCAGAGTAAAATCCCCCACTAGGATGATTGACACACACAAAAACACAAACCCACTGAAATGTTTTGAGTGAAGTCATATGTTGAGATTTTGTTTCCTACACTTGATTATCTAGGATTTTTAGTGTATTTAGAGCAACACTGAAAAACAACATGGTGATACAACATACAAAGTGTCAGAAAACATTACACACGTACACACACACAAACACACTTGTGAGTACAAAGAGACAATGTGAAGTTACTGATCTCTTCACTGCAACATTGTGACAGTCATATGATCAATAGACGTGCCCGCGCACTCCGCAACTCCTCCTCCATCTCTCTTTTTATCAACGACACACAAACAGAAACACACACTCTCTCTCTCTCTCTCTCCTTTAAACACACAGAAATAAAGAAACACAACGCTGGCCAACTGTGCTGGACTTCAGCATGGAGAAAAGCCTTTAGATTTTACCATGGCAACAAAACCACAGGGGTAGCAGCTCAAAAAAATCTCTCTGACAGAGATCTGGAAGGAGGAATAGACTCTGTTGCACTGTTTTCTATACAACGTATCCAGACTTTGTGTGTCTGGTTTTCCTTCGCAAGCCCTCTGTTTCCTTTTCATCCTCTTTCACTTGCTCTTCTTCATCCCTCTTTCCCCTCATACATTTTTCTTTTGTCTTTATTGCTGCTGGTCTTCGTACGTCTGTCTCAGGCTCTATTAAAAGAATCAGTGTAAATACTTGAAATTTAAGTGGAAAAATGTGTGAAATTGTTGCACAACTCTTTTCCAGTACACCATGATTTATTCATCAAATGTTTTAGGTGCCTTGTTCAGGTTTGTGGCTGAAGTTGATGAGGAGAAAATGAAAGTCTTAAAAGAAAAGGTCCTCCTTTGTGTCTCATGCTTTAAAACCATCTGTTATAAACCTGACAAAGTGGCACCAAACTGTAAATGTATGGAGGCCAGCATAGGCTGTAATGCACTAAAGTGTCAAAATAAATGTGATAAAGACTGCAGTCTCCTTTTACCTCTAATTCTTTCTTCTCATTCTCCTCTTGTTCTCCTCTGTCCTGTTCCTTCATATTTTATTCTGGGAGCCAGAGCGCACAAGCAGTTAGTCTCTGTCTCCTTCATTAAATCTCTCATTAAATGTACCCTGACCTTTCAAAACCTACCCTCCTCTCTGTCTCCCCCTCTCTCGGTATATTTTTCTATTTCACTCAGATGGACTGAGAGGCAGAGAGTAGGAGTCCCGCCCACTCTCCCATCTTTAAATCTCCCATGAAACTCACCTCGACTTCACCAAAAAAAAAAAAAACCATGTATGGCAATAACAACGTTTCTCTCCATTCCAAAAAATGAAAAAAAAGTTGAATTTAAAATTATATAATAACCTGATGTAATCTTTATCCAATTCAAGCAATGTTATTTTACCACAGTTTGAGTCATGGACAATCTCTTTCTCTCATATTCTATCCTTTTTCCTGTACTGTCATTCTCAGAGCGGTAAACCTTCTCTATCTCTCTCTCTCAGAATATATCTTCAGTCTTGCAGGAGCTGCAGTAGGTGTGGGCTCGGAGAGTGGGAGGCAGAAGAGCTCAAAAGTCGCAGGCCGTAGCAAATGTCCGCCTCCCTAAATCTACCTCTCAGGTCAGAAGTCTCTCCCACCCATCCGCAGATATAATTTTGCATCTCTGAGCGTGAAACTAATTGCCTTTTTCTTTTCGAGCATTTCACTTCAACCCACATTCGCTGCTTTTATTTTCGTTTGTTTGTTTTTTCTCACATATTCGTGATCGCTCATCATGAGACCTGCAGTGAAAACAAAACTACGAGGTGTGTGTGTGTGGCTAAAATGATTCCGAAATAATCTTTAAAAAGACTCAGTGGCTGCTTCTGGTGTTAAGTTTAGTTTAAATTTATGTACGTATCTGTCCCTCTTCCTTCGGTTGATGTTGGCCTGCTGCCTAATGCAGCAGAATTTTATTTACTGAGGTCACGACATGCATTAGTGACAATAAGTAATGGCTAACACATATATTACAATAGAAGGAGATAACACAGATTTACAGATAATACGTTACAGTTTACAGCCACTTCTAATGCATTTGTTACGTCTATCAAGACTGTGAGTGCTGGTGTCTCCCATGCATTTAAATGCATGTGCAGCATTCATTACACATTAATGCTATGTGTATTATACCTGAGTGCTGGTATCTTTGCCATTGATTTGATCAGGTCCATGGGTGCAGTGCTTCTATAAACCATGAGCTCATTTCTATAACGTCTAACACTTAAATCACTTTGTACGGAAGCTATTCTGTTTGAACAGCAGTGTTGGACCGGATGTGGCTGTCAGCTACAATTAAAAGAAATTGATGAAACATTTCTGTCATCATAATACTTGATTTCCCCTGTTACTGCAGCCAGTGTCACAACCTGACCCCTCCAAACTACAACCTCCTGTTGCCCTTCAGACTACTTTGGTTGAGGTCGGTGCCACAGTTAGATCGGTGTCTGAAATGAGGAGCTGCTTTTCCGTCATTATGAAATGATATGTGGTAGATAGATAAAACTTTATCAATCAAAAAGGGAATATGCAGATATGTAAACATGCCTGAACTTACACTATGCTGTTAGTTCATAGCAATGATCCCTCTTGTGGGGAAGCTACTTTTAAAGGTGATGAGTTTCATTAGGTGTGTCACACTGAAAAAGAGTGATTTACCAGGAGGGACTGCTCTGTCTTCACTGTGACTATTAACTCCTGGCACTGATAAATGAATATAAATTTGATGACTTTTCTGCTGAAGAGCTTCTTATCCAAAAGTCAAGGTGCAGTTCCTGCGACAACCACGAAGGGAGTCCCTGAACCTCTCCCTGCTCACACTCTTGATTTAGGCAGTGAACACACAGAATGTAGCATCAAACAAATCGCATGCTGTATGCCGACAGTGTGTGTGTAAACCACTGCAGAACCTGAGTGGCTCTCAAACGCAACAGTAGACGTTGATCAGAGCTCAATGCCGCGGGCCGCTAAATCAATCTAACCTGCCTCCCTGCAGGTTTCTTGTCCGCCAGCAAACAACAAACACACGCCCCCTGCAGACGGCGACCGAGGAGGAGGAAACACTGTCCAGTCACCGCAGGCATCGACTAGCCCTCCCTGCACATCGATATGAAGCTGCTTTATCCACCGCCGCGTCCCGCTGGGCAACTGAATGACACCATGCTGTTGGCGTGCAGCTGTGCCTCTTTTTTCACTTTTACTGAGGTGGTTGGGGGCAGTTGGAGTTTTTATTCTCTGTCTGCGCTTATTTTGGTTCCCGCTCGGTCTCTGGCAGCTGTTGCAAAACCTCTGTCTCTGGATTGTCCCACCAGTGCTGGAGAAATGTAGCAAGTGCTGCAAGTAAAAGCACAAATCTTGACTACATGGACATAGGGGTGAAATTTAGTTGAAACTTTAATAGCATTAAGATGGATTGGGCGCTGGATTCCTGAAAATTGCATCTGCTGTCTAAATAATTTCTTGACAATCACAGCTGCACAGAATGATTCGCTTGTGAGGCCACAGTGCAGAGAGAGTCAGCTTTCAGCCCACAACCTGCTGACTTAAATCAGACTGCCTGATGTATGCTTGACCTTGGTGCTCCCTTCGAGGAAACTCAGGTCTTAGTGGCTGTGCTCCATTTGGCCGTGCGGCTTATTATGTTCTGGAAAGTCTGGGGCAATGGCATTTTTTATACAGCTGCAGGTATGATTAATCAAAAAGCAGCAGGTAGCTGAGATGCTTTAGGAACCTTGAATCTTTTTCGAGCTTTGAAGTTGTTTGAGATGGAGCTACTTCTAACTGTTTCATATGGCGTTTTATTTCATAGTGTATATTTCGGTTTTCTATCTTAATCCGTAAAATAAAGTAACGATAGCTTGAGTAACTTGAGTAAATATACTTAGTCTGCAGCTCTGTTAATGCACCTTTGAAAGGCCAGCAAATATTATAATTTAGCTGACACAATTTCTAATCAGCACATCTCAAAATATGAAATGGATTCAGTAATGGCCATATTATGATTTATTCATACCGGTGATGAGCTAACAGTTAAATTAGTCAGCTAATGGCGAAGCACTCAGTAAGACTTTTTGCTCCAAACAGATGTTTCATTCATACAAAATGTGAGCTGACTGATGATTTATGTTGCTTGTACTGCATGTCGTTTTTCACAGCTATGCGCAACGCCATCTGGTGTGTGCATTCTCATGCGCACACGCACACACAACTCAAATTATAAGACGATGTTGGCATTGAAAGGTCAAACACAATGCTCCAAGGTTGTGCCATCCGCCCCCGTCTCTGCATCTACATCATTCTCAACTAGCGCTGCTTCTCGCTGCCCCTTTGTCTCGGTTTCCCGCTCCATCATCACCGCTCTACCGTCACTGTTTCACCTTCATTCTTCATAAGTCCTCAGGCTTTGGAGTCGTCATCATCACAGGAGCATCTCACTGCCGGGAAACATTAGAATTGATTTGTGACCATTAATCTTACTTTGATGTCTCTCTCTCTCTCTCTCTCTCTCTCACAGAGAACATCGCCTCTGTACACTCGCCAAATAAAACACCTTGTGTAACACCCATCTCTCCTGTCCTTTCCCTCCTTCAGATGCTTTGCTCGCTTGTTCTCTCTTCCTCAACCTCTTTCTCAGATGTCCTGTTTTGTTTTTGCACGCCTTGGAAGAGATTCCCTGCCCATTACCACAGGATTAACCCTCGTCCGGTCAGGCAAGTTCCATCACACCACAGGCCTGGACAGTGAAAACAGGGATGTTGAAGTGAAGAAGAAGAGCGGAGGGAGTGATATTGTGCACAGGATTATGGGATGAGAGGAGGGGAAAAAGAGGGATGAGAAGGGTGGGGGGTGGGGGGGGGTGTAGGTGACAGGAGAGGAAAGGGACCGAGAAAGAGGAGGAGGCTCGGTCCGTTTCCTTACAGACGGCCTTGTATCCAATGAGCCAGCGAGTACTGCCAACACTTATCAGTTCAAAAGCCCAGAGCGAGAGAGAGAGGGAGAGAGAGGGAGGGAGAGAAACGGAGGAGAGGAGGAAGCGCTAATCTGGGGAGAAGCAGTGAAGCGCCGGAGAATATAGGCCACTGGCCCATTTTTCATTGAGGAGAAAAGAAGATTTGCTGTGTGTAAAAATAGTACGGTTGATTCAAATATCTTCATCCTTTTTCTTCTTTTAACAACCCATCAGTTTGTGTTTAATTGTTGTTAAACACTCTTTCCTCTCTGATTTCATTCATCTTCTTATGTCCAGAAAAAGCATGAATGGTTGCTCAACTTCAAAAACCAAATCAGTTCAGAAAAAGGAGGCACACTATCAAAGTAAAAAAAAAAATACCTGTAGAATATCACAGCAAGTGTCAGTCTGGACCAAAGTGACCCAATCAACAGATCCCTACATCCATGCAGCTACTGATATTCTACCGTTTATTTATTGTCAAAAGTTCCCATGAAAACATGAATCAACTAATGCTGCTCACAAGTCTTTTATTCATAGCCAAAGTCTAATAAAGCTTTTTCATCTCTGGCTTTATTGTTGTCAAAAATCACAAAGAAAAAAAGTGCCAAAAAAACTGCAGTTCCTTAAATGGCCACTAGAAGCTGGTGAATCCCCACAGACCCCCATGTTAAAACGTCCAACTTTACAGCAGATATAAACACGTTTACAGCCTGGTACCAAAAAACTGTTTTGGTCTCTACGGCTAATTTCCTCCTTCCATGACAACTCACCCGTTTAAATTTTCTTAATGTTCTACATAATTCTACATAATTGAGAGCGTGCTGGTGGGTGAGCGCCTGCTTTCTAAAGAAACCTATGGATGACGTCACAGAGGCTACCTCCATCTTTATATGCAGTCTATGATCAATCAAGCTAACATGCATATTATAGACAAAAAGGGAAATAAGTGTAATTCTAAACATTCTTCACAGAATAAATTACTTCATTCAATCGACTTGGTCAATCAAACCTTCAAACACTCCCATGAATGAAACATGATCAGACGCTGAAAGCAGAGCTGATTAAAGCCTTGTGCGATCTTGAAGAGGGCTAATGGTGAAACCTGCTGGTTTGTTTTTTGACCTGTTGTTTGAAAAAAAAAAAAAAAAAAAAATGCAACAAGACTTATTTTACAGCGTTTCAATGAGGAGCCCCTTGGATGTAGATTCTCTTACAGTAGCGAATTGGGCGAGAAGAGGATTTACTTTTTAATCTGGGTTGGAGTTGTGGTAAAGTGACTATCAAATTAAGAGACCATCAAATTTTAATATGAAGTTCACATAATCCTTTTGTATCTACACCTGAATTTGTATTGTTTTTATTCATGTGCCTACCAAGCTTAATACCTTATATATTCATATATGTCATTACAACCAACTGTGTGTATTTAATCTGTATGTTGGCATTTTCCTCCTCGTCGGTTTTCTCCAACATATAGAAGAACAGCATCAGTGAGGAGTGTGTGTAGGCAGAGGCAACAATCAATCCTCCCAAGTGACACACATACACAGAAACACACAACATCCTCACACACACTGTGGGCACCGTGTGGATGTGTCCTGCATACAGATGCCCCTGATTTTTTTTTTTTTTTTGGCACAAGCTTGCATAAAAGCCAGAGGGTTAAGGTCACCGAAGGAGAGCGAGGGAGAAAGACACAACGGGAGACTTTTAGCGACTAAATCGAGTGTGTGTTCAAGAATAAGAAGAGTCCTGGATCTGTTGCTCGGTCATAGCGGAGCAGACTGAGCAAAACGTGCTGCTCTGTTCAGACGGGGAGCGATTCATTAGTGAAGCCAGATGCTGTCACACCTGCACGTCCGCACACGGGCAAAGATAGCTTGAAAGTTCAACTTCACCTGCCTTTCCTCTGTGATTCATAACAAAACAGGTGAAAAAAAAAAATGAATACGACAACACATTAGATCTGTACGAAATGAAACACTGAGATCTGCCAAGGGCTTAGATGGATGAGGAAAACAAGATATTTCAAGGAGCTGCAGGCAGCGTGTTGCGTGCCGTGGAGACCTGGCTGTGACTGACCAGCGGAGGCTTTACTTCCTGCTGTCACCATGGACACACTTCCTGGCCCCGGGTATAGGGCAGCGGAAAAAACAGCAGCCGCCAAGGGAGAGAGACAGAAAGAAAAGGAGAGAGAGGGAGAGAGCAGAGACAGGGATGGGTGAGAAAGCGAGAGCAGAAGGGATAAGGGAGGAAAAGAAGGGGGGAAAAAAAAAGCAGCAGCTGGACTCGCCATCGGAATTAAAACTGGAGCTAATCCCTTCTGCTTTGTTCAACACTACCCTCTTCCTCTTCTCTCTCTCTAACTCTCCCCCTCAGGGCTCGGCTTCATGGAGAGACATTTTGCAGACGGCGGCTCTCATTTGTCAAAAACACGTACACGGAAAACACCTCAAACTCATGGACAGGAATACGTTTAGACTTTGAATAGCGCCTTTGTTGACAACATATTAGCATTATTAGTCTGACTGAACGGTACAGGGCGTTCTGATGACACAGTTCGTGTTATAGTCTTATATTTCAGGTCTCACTGAATAAATACTGACATGTTATCACTTTCACAATTGCATATTTACACATGACATTAAGCAAGTGCAGAGCGACATTAGCATACACTTGGATTTGTAGTTTTGAATTTAAAGGTCCCATATTGTATAATATGAGATGTCCATGTGTTGTTTGATTACAAAGCAGCTCTAGGTTCTATATTAATACTGTGAAAGTATCAAAGTGCTCAGTCTACAGAGAAATGCACAGAAAGTGAGCCTTAAAACGAGCCGTCAGGACTTCCTGTAACTTTGTGATGTCACAACAAAGCAGTCACCGCACTCAGCCGCGCCCCCAGCCCAGCCCACCTGGACCCACCGTCCAACCTTGCAGGAATGGGTTTATCTGAGTGTTTTACCTGAAATGTGCTATAATTTTATTCCATCACTCAGAAAACAGTCAGCCAATCAGAAGAGAGGCTGAGAGCCTCCTCTCTTCGGAGCTAGTTGTAACTATGCAGGTTTATGGGAGGTTTTTAGTTAAAAAAAACAAAAAACAAAAAAGGTGTCATCCTTTTTGTTGCATGAACCTGAAAGACATCGGTTAGAAAACGTTCATAAGCGTCTAGTAGGCTTTAGGTTGTGGGACTTCTTGCTTCAAACATAATCACAAACACATATGTGGGCTACAGTGGAATTTATACCCTTCTGTATTGCAGCTGATACTGTGAATACCTCACGGTCTGCATGTCTGCACAAGGGCTGATAATGTCTTTAACTGTATGCATGAATAGCTGTATGAATATGAACAGCTGCATGTGCCACACACGAGGATGAGTGCTCTGGTGTGAGCGAGAGACACAGAAAGGAGGGAGGAAAGAGAGAGAGAGGAGAGAGTGAGTTACTCCATCCCCTGTCACTGGAGCTGCCTTCTGCTTAATCTAAATTCTAAATGGCAAACGGTTCATCGTGGCTGCAGGAAAAGACCAGATGGTCATGACTAAAACCAGAGAGAGAGAGAGAGAGAGAGAGAGAGAGAGAGAGAGAGAGAGAGAGAGAGAGAGAGAGAGACCAGATGTGGTGTGTAGAGATGCAGGAAGAGAGTGTCCTGCATGAAGGGAAGAGAAATAAAGAAGACTGACAAGGCGGATATGAAGGTAAATGGGTTAGAGCATGTGCAGAAATACCAGGAGTGAGTTACTGAGCCCCTGCATGTATAAACACACACAAACAAACACACACACACACACTTGCACTTCCTCTATACAAACCGAAGCCCTGTTTATTCCAGGACAAAACCTCACGACTGGGTGACCCCACAGTGACAGCGGTCACGGCCAAACGAGTCGACAGCAGCGCACAGTCACGTAAACGCGCGGCCACGACGCTGAACCGCCGTCAGGTCTTATTCTAACTAATCCATTAAAATCCTGCCTCTGTGCTGCTAAGCTACAGTAAGCAAGTCAGTAACCTCCAGCACCTGGTAAGTCGGCACAGTCATTAAAAGCTGTTTATGCTTCAAAGTAGTTTTAAGCTGCTGGTGTCGCTATTAGTAATGTCATTTCCTTTTGTTTTGATGATGCAGGCGTTGCTCACTGGAGCTTTTAGAGACATTTTTTCCCACCGGGGGTCCTGTGCTCCTGACCTGAAGCCAGTTCTGTGGGCAAACCTTTTCTAAACAACACTAAAATATCAATTTCTAACTCATGAGCTCACAAACTACAAAAAGCTTTCGAGCATCAATCAGCGACCAGAGAACAAAAAGGTCTACAACTAGTTTGGAAAAAACAAAAACTCCATAGACCAGCTTTTTCTGGAGCTTTCAACCACATCAACACATGTCATCTTCCGCAGCAGATGGATTTTGCTCACTTTTAAAGGAGATTTCATGGAATTTTCTCTCTCCATAACAGCTGAGCGGGCTCCATCCATATGCCAGTCTTTCTGAGCGAAGGTAAGTAGCTGTTGGCTTTTGGATTTTAATAAAACTTCATTTAATAAGAGTACAGAAATGCATAATGATCTTATTCACCACAATACAAACAAACCATCATTTTGGTCCATTTTGTTACAGCTGGTGGCCAGAAAACGAGTCAGTAAATCACTGATGTTGATCACCAGCAATAACAAACCACATCATTTGGTTATTTTATACCAACTTTCATTGACCGGTGGACTCGACAGACCTTTTAATTTGAAAATCGTTAATGGCTCTTATACTGTTTGTGGTCGGTTCTGTGAGGATGATGAATAGGCATTTTGATGATGAAGTTTTTGCTGTGATTAAAGTATTAATAAAACAATGGAATGAGGTTACTTTAAAAATAAGTCCAGCAGGTTTACGAAAAGGTAGAGAAGAACTTGCAGTAAATGTACTAAATTTATGGATGTAAAGGATCCAGTGTGTGAGAAATGGCTCCTTTAATGATGTTACAATAGTGTTGCATAATTAGCTTTCATATTTTCCATGTTTGATACCATAATTGTGCTAATTAGGGCTGAATATCATTTGTTTTTTTATTCAATACTGGATGCCCAAGTTTCTGCGCTGACACTGAGATACAAAAGTTTTTTATTATTTAACAAAAGAAGCCATTAAAACATGAAATGATAAATCTTATGATAAGCCTTACAAGAACTTTGCCTAAATAAAGTACAGTCCAAAACTTTTTTTAAAATCAGATTTAAAAAAACAAAACAAACAAAGTAAGCAGGATTATTAATCTGAACAGACATTGAATGACAGAGGGTATTAGATGGTTTTCAATATTCTGTGCCAGTGAAGTGTTACAGAAGTCTGTTGTTGGACGCTTTCACAGGAAAGAAAACACATCACTCATAATGTGTTGAATTACGAGGGTCTGTGGTCCAGCCATGACTAATGACGCGACGATGAAGCTGAAGTGATTCATTTATTGGTCAATGAATCCGTTAGTTTATCATTGATCATATGAACAATTTTTATTAACAATAAATTTCTCCTGTTGCATCGTAAAAAGTGAGGATTTGCTGCTTTTCTTTGTCATATATGACAGTAAACTGAATATATTTGTTTGATATTGAAACAAGCAAATTAAATACTCAACCTTAGGCCTCAACCTGTGTGTTTGTAGAGGATCATCTGACATTAATCCCAATGATAAATTATCAAAGAACAGGTATATCACATCGTCTGAGCACTAATCTGATAGCGTTGCAGTGGAATGATATCATGTGGTCCGCAGCCTTGTATGGCCGCCACCTTGTTCGGGCCACTGGCTGATGAGTTCAGCTGCCTCCAAACGTCAGGCTGGATGTCAGTCTGTTGCATCATGCAGACTGAGCGCGCATCCCTCGATAGCAATAACATGATACAGACGTTTGAGTCTGTGCGATTTTTTTGAATCTCATTGTTTTCCCTGTTTAAACCTTTATGTCACACTCATAATAATGTACAAAATACTATCAGATACATGAAATGAGTGCAACTCCTTGTGCTGTGCATTGACTCCAAAGCTGGAGTTTGCAGCCATTTCCTCCAAATCATGTGATTTTATATTTAGTTTTCACCTAAAACAGGAGAAAATGTGGCATTTGTTTTGGCTACTTCCTCTCATTTCCAACACAAATAAATTCATTTAAAGATCTGTCTTGAACAAAAGTGTCCTGTTGTGTTGGAAGAGCCGCGGGTCTTATTTTATGACACCGTCAACCGTTTCATGAAAGTGTTTTGAAACAAGTAAATGGACTGGAAATAAGTGGAATCATCTCACCTCACTGCCTCCCTTCACCTAATGAGATTTTAAGACCGAATACATGATTAAACGGCTATTTTTTTAAATGTACAATTATCACTGAAATGCATTAGACACGACGCTGAGTATTCTTGACTTTCATGCACTGTGACAGTTTATGTTCCCAACAGCAGACAGAAATGCTGTAGTGTGTCACAGCAGTGGTGGTAGGAGCCAGATATGAAAAATCATGGAAATGTATTTGTGTCGTCAATGCTTCATTAGCGTTTGGGCTTTATGGAAGATAAAAATATCTTTGTGCCTCTGGGAGGAGAGCGGATGAGGAGGGGAGGGGCTGGGTGTGTGTGCATGAATGTGTGTGGAGATGAAATGAGAATGCAAGAGGGTTTTTTTTTTTTGCTGTGTGTGTGTTTCTGGTCCGTTTGTGCACGAGCGAGACTGCGAGGGCTGCGTCGGTTTTTGAGTAAAACTTCCAGGCAACAAAAGAAAAAAAAAAGAAAAAAAATGTGACAAAGGTGCAAATCATGAGCTGACGTCAGCCTCTCCAGACATCCTGCTGTGAAGTCAAGTCAAAAATATCTCTCCTTCTCATCTCTGCCTCCTTCACTCCGACGCTCTACCTCGCTGCTCCTTCATCAAAGCCACACTGCGGGCTTTTGTAAGCATGTATGCAGCAAGGCATGAAAACGAGTCAACTCTTGCTGGTGACCGCAACAAAAAAAATAAAGCAACTGAAGCAACTTTTGTAGCTGAAACATCACTGAAGAACGTTTTACATACTGAATGACTGACACACATTTCTGACCTGCTGACAGTTGCAACAATTACAGATCTATTTGTTTTGCCATGTGGGAAAGTTACAGTACAGTAACAGGTTTAAACAGCGAGGCAGCTCAGGGAGAAAAACAAAAGACGTACAGTATATGTCTGTACATGCATCGATCTATGAATGATAATCATGCCATTTGGTGATTATTACTTGTTTTGGGCTTAAAGTTTTATTCCATTAAAAGTCCTAGTGTGTGTTACATCAACTTAATTATGTGACGAGTTCATAATAAATAAAAAGGCAAAACCTGCAACGTAAAGAGAAGCACAAAGTCACACTTAGTTCACCTGGATCGAGCCTTTCCAATAACCAATCACACGACGAGCACCATGCCACCAACACAAATGCTGCAGAGAAGCAATGTATGCACACACTGTTATTGGATATCAACCCCAGAAGAAACACTATGAGGATGATTCTTTATAACAGCAAAAAGCTTCATAGCATACTGGGAATCAACAGCTGGCTGCTTGGAAGGAAATCAATACAAAAACTAAAAAAAGAAGAGGTTTGAAGAATGGTCAGCAATCATGTTAAATACTGTGCTACCATCTTATAAAAACTGTGTCACCAAATCACTGTATTTTTTATTTTCAGATAATACATTTACATTTTTGAATACTTTATTTAGTTTAAATAGTAGAGGCATTATCCTATAAAGGAAAATTTGACATTTTAGTTTATCTCAAAATTTAAAATCACCAAATTAAAAACAAACAAACATCGTTTTCAATGGACACTGGTGATTTGAAATTGTGTGGCTCAACTTACTTGTAGCTAAAGGGCTAAAAGCTGCACCAGAGTTTGTGTTTGAAACCCATGACCAAAAAAGTCATACATTCTTTCATTGTGGAACTTAAATTATTCCCCTTTTTCGATGCAGGCCCCCCAAGAACCACTGGTCTAAGGGACTAAATATCTTCAAATCCTGATCCAACTATTCAACTACGTCATCTGGAACATGAATTTTGCTTTTAAATGTGCAGCTCTGCTTCTAAAATAAGTGAGAAAGCCAGACAGACAGGTGGCCAGGTAGTCAGGCGGGAAAATGAGCCAAAAACATTCAGACACGGTCAGCCTGCAGGGACACACTGTCAGAGGTTCTGATTGGTTGTCCAATAATCAAGAAAATCTGGCTGCCTTCTTGTGATCAGCTGATGACGTGTCTGGCTGTGCGTGTGTGGGTGTGTGTGTGTGTGTGTGTGTGTGTGTGTGTGTGTGTGTGTGTACACGGGCATGAGCACAGAATTAAAAAAGACAAGCAGAGGAAAAAAAAAGCCTGAGGCGGAGGAGGAAGAGGACGGGGTGAAAAGAAGGATGAGGCGGTGTCGAGATGTTAAAGTCACGCAGCCTCCGGTGAGCGCCGACTTGTGTTTAAGACGCGTCTCCTGATGAGAAGATGAGAGCCAGATGGCAAAGCAGTCACTCTAATGGCACCTCATTTCCTCGAGGGTTTAAAGTGCACAGAATGAATTCATCATTTGAAGAAGACAGAGGTGAAGAAGAGCTAATATGTGGACAGGAAGCGGAGCAGGAACATTAATTTTCACCTCAAAAAACTGATGATGAGGTTTTTAAAGCCTCCTTAAAGCCTAAATTTAACCACAGCAGACGAAGAAGCAGAAGCAAACAAGGTGAAGGAAACTACAGCAGGTACTCCACCACCAAGTCTATGATTTAAATACATCAAACATCACATATTAAAGTTCCCATACAGTGAGATTTCCATGTGTTCTTTGATTATAGATCAGGTCTCGGTTCTATATTAATACTGTGAAAGTATCAAAGCGCTCTGTCTACAGAGAAATGCACACAGCCTGTATTCAGGAACTGAGCCTTAAAACGAGCCGTCAGGACTTCCTGTAACTTTGTGATGTCACAACAAAACAGTCACCGCTCTCAGCCATGCCCCAACCTCAGCCCACCTGGACCCACCGTCCAGCCTTGCAGGATTTGGTTTCTCTGACTGAAATCTGCTATACTTTTATTGGATCACTCAGAAAACAGTCATGGACCTGTTGTTGCTAGATCTGAGAGGAGATGTAAAACTACATGGAGACGGTTTTTAGTTCTTAAAACCACAAATATATTCTTCTTCTTGTATCTAAACTTCAAATTAAAAAATGAAAAGTGTAAATAATAATGTGATACCTGTAACAAAATGTTTTTTCTCAGTGACTTTATACATAAAAATTTGTATAAAGCTAACTGTATAGCTAACTTTAATGCTAACTGTATAATGTGGCTCTTTTCTAAACTGCTGCTGAAGCTCAGCAGCGAGTTCGATGAAAGATACACGAGACACTAAAACAAGCTAAAAGAGGAGGCACCTGCTGCACGAGGTTCAATACGTTATCAATAAAAAGGTCCGCACACAGTCGGGCAGCTATTGGGAAACATTTTTGATCATTTGTTCACATCCATCACAAAGCTGTCGCCTCAGTTTGCTGATGGATTCTCTGTTATCACATTCATGCTTCCTGTACACAGTTTACAGTGAAAGCAGTAACAGTATAATAAATAAAGCAAATAAGTTTCCAAATTGTGGAACTATTCCTCAAATAAACGGATATAATACAATTAAAATGTGTTTTTCTGCTGTGATATTCTTCCAATCATCTATTAACTTCTTTCTGAGGAGAAAACCACATGTAACACTTCAGGTGACGTCAGTCCAGACAGACACACACACCTCTCATTTTCTCTTCTCACGTCCTCCAACACCTTTTCATCACTAACCAACTCCCCCCTCCCTCCCCCTCCTCATCTTGTTCCTTCACCTCCTCCATTCACCCCCCCAGAACATCTCCACCACCTCCATCCTCCCCTTGTCTCTTCTTCCCATCGCGCTGCTCACGTAATCTCACACATCCTTTTTTTTTTCTCCCCGTTTCTCTTACTGAGACTCTTCCAACATCTTCAACATGTTCTAGTGTGTTGAAACCGATACTTGAATCCATCTGACGGACGACGTTAGATCCTGAGAATCAAAATGATATAAATGAAGCCATTACAAACCCTGTGTGTAAGAGTGCTACTGTTATTTTTGTCTAAATGTGAATGAAATTGAGACGTTTCTCACTGTCAGAGTCATAGCTTTTGTGTCTTATGCTTCAGGTTAAAAAAAACATTTAAATGGCACAAAAGTGTAAATTTTCTTAAATAGTAAAGGAACACTTCAACATTTGGAAATACGCTTTTCCGCTGTCTTGCTGAGTTTGATTAGAAGATCAATGCCACTCATGGCTGTGCAGTAGATATCAGGCTATATTATAGCAGAAAGAGTGAAAAATAGCAGAAGCAGATCTTCTGTATCAGTCCAAAGGTAAAAAAGAATAACATTTTGTGCTTGGTATGTACAAAACCAAAGTATAAAAATGACATGTCGTTAAACAGGAGGTAAAGTGCTGAACTGTTAGTTAGCCAGGAGCAGTAACGTCGCCTTTAAACTCTTCACTGTGTAAATGACGTGGCAGGTAATTTTAAAGTTTAAAGTTAAATTTGCTGAGAAAATAATAATAATGATAAAAAAAGAAATCAGCAGTGGACATTTTGACTGTAGCACATGAAGAGGAGTGCTGCCTGGGCCATGACGTGGCTTTTCTACCTTGAAAACAACACCGACGCCTCCAGCGCACGTCCAGCATGCACTCGCCTCTCTCCTCCTCGTTGTCCGTCTCTCAGCGATATGCAAACAAAGGCAGTGAGACGAGCACAGAGGCCAAGAGACACACTTACGCAGACATGCAAAGCAATGCCGATAAAAGGCCCGCTCCGACTTTGATGGCGCAGGGTTCGTTTCCCACTCACTTTGCACACAGCACCTTTGCATAAATAAAAAAAACTTCAAGTAGCTGACTGAAAAAAAAAAGAAAAGAAAAATCAGTTCGTGTTTGGCTCCTGCCTGATCCCAGATGGATCAATGGCTAAAATGGAAAAATGCTGCTGGAGCATTTGGGCAAGGCTGGAAAGAAAGACAGACACGAGAGAGAGAGAGGGAGAGGGAGAGAGAGAGAGAGAGAGAGAGAGAGAGAGAGAGAGAGAGAGAGACAGTCAAGCTCACATGTTTATATATTGTGTCAATCAGCTGATGCATTGCTGAAAATTTTCTCTGCAACTCAGTTTTCTCCAGCTACCATCCATCACTTCATCCCCTGCATATTGTCAAGCTGTGTAGGTGTATTTGTATGTTTTCAAAGCTGTGTCTGTATTTGACAGACACCTGCACAAAACCCACATTCGCACCTTTTCCAGGCTGTTATCAGCGTGTGAACATTGTGACTTCGACAGCACTCACAGCATTGTTGGCCAGTGGTATTTACGAGTGTGAAGCATATGCACGAGTGTTAGCCTGTGACTCCGGGTTTGTTCAACCTGCCTATCACTGCCTTTGTGGCAGCTGTTGTTTCGCCTGTCACGCCTGTCAGGTTGGAAAAAAAGCTGCACAGAGGGGATGAAGGTACGGACCCAAACACACGCACATGTTTACTATACTTAAAAGGAGTTTTCATTGAGCCCAGCACCTTAAACAATAGATTCTGGGGGAGTATCAGTTTAAGCTAACGTGTCAATCACTTTACCATCTGTAGGCTTGAAAGGTGGGTGTAAAATGTGTAGTTTCCTCATAAGTGGAGAGGAGCTTCAACCGCTCAGTCCATTACAAAATATTCCAACCTCCTCTTTACTGTGCATCAACATGTTTGGAGTGTTGCAAACAGTCATCATTTCACCAAAACAAGTATTAATATAATGCTTCTATGAAGGGCGATTGTCTAACTCTGCAGAAAGAGGTGTGAGTAGGCTTTGAACAAGTCCTCCAAAATCTAAAGTACGTCATTTGTCCATGCGCTCAAATAAGTGTTCTCTCATCATCTGACACCGCTATCGACATGGCGACGTTGTTTTTCGGTGCTTTCCAAAAACATTGCAAATGACTGTTTGGTTAGGTGTGGGCACAACATTTGGATATGCCAACCATGCACCTATACTATAGGTAACATGGTATTTTTTTTATTGCTCTAAGATTATCGTACAGCTACTTTTTTTTAATCAAAATGTGTCAATTATTTATGTGTCTACTTATGTATTTTTAGTAGTAATGCCATTCTTTCATGTTATGGTCATTCTCATAATATTACAGGTTTTGTTTTGCACCGTTGTTGATTGTCTACTTTAACGCGCCCTTTCAATTAGCCCCTGGTCACAAATAAAGTCTCTTGAATTTAATTAAAATAGCTACTTAGTTAAAGTTAGAGGACCTTCATCAACACTGTTCCATTAATAAAAACTCGGGTACGGTCAAGCCCATGCTGACTTTAGGAAGTAAAAGAGGAAAGGAACATTGTTTGCGATGATTTGTTGACCCATCCATCCACTGCAACCTCCTTCCTTTGTGCACTTCCTCGTTGGCTCCTCTCGAGCCTCTCTTATGTTAATGACCAAAATAAAAAACGTCTGCAGACTACTTAGTGTTTGACGTTTAAAATGTACATTCTGGGTGAAGCATCACTGTAACACTCAATCCTAATTCTGCCACCAAAAACCAAAAACGTCCTCACTTTGGAGGATTTTTATTCAATCCTCACATATGTAGAGATACAAGAACATAAACACAAATCCACACACGTGTTCACACTAATATACATAAACATGCACATGCATAACTGTTTTGGGTCTTTTAACAAAACAGAATTTCTTTATGTTGGAAAATGTCAAGTTCAGTTCAAAAGTCATTTAAAATAGCTACAAAGTCGTGCACAAACATGACGATACACACACACACACACACACACACACACACACACACACACACACACACAGACACACGCAGTTACACAGCAGGCCCTGGTCCGGATGCCGGCATTCTCCACAGTGATAATGGGTCTGTATCCCACTGTAATGCACAGTTCACTGAGGCTGGCTCTGCTCCAGATGGAGAGGCAGCGAGGAAAAGGAACAGGATGCCATAACCTCGCCACACACAGTGGACAAGAGCCACAGCTGCAGACAGACACACACACACACACACACACAGGCCAGAGCACCCACGACTGCATCAACCCACATGAATGCTTCCATCTCCAGAAAAGCAGACACGCATGACATACAGTATCTACTGTACACGTTTACATTGAAGCAGACGTGAGCATGCTCAGAAACACACTTGCAAACATGTGTGTACAGTCTTCATGCACGGCGGCCGCCACATTCACCATGAAAACACAACAAAACTGGCCTCGGCACACACCGACATCACACTTTTACACACACCCTTACACAAAGCACACTTCGTAAAGAGTGTCGGCTGTAATCACGCCGCTCCGCTGTCTGACAAGAGCAGAAAGTAAAGGTGGCGGCGGTGTTGGAAGCAGCAGAGGAGTGGGAGGAGGAGAAGCCACCTTTTGTTGCATTTTCAGTCTGTGTGCGACAAGAGACGCAGAGGAACCGAGATGTGTGAGAGGATTTGTCGCTGAAAAGTAATAATGTTATTCCACCCCGCTCTGACCTCTTTAGATCAGGAAGCCTCATTGTACAGATCTGTACCAGAGCTTCTTCACTCCCTCAGAAACACAGTAGGTCCCACCAACACACAACCACACACACACACACACACACACACGCGCGCATTATGCACATTTAAATCTGCAATTAGTCATTTGTTCTTCATCCAGCTGTTTCACTGCAAGAGCATTTTCAAAAAGCAGCTTCTTCTCATTGCAGACTAAATGCGGTTGCAGCCACAGCTCTGATTGTTGAGATCAGTTTACTCTGTTTAAAAACTGCGACGAGTTTCCGATGCATCTTGAAAAAAAAAAAAAAAAAAAAAAAAAAAAAAAAAGACGACACACATGAGGAGCACTGTTGTTGGACAACAAACCGTTGCTGTCCTGGGTGACCTGGACAAATAGCTCTGCATGTGCGCAGCATCTGGATGAATATTCAGCAGAGTTAGGGAAAACAGTCACCCTGCAATCCTGCAAGGCCAGACAAAGCACGTGGTTGTCATCTTGTTAAAAATCTTAGAAACCAGAGAATGATTCATTACTTTTCAGCTTGTTTGTACATTTAATTAGGATTAATTATTCAGCTTTTTTGGGGTTTTTTTGTTTATAAGTTGGCCAGATAAAAGTATGAAAAGTAGATAGCTCAGTTAGACCTTATCTTGACACTCAGAAATGCTTTGGATCAAAAATCAAGACCCAGTCATCTGATTTTTATGATGAGACAGATCTTATTGCGATCACACAGTAGTTGCATGGTAAAATATGTGTGGGTCCAAGTCTGTGTCACATCCATTTCCTGTCTACAGTTTGGCAACGTTGTCTGGGTTTAGTTTACTGGGTTTCTTTCTCCTCAAGAGAGTAATGGGACAAAATATGCAATGCACACACACACACACACACACACACACACACACACACACACACACACACGGTTGATTTTAGCCAGTAAACATCTGGGAAAAAGGAAGAGGTAAAAGTGCCAATAAACCACAGCAGAAAACGAATATGAACTAATGAAGTCGTGATTTTGAGATGAACTGATTTTAACGTTTTGTCTTGAAATCAATTAAACAATAAAAATCAAATCAACATTTTCACAGGAATTGTTCCTCAAAAGGCTGCTGGGAAATGTTTTAATTAAAGAAATTTTAAAAATGACATGGTGCCTCATGTGTAATCCGTTGCTGTGATTACCTTTTCTTGTTTTTGTATTGTAGTGTCTTCACTGAAAAGGCGCTGCTGCACACGCAGACACGAGAGATCTTGGGTTTCGCGGTAACAATTCTGTGCCTCTTTGTTCGTCTCATTTTCTGCAGGAGTCCAGAATTACAGGCTGATGTTACCTGCATTCTCTCTTTTATCTGCTGTAATCTACTGCAACAACCGTCTTATCTAACAGGATATTACACTACTGCACAGTCAACACACTGTAGGAGTAAAGGTCTTACCGGTATCAAATACCAATATCAAACAGTATGTGCTGATATTCTGAATCTTAAAATGTAAATAACTTCAATCTTTTGTGTTTTATATGGAATATTTTATCATGTCTGTCTTGCCTTCTTTGTGGTTTATCCTCCTACAGGTCTGAAATGAAGCGAGCTGATTGAATGATTCATCTGAACTGTGTTTTTGTTGAGCTGGAAACGTTTATGAAAAAAAGCTTTTGGAGGCACACAAAGGCATAGAATTATGAAATAACTTAAAGTTCACCGTTATAGCGCCACTGGTTTGATTTCAAAAGCCCGGCAGCACAATTCAGAGCATAAATCAACATATAATTGCTGGATGACCGATATGAAAAGGAGTTATTATGTCTTTGAAGAGCCTAAAAATGTTTTTAAGGAATTAAAGATTACTCAAGATCTTGAACTGTCATCATTTCAGAAAATATAAAAGGCAGTGAGTGGAGAGTACATCTATACCTTGATCCTTAATCTACAGTAGCTGCCAGTAGAAACACAACACTGCTGCTGCCCTGAGTCTCAAGGAAAGAAAAGGGGGGGAGGAGAGAGGGAGAGGGAGAGAGAGAGAGAGAGAGAGAGAGAGACAGAGAGAGAGAGAGGAAAGGTTGGGGAAAAAAAGAGGAAGGCACGGAGAGGAGTAAGGACAGAGGGATGAGGGGAAGGAGAGGAGGGAGGAGGGGTGGGGTACAGAGTCTGAGTCATCATCAGTTACAGCCATCATCTGAGCCAGAGGGGGAGATGAGACAAGACACACACACACACACACACACACACACACACAAAGAGGAGAGGCAATCTTTAATGGCAGCTTCCCCTTTCTCTTTCACTAACGGGGACATGGAGTCAAATGGTCAGGGACTGTGGGGAATGGCCATCTATATTGGAGCCATTGACCCCTCTGAAACACACACACACACACACACACACACACACATACACACACACACACACACACTGCATTCCCTACCCACTTACCTTAATCTTAAGATACCTGAACCTTAAAAGAAACCAAGTGTTAACCATCAAACAGCACTTTGATGTTTGATGTCGACCTGCTGAAATGACCTCGTGTCCACACAACCATAGAAAGAGATGTACACACACACACACACACACACACACACACACACACACACACACAAAAAAATGGGCCTGAGTCCTCAAACAGTCCATTACAGATTAAACAAGTTGTTCAGTCTCTGTTTCAGACTCCAGGCATGACTCAAAATTTCAGATTACTTTGCCTCGTCCCTGCCTCTCTCTCTCTCTCTCTCTCTCCTTCCTCTGTTACTCTCTCCATCTCTCTCTCCATTGCTCAGCCTTCTATATTGTTCCATTAGTGGATTAAGCACGTTGGTACCAAGGAGGAAGATGGGTGCAATTCAGAGAAAATGAAACTCAGTCCATCACCCTGCATCTGGGCGACATGAGACATCTAACTGGCGTGCTGTACCTGCGAGCCTTCATCACCTCTTCACATTATGGCTCCATTATGGATTTCTAAATTACCACAACAGTGGATGAATTCACTGCAGGACTCCATGTGCAACTCCCATTATTTTGCCTCCACATTATTGAGGAAATAACTCACAGTTAAATGAGAGCTCCCGCTGGCAAAGCAGGACTTTGGGGATATTTATGGACATGTTGCGTTTGCAACCTGTTGATTGACGAGAATGCAATGCCTAAGATTGCACCTCCTGTTGCTCAACAAGATTAAGAGCCCTACAAAGGGACAACAATGAGCTAAATGCTAACATCACCATGCTAACATACTAATGCTTTGCAGGTATAACGTTTACCATTTCCACCATCTCAGAACAGTTTTAGGCTGATCATTAGTTTTGCAGTTACCCAGTCATAAACCAAAGAACTGGAAAAGTTTGCATTTGGGTTAGATGACGGAGCAATATGGTGAGCAGCAAGAGACACTAAAGGAAAAGTCACAGATCACAGATGTCATGAGGATTCATCCTCAGGAAACCATGAATATCTATGCAAAGTTTTATGCAAACCAATCTAGTAGATGTTGAGATATTACACTGGATAGGAGAAACTCTGGCGTGCTGGTGGCGCTAGATGAAAAGCCAGGGGCTCTCGAAAGTCATGCACATTCATCCTCTGAGGACCACGAATGTGTTTGTTGACTGTAATGGCAATCTATACAGCGTTCACTGAGATACTGCATTGATCCTAACATGGCTAAATACCACATAACTTAGTTAATTTCTTTGATTCTTCTTGTGAAATAAAACATATTCAGATGATTATTTCTTCAATTCTTGAGAACATTTCCTTTTTCAGATATGTGGTGTTTAGTAATGTTACACAAGGACCAATTACGAGACTCCAGGAACAAACTCAGGGATATTGCTGCTTTTTCGTCATATCATTACCAAGACATGTGAACTGATTATGAAAAGTAGTAGTAGCAATGGTATATAATCATGAAAGATCGCCAATTAGCTCCTTGGTTACCGAACCACTTGCCTTAGCAACCAAAGCTTACAGCTCTGTCTTCTTATGGTAATTATCGGTATGGCTGAAATGTCACTTTCATCACTAGAATTTCTTGGATTCAATTACTGCTTATGTAATACAACCATTAAAGACCCATTTGCTCTATTACACATCCTTGTTGTGCTCCTAATGTGAGACTATACGCTGTGTGAGGTCTTTAAAAATGAAGATGGCAGGGTAATTTATTGTTTCCCTCTTGTTTTCTCATTTTGCTGATGCTTTCATTCACATTGTCCCCACAACAACTTTCTGTCTGTGCTTTGCCTTTCCTCTTAATGCTTAAGTAAAATTGACTTTCCTGCTTCATAGTTCCCAACTCTGCCTAAAGCGGCGCCAAGAGAACAACAGTGCAGCGCTGTGATGACTAAGAGGGTTTTTGAAAGAATGGAGTGCACATACAGTGGAGTATGAGTCAGTCAGTCTACTCAAATATTGAACTGCATGATGCAGACTGCAGGAGCCTTTCACAACACACAGCAACACATCGTCCGGAGGCAACACTGGAGGTCGACTGTAAGGTCACTACAGCTGTGAACAACAAAGAGGCAATGTCAATTTCGGAGCCGTTTCTGTCTGGACACAGACTTTCTGACATTTTAAATCTATTTTACGTAAAGCCGACTTAGCAAGCTAATATTACCTAAGTGCATCAGCTAAAAAGCTAACGTGTTATTTCAGCCGGACAAAATGTCATCATGGAATCTGCTAGCTTGTTGATGTGTAGTCACTTCAAGTTAACTTTCTTGATAGATTTAAGTTCCAGACTTTAGCACCCCCTAGTGGTAAAATCAAGCAAGACGCAGATTTCTCTACAAATATGCGACATCAAAATGTTCTGATGGATGCTAAAGTTGCAAAGACATTTTTCTTTATCTATTGGGTAAGACAAAAGGTAGTACTCCTGATGTTAAAATGAATATAATTTATATATAATCAGACTTTTACTGATAAAATAAACGACTAACTGTAACTATTAATAATAATCCTTTACTGATATTTTTCCTCCTCTGGTCTTGATAATCTTATTGCAATAGAAACCTACACATTAAAAAATTTCCAGTCGACTTTCAAGACGGCACGAGACAATGACATCCCTTAAGGTTTAGGTGAACTAATGAAAATAGTACATACATCTAATTTGTCCCAGTGCTGACACCAAAATTTATATAATGTCCTAATTCAATTTGCAGATTGTTTGATGCTCATTGTCTGACTTTTTAAACCCAAACCATGTCCTTATAATAGAAGTCGCACTGTTTTTCTTTACCAAAACCTCCCCCACTTCGTTGTGTGCAGAAATTTCGACCATCTCTTTGTTTGCAAACAAAGCAGCATGGGCTCTCGCGTAGTGCATTGCAGCCAACTCCAAAAGAAAGAGGCAGGCAGGCTAAAGCAGATTTTAAGACAAGTTCAACATTGATTGTGCAAAATGTAATTTAACTCTGCAAAGAAAGAAACATATGTGGGACCAGATTGAAATCAAACAACAACAAGGGCAGATGCTGCTTATGGGCTGCGCGTTGCCCACCTCAGGTTGAGTTTCTACAAAAACTCTGTGAAAAGGTATTACATAAAAGCTTCTATCTGAGCCTTTGTGTGATGGTACAATGCATTAGTGCAAGCTGCAATACCTCGAGCACTAGGTGGGTACACAGGTCCCCAGAGGGTTACATAAACAACATACACAGAGCAAGTTTGACGCCAGCATCGCATTTTATCAGTTTGAGTCGGAGTAGAGGTACATGTGTGTCTGTGTGTGCGTGTGTGTGTGTGTGTATTTTGTGATTTTTTCATCTCGGTGGCAAAGAGGTTAACCTGATTCCCGAGGCTTTTTCAACCACACATGCAGAACATGAACATGCACACGATCCTGAACACACACAAACACTGGAGAAGAGGATGGAAGTAATAACATGGAGGCAGGCAAAGACACATCCTGGGCTTTAACTGATGGGTTCAGGAAGGAAGCTTCCTTTTGGAGACAGATGTCATGGATGGATGGTTAAGAGACATCTGTATGGAGGAAAAAACGAACAAGCAAAAACAAGGAAGTGCCAGAAAAACAGGGTTTAAAAGTAAATTCATAGCTGCAAAAGGTATTTCAGCAGCTTGTGATTCTTGTTCAAATGATTTTTCATGAAATACATAAAGACACAATTTGGTGTCCGAATCACCTCAACAACAGAGTGGCTCATCAAGGCACTCATGGCTCATCAGAGCAACTGTTATAGACCCGTACTTTCCACCCACACCACAAGCTTCTTCATCACACACACACACAAAGATCCATCATCATCCAAGAAACGCAAACACACCAGACCCCCCAACGGGCACTGCCAGCTTCTCCACTGCGCCACAGGCTGACTCCTCGTCTGTCGCATGACAAGAACATAAAGTGGCCAAAAAGTTACACACACACACACACACACACACACACACACACACACACACACACACAATAACATACACACACACACACCACACCACAACACACACACACTATAGTTTAGGATTTTTGCAATTATTTTATTTTATTTTTATTGAGTTTGGAGATCTTGTTGTGGTATCTCTAATTATGAAATGACAACAGCTCAGGAAATCTACTAAGCAGCTTGTAAGGCTGTGAAGGACAGCTCTGAATTTTTATAATAGTTTTTTTTATAATAGTGTTTTTAATACTGACATTTTTGGGAAATACTTTTATTCAATTCCTTGCCGAGAGCGACTTGAGAATATTGATACCACCCACATGTTTGTACTGTAAATATGAAGCTACAGCCAGGACGTGGTTAGCCTAGCTTAGCCAAAAAAAGCTTGCATTCCTTTGTCCAAAATGACTAAAATTCAGCTTGAAAACTAATTAAGCAACATGTTATTGTTAAATCTGTACAAAATATGAATAAATATGAATAAATTGAATTGAACTGATAAAATTGAAGTGTAAAAATGACAAGTTGTGGTGTTAATGGGTGGGTTTATGTGCCAGACTATTTAAGCTAAGATAACAGACTTCTGGCTGTAGCTTCACATTTACCGACAGACATGAGCGGTATCATCCTTTCATGTAGCTATTGACAGTATTTGATGCTTTACAAAAGCCGATAAAAACAACTCAGAGCCAGGCTAACTATTTACATCTGCCACCAGTCTTTACGCTAAGCTAAGCTAACTGTCTCCTGCCTTTATAGCGTCATATTTAAACAGACAGATTTGAGAGTAGTATCGATGTTATCAGCTGACTCTCAGTGAGAAAGCGAGCTATGCCTTTAAGTGCTTGTAGAAAAATGCTAAATCTGATGCATCAGTGTTGGTTGCTAAACAGCAGCTTTCACAGCAAGAGAAACTGAATTCACACAAACACAAATTTCCACTAATGTACACACTGACAGACGCGGGTGAAAAACAGCTGGATGCTGGGACTTTTTTCACAGTCAATTTGATGATTAAAACTGATGTGAGAGAGAGAGAGAGAGAGAGAGAGAGAGACAGGCAGATAGAATGAGAGTCAACACTTTGAGGTGACCTTTGACAGAATATCCTGTAACACCTGAAAGACACACACACACACACACACACACACACACACACACACAGACACACACACACACACACACACACACACACAGCCACACACACACACGACTGTATTCACCTCTCTCCCCTCCTGCTTCAAATCGAATCAACTCTTATCAAATCTAATCAGACCAACTGAGGCGTTTCATTTGGAGTTGAGCAGCAGAGTAGATTATGCACACGGACAAAGGGGAATGGCTTGAATCAAAGTGTGTATACGTGTGTGTATGTGCGTGTGTGCGTGTCAAAACTGTTTGCACATACATGTGTCTGTGTATGTGTGTGCTTCAGCCCATCTGCACTGTTGCCGTTTGTGTGGCTCTGCCCGTCTGTGTAGGCTTAGGTGGGCTGCACGCGTGTTTGTGTGTGTGTGTGTGTGTGTGTGTGTGTGTGTGTGTGTAAATCATTTCATCCATTATTCTGGCCACTGTGAAACACAGACAGACTGGGCTTATGAAACACTTCCACAGCTGTGTTAAGGCAGGCAACACCCCGTGCTTCTCCCTCTACCCATAAAAAAATCCACAAAAAAAAAAAAAAAAAATCACTCCAGGTTTTTCACATCCTCGCCGATACGTTCGCCGCCCCACCCCAGAAAGAGGAAATTTGAAAACTCTGCAGCGTGCTGTATTTGCATGGATGCAATTACAACACAGAGCAGTGCAGATGATACAGATAAGCGCCGTCAAACGAGGAAGCAGGCATTAAAAAGTAGCTTTTTGCTGGTGTAGGCGTCACTTGTAGCACAGCAACCGAACAGCCACGCAACCAAGCAGTTGCTGGAGGGATTAAATTTGTAAATTTGCTTCTTTTTTTTTGTGTGTGTGTGTGTGTGTGTGTGTGTGACCATGTGGTTGCAGCCTGAGAGGGAAAGGCTTAACCTCTGTGGCACTGGGGAATTTAGAATAAAATCAATGCACATGCCTCAGATATACAAACACTGTATCAAGGTAAATCTCTCCTTCAGGTTAAAAAACTGATAAACTGTGACTAGCTCCTCATTTCTTCTTGCAACCAACCTATACATGTTTTTTCTATGCTGATTTTCCAAGTAAACATCAACATAATCACACTGCCAAATACATTAACCTGCAAATGAAATAGTACATATTCGTATACTGCAGGATAGTGGGTGGATATGCAGAACAAAACACACCTAACAGAATAATCTGTTATGTATCTAGAAGATAAGAAATCTGGGTGGAGGAAAATCTGATTATAAGCAGTGATGTAACTGGAAATGAGGACTTCCCCTTTAAGGCGTCACAACTCCATTTTGCCCAAGAGCAGAACATCCAGTGTTTTGTTATGGACATTTTTAAACACAGTGGAGGTGGAAAACTTGGCTCTGGGTGCTGGTTTCTCTCTAAGGCCCAGGCCTACTCAGGCCCAGCCGCTTCCTGTGACCCTGGTGACTGAGATAGAAAACTAAGGTTTCCTGTGCCGTTCCACCTGATACACAGTTGTGAGTGTTAGGACTGAACCTGAATCAGAGAAGTTTTCCAAGCCCTCTGCACTGCGTCACACTGGAGTTTGGTCATTTTGACACAACACCCAGTTTGTAAAGGCTACCATCCTCTTATGCTGCATTGCTTTGTGCACAATGACACAGCAAATAATCAAAAAATATCATCGTAGCATTAAGATTTCCCTGCAGTGGAATAAAAGGGCAAAGATCAACGCCTGAAAAACACACCTTGACCAAAAGTATTCACAACTACAACTAAGTATTATGACAAAAAGCATGTAATTTTACCCTCTAGTTGCATTTATCTGACTAGATATCTGCACTACTTCAGATGTCTTCCTTTTTCCCCCTTCTTTAAACCTACACCAACTCATTTTCGGACACTTGGAGCCAGTGGAAAAAGCTGTACAACACTAACATTATCCCCTTCCAAAGTTAATATTGTAAACTCATTAGCAACTTATTAACACATCCAGCATGCAGGTAGCAACATTAGCATTACTCATTTAGAGTCTCGTTTCTGGCCACATGATGAACATGGAGTCCAGTAATTGTTCTTTTTTCAGCTCTGTTTCAGGCTTCACCAACTCTTGAGGGAAATATCAGGCTCTTCAGCTGCTGAACGCTCCACTATGTTCATCAGCTAGTCCCTCACTTTGGCTGTCTGCCGTTTTATGCTGGGAAAGAAGTGGTTTCGTGGGTTTTTAGAGCTTTTTTTGCTGGAAAAAAAAGCAGCTCCCTGCTATGTCTGGAAACAGATGAAAGTTGTGAGATTTGACTAAAACAGTAAAGCTGCGAGCCAGAAAACCAAAAACACTGGCCTGAAAGATGCTATGAAGAAGGGATTTCTTGATACAACTGCAACATTTTAATTACCTGCAATGACGCAATATGTGCTTTCTTAAAGATAATTTCTCTTTATTATTACACCATAGTGGATTTTACCCTTCCTAGGGTCAACATAACCTCACGTTCTTTGGCTCGCTGCATGTCTGGAACTTGTGTTTATTTACTGTAAGAAACACTTCCTTGTTGAGTTAGAAACTGGCATCTGCCCCAGCACTTTAATCTGTAAATGGATACCTTGAACAGACCTCAGAAAAGTGGGCGGCAGCGGCGGACAATGTGCGCAAGCAGCCGTACAACAGATTACAGGCGGTGATGTAACACGGCGTAACGACACTGACCCCTCTGTAACTCATAGCTTCCGGAGAGCCCGGCGCACACATGCTGAAAGTAAACAAACGCGCAGCGTGGGGGAAGAGATGGGGAAACAAAAGGCAGGGATCGTCTGACAGTGACATATCTGCTTCCTCTGTGCACCAGGAGGCAGGTCAGAGGATCCACCGCTGCGGGAAGTGATGGCGAGGCTGCTCTGCTGAATTACTTTGGTTTGTTTTTCATGATATCATGAAGACCACACATATTTGTGTTGGTTTTCAGCGTGACGTGATCGAAATTACCCGGTGTTGAGCAGTCAGTGTTGACCTGTGTAGTCCACAACTGAAGGTTAGCCTGGGTTTTAGTGATCATGTAAAGGCTTTTCCACTTTTCTGGACAGACAGAACATTTTAGTATTTCAAAAACAAAAACTGCATAGGGAGAGCTACATCTGGTTTTTTGGTTCCAACTGGACTGGGTAATTAAAATCCAAGGCTCCATTCACACAAAAGTTACAAAAGGTTTGAAAAGCTTTCAGTCCACCTCACTGACAGTTATTTGGAGCTTCATAATTTCCCCAGACGAAGGCCAATGCCAAATGCATTGAGGCATTCAGAGTGGTTTTGACATATACACTATTTTTTCAACAAGCGAATGGTAAAAACTCAAAACTCTTTTCCATGCCTTAGATTTTTTTGTTTTTTTAACATAATATCGGCATTCAACTCAAAAGTTCATAAAGGCTGAGCATGAAGTGCTTTAAAAGAAAATTACATACACTGTCAGCCTCAAAAAACAGCCAAATGTTAACTGATATAGGGCTGAGCAACTTATATAAATGTGGATTAATTCAAATGTAGCCGTCGCAAAATAATTTCGATCTGTCGGTTGGTTCACCACTTTAGTCCAGACGGAAATATCTCAACAACTCTTGGCTGCATTGTTATGAAACTTCATAGAGACATTGATGGTCCCAAGAGTCCGAATCCCACCGACTTTGGTAAATCCCTGATTCTTCGTCAAGCCCCAACAGGAGGTCAACATTGTTTGCTTTCAATGAAATACCTTGACAACTGCCATGGAAGTTGGAGGTTCATTATGTTTCAGTCTTGCCTCATTATGGGATAAACATTTAAAATCGTGAATCATCCCTAAGCTTGTAGCCGTTTACTGGCCACTTACTTTTAGCAAGATGAAGTCGGACAGCTAAGCTCTACATTCTGTTATTCGTCAATCCAAATTTGTGCCGTTTCAAACCAAGTGACACCAAAAGGGAAATGGATCAGATGTTGAGTGAGTCTACTTTCTTCTGAACAAGGTTTCAGTTCCTCATTTCCTGCGGTTGAAGAAGTTACCATGCTCTACACCGGATTTTCATTTCGGGTAAACTGG
Source organism: Seriola dumerili (assembly GCF_002260705.1). Taxonomy (NCBI): domain Eukaryota; kingdom Metazoa; phylum Chordata; class Actinopteri; order Carangiformes; family Carangidae; genus Seriola; species Seriola dumerili. The sequence continues at coordinate 324,139 of NW_019175690.1, forward strand.
AATGAATTTATAAGCCTCAGTTTGCGGTAAAGAGATGGCACTAAAAATAACATTTTGGTTGTTAGGCAGAAGGCTGTAGCTACAATTAGCTTTTTTATGGTTATGGTGAGATGATTAAGTCTGTTATATTCTATTCTCTTCTATTGTCTGTTGTCTGGCATGTGTGGCAGGAAGCAGCCTGCTGATGAGGGAGTCGTGAAAGTTGACTCTGAAGTGTCAAGTCCATTAAAATAAACTGGCATTTCTCTTCTGTTTTGATGATTTCAAGTACCACCAGTTTAACACTGATCCTCCCGGAAGCTGTGTTTGACTCAGCGCCTGCAAACAGTCAACCACAAACATTCCCCTGGCGGCGACGGGTGGCGTGTGTGTGTGGGTGCGTGTGTGTGTGTGTGTGTATATGTATGTGGGGGGGGGGGGACAACCGACACCATCGATACACACAGGAGGAAGTGAACCCGACAGAGGAAGCACATTTCTGCTGCGTAGCCCTGTTGTTTTTTCTCTCTGTCCAAGAAGACAGATCAATATGTATCACAGAGGAGAGGAGACCGGCTCCCAAAAAGCTGAGTCAAGGCACACACACACACACACACTCTCACACACACACACACACACACACTAACGTTTCCACTTCTAAACTTGTGAGGACCCTATCCCTCAACATTCACACCTATATGCCCGACTCTGTTGCCCTGATTTAAACCTAAAACTAAATCTGATTTTATCCTCAAATCTTGGACCCTGACACAGATATTTTAAAGTCAAAATGTTCCTCACTTTCCAAAAATGTCCTCCCAAAGTACACGCACATGAACACACACGGGTTCAGTGCATGGTTTACGGGGATGCTTTACTCTTGCTAGCACTTTATCAAAGACTCTAAACTTGACCAGAATTGTACAAGGTCTTCCATTACTGATTCAATAAGATAAAGCTGACTCTCCCCTGCTCTGCTATGCTGGGATTGTTTAACAGCTTGTAAAAAAAGAGAAACTGCACAGTGCAGAGGGAAGACATGACTGGAATGCAACCTCACAGGAAGTGGACTGACAGCCGTCATGCTGCACACACTCTCAAGTGTGTGTGTCCAGTATGTGGATAAATTTGTGTAACACAGGGTCAGGATGCAAGAGAACGACACTGACTAAAAGCCTCCAGTTAGAGCTGGAACTTGATCAACAGAGGATTAATCAGCAGCTTCCATGATAAATGTTTAATTGTTCACTTTCTAAGCAGAAATCCTGAAACATAATGCTGCACATGCTGCTTCCTTTGTCTTGTGTGAAAATAAACTGAATATGTTTGGACTCTTGTTCAATGCCAACAAGCAGTAGGATCATGTAACACTGGAAATATATATATATTTTTTTTTAATATTTTCTGACATTTTATTGACCGAATGAGAAAATAACGAGCAGATCAACTGGTAATGAAAATCACAGTCTGATTTAAAGTAAGACTAAGAGACAGATTTAACAAAGTTCTGCACTGCTACATAAAGTATGTACAAATAATCCCACTCTCAATGGCTTTCACACATTATATTTACCACTGCTGTTTATTTAATTCATTATGAGGATATGGATTCCTAAGGATTTACACTTACTTTTTTAAAGCTATTAAACAGAAGGTCTTCCCTTTACAAAACAGACTTTCTTGGGTCATTGTGTCTTTTATACTTTGTGTTTTATGTGCAGCATTACGAGCTGTCCTGTTGTGCTATATAAAAAACATACCTTGCCTTACCTTGAACAAATTCTACAATGGAGTTTGAGCAAAAACATTGTAGGCCTAAAACACAGACAATAACAATATAAAAAGGAATAATTTTGTGACACTTTCAAAGGATTTAAAATTAGATAAAACTGGGATGTCAGTGTAAGAGAGGAGTTCCTCTCTCACCACCACCCCTCATATACAGACAAAGTGCTGGCCAGCCAGACACATCCATTCATAAAAGACCCACCCTTTCCCCATCCGTTCATGCACACTCTCTCTCACACACACACACACACACACACACACAGCCATCCGGGACGACAGGACGAGCCATCCGGGGCGGTCACAGGTGGTCACCAGTGCTTTATTACTGCCTTTATCCCCTGACTGAATTTTGTGAGAGTTTAAAGGCAGAACGTTCCAGGTAATCTGGTCCAAAAGAACCTCAGTGAACTTTAAGAATACAACCATGACCTAATAAAAAACATCACAAAACCCAGGAAACAATCTCCTGCAGGCTAATATCATACAATACAGTAGGAGTGCATACAACGAAACCACTAAATCAAGTCTCTACAGCAGTATTATGGGAATCATTGGCTGGGAAGTAATGAGAAGGACATTGGATACATGAATGCCCAGGGCAACACTAAACCCAATCCAATTAGTATAATCAATGGTGTGTTAAATGCCCTCTTGAGAATGGGAAATTCACCAACTTGCCACTTCACTCTCAAGTTCACGACTGAGTTGTGTCAAGTCAACGAAGCACTGCACATTTCATATGGCTTGTTACTTGACAGCACGTTTTACAGAAACAAAAATAACCACGGAAGGTGGCTAGATTGATTGAAATTTGAAGCTGTATACAGGAAGACATTTGTCCCAAATGTCAAAATGATTAATTTCATCCAGATAATATGTTTTACGCTCTCAAAACCTGTGTAAAATTGTGCCCCCGTAAGGAAATTGAACGCCCCATTTCTTCAACTTTTTCCCTCTGTGTGAAATTGACCTATTTGATGCCAAAACAAGCCGGAAAACTAAATTTTACAGGCGCGCTGTGAAGTAGGCGAAAGTCTCACACAGCCGTGACGGTGACGGTATGCGAGGGCAGAAATGATCCATATCCATGAATGGATACACGGACCAGTTAATGAGCTACACCCCGGGAAGGGGGGGGGGGGGGCTGTGTTAAAGAAATGCCCCCCCCCCCAAGCATGTGAGAAAAGATAGTTAAGAGATGTAGGCTACTCACCCCGGGCGCAGCAAAATGAGTCAGCTACAGACAGGGAAGAGAGATGCGGGAGTCTGCGGGACGATAATCTCCTCTGGATCTCGCAGTGGGGGGAAACAAAAAAGCAGCTCTTGTGTTGGAATTTTATTTCGGCCTAAGAGAGGACAGACGCGCTGCAGGAAGAAAAAAAAAAAAAAAAAAGTCCACTCCGCGTCAGTCTCGGTGAGGGTCGGTTCACTTTTGCGGTTTCAAGTCGTTCACTGGTGGATCTGAGTCCGTTTCATGAGACGCGCAGGGACCGTGAAGGGAACACAGGTGAGATGATGAAGTGTCAGTGAGTGCTGGGGGATAATGAAACAGAAATGTCGTGATTCCTCGCTCTCTCTCTCTCTCTCTCTCTCTTTCTGTGTGTCTGTGTGTGTGTCTGCCTCGCTGTCCTCTGCTGCCGCCGCCGCTGCTGCTGCTGCTGCTGCTGCTGCTCCTGCTCTGTAACCGGCTGCTGAAACGTGGAAACGCCTTTTCCTCCCTCCCTCTCTCTCTCTCTCTCTCTCTCTCTCTCTCTCTCCCTCTCTCTCTCGGTCACGGTTAAGCACGCTGTCTGATTCGTCCAGAGATCTTCTATTGAAAACAACGGCTCACTCTCTCAATAAAACATTCCACAAATGAATGAAAAGAAGAATGAATGTCAAGGGGGAAAAAAAGCGCATTATTTTCATTTACTGGATAAAATGTGATCCTGCCGTCAGCCGGGTCGACTTAGTTAGGACCTTTAATTCACACAGGAAAATGAACACAATAGAATATAGCATCTAAAAAGACACTATCCACAGACAGTCAAACATCACCAACTGCTAACTGTTTTTTTATTGAAATTTTTTCAGCTTTTCATCAACATTACACTAAAAAATCAAGCAATTTATAACATGCACAACTTTCTTAAGTATCCTCATTTAGTAACGTTCCAGTGTGACCACAATGCATATTCAAAACCACTCTTGTAGGCAGCGGTGCACAGTGCCATAAGCTCTATATATTCTGCATGGAGCTGGTGCGAAAGTTTTAAATTAATGAATGTTTTTATCTCATTTGGCAACAACAAAATGTTTTTACCCATGATGCTTTTAGCAGCTATAAAAAGACTGACCTAAACCTGCGTTTTATCTTTCCTAATTTCTTTGCTTTGTCTTTGCTTTTATACACTATAGTCAGGGCTGAGTATGTTAGAGCCTATCCCAGCATGCATTGGAAAAACAGGTTGCCAGTGCATCTCAGTAGGTGAAACACATTTGCATTCATGCACAGTCCACATGAGATGCATGTGTTTGGAGAAATGTCAGAAATGTTGACCTAACACATTGTTTCTAGGGTTGCTGACATTTTTTTTTCTTTGGTTTGTTCTATGTTGCCTGAAATTTGGTTGTCAGAAAAAAAAAAGAGCAGAGTGAGACCTCTGTCTGTTCTCCACCTCTGATTCCGCTGGTTCTCAGACACTGGAGCACACACTCTCACACACTTGCACATACACATTTTTCAAAGCTGATGTCACCATGCTATCCGGTCTGCAAATCCCTCCTCCTGTTTCTTTTTCTCCATCACAACACGATCCAAAACACCCCCACCCCCTACACCCCCTCCACCCTCCAACCCCAACTCCATTCTTTTAAAAGTGACAGTGAGCCAACAGGAGCTGGGCCGCTGGGTGTTGATCCCTCAAATGAAGTTAAATCATCCATCACTTTCTCTGCTCTGGCCTCCTGGAAGAAAAGTTGCCCTGTAGTACATTTAAAATGGATGCAAGTGGGAGAAAATACTCATTCACAACCACAGTTCAAGACCTTTCGTACGACTGTTCGTGATGTTTAAGCGGTACAGTAGAAAACATGCAGCCTGCAGTCAAAGAATTGCCTTAAAGATGATCAAAATGTGAGAATAAGAACAGTTTGCATGTTATATGTCCAAAACACCCAAAAACACCCAAAATATTGATTCCAACTTCATGAGATTTTGTCTAGGAAACCTCATTTGAGAAATATTTTTACTGTCAGTTATGATTATATTGCAAAGTGGGAGGGAAGGATGTATTCTGCAGGCAAGTCAGACATGCGACACACCCATCTACCTCCTGACCACTGCACCAGTAAACCAGAATAATTAAATGTGATGAATGAATGTGGATATTTTTTGAGTAGGGATTTCCTACTACAACTCCCAGAATGCCTCCTCGCAATGTCCAGAGAAGATTCCTTAAGGTGTTCAGACAGTTATAGCAGTAGCAGCAGAAAAAGAAACGTGACGGCTGCGAGATTGATGAAAACTCAACAAGTCTTGCCGCTGCATTGCATTCTGGTTAACTGAGGCTATACTGTCAGTCCAGTATGTGATGGAGTTCTACCTATAGTGCAACATTTATGAGCGTGGAGATCTGTTTCAAGCTATGTCAGACATAAAGACTGAGACATATGACCTACAAGGAAACAACTGAGGACTGTGATACTGTTTTGTTGTTATGCTGGAAATGACATCACACCAAATCACGAAAATCACCAAAAACAGTAGGCCGTTTAAGACGTTTCGGGTAGATTCTCTTCGCTTTGAAAGACCTATTTCCTCTTTCATTTTTGATGCAGAATTCTTCAGAAACGCTCACGTGTGGGAGGGAGGTGCACAGCTGCTGTAGCTCTTGTGAAGTGTAACTTAAACCTTTCATGGACATTCTCAGGTGTTGAGGGTTGAAGGCGCCACAACCACACAGGAAGCCGGTGAAAGAAACAGTTCTGCTTGCACCAAAGGCTAATGACTTCTAATGGTTTCACATACCTCAGGTGTGTGTGTGTGTAGATGTGTGTGTTTTCCCCTTGACTGAACAACTTTGTCACTAAGGCTAGAAGATCTAAACGGATAAATGAATGCAATCTTTTAGTAGAGGATGACTCAGTAGAAGTTTAACCCTGATAACTTCCCTTTTTCATTTTGCAGTACTGCATGTTTTTAAAATGACTCACTCTCAGCCCTGTTTTGTGGTCTGTAAATGTCCCAAATTTTTGCCTGCGCATCTCATGACCTTCCGTCTTTATAACCACGCTTCTTCCCTCATCAGAAAAACAGTTGTGACTTTCCTATAACTCATGATGAGGCGGATCTTCACATCTCTGGACATGAATTGGACTTTTGTTGTAAGGTCTTTGACCCTGAGGCGAGGATGAGGTCCTCTTTTCAACACAAATACACAGGCAGGAACACATGTGTGCACAAGGGCACACACCCCCTACTGTAGGCCTGTACACACTCTCTTAAGAAAGTCTCCAACTGTTAGCCTTTTTCTTAACCTGTTCAGGACAGAATTATGTTCCAAAAAAATTATTAACTGCGGATTTGTAATCTAAATACACTTATAAATCATTAGCAATCAAAAAATTGATTGAAATACTTTATTATTTTTTCTGTCCAATCCAATGGATTGAGATTTTGAACATGAGAAACCATCTAATAGCAGAAATGACAATAAATAGTCTTAGATCTTTTTATTTTACTCGAATGAATATCAGTGAATAAAGTGATGCTTTTAAACACATTGCATTTATATTTTGTATAGTTTTAACAAAATTATTGATGAATAAACACGAGGCAGTAGGTAAAGATGTATGTTCAAAGCCCCCTGAGTTGCATATTCTGTGTACATAATCAATAGGATGCATTTTAAGATGATTGAATCATTAGAAAATCTAATAAGAACAGTTAGAGTAAAGCAGACCAATATATCTATCTATACATTCAGATCCCGACCATTCCAATGGACGGAGTAAAAGCAGTAAATCTTTTATATGATATTTTGACATGTATAAGTGATATAACATGTCATGTTTACTCTAACCACAGTTTAAACACACATTTTGTACTTTAACGACATAATTAATAGAATAAAATCATTTGTAATTTTTCAGGACAATGACCAACTAAGTGTGTAGGGTTTTTACGGTATGTCTGAGCAGGTCCATGTAAAATATAAACTTAAATAAGTGCACTTTAAAACCAATGTTAGAGTTTTTTGAGGTTTTTGTAACACTTAAAAAAAAAGAATAAAAAGTCAGATATTTAATAGAAGCTAGAATTTTAGCAACGGTAGCCATTATTGCGATTGCTGCTGAACACAGTGAATACAAAGTTCACTGCAGCCGTTAAAACGAGGTCTCCATGAATTCTGAATTCCCTCTACCTGTGACCAGCTAAATGAAATGGAGTCCTCTCACCAGATGGTTTCACTAAAACAATTGGCATATTGTTGTATATGTATGCAAATAAGCGCAGTCATTTGCATTGGAGCAACAGAAAATGCTCTGTGGATTTACAGTGACACAGATACACAACCGTCCACATTTGCCTATAAACATCAAAACTGGACGCAAAACATTCTTTTTCCTTCTTCATGGCTTTAGTGTGATCGACGTCTTCCACCTCAGAGTGTTCTGGGTCAGCTATCGATTGATAAAAAATAAATACTTTTGTGCCAAAAGTTGGAATAAACTAAAACAAAACACATCAGTAGCTGCCAAAAGACACACAAGGAGGTAAACAACGACCTGTTTTACTCATACTTCACATGACGGATATTCAAATAGCTCTCAGTGGGAGATGCATGAGTCAGTTGAAGATCTTTGTTTGCCTGGGAGGCCAAAAGTTGATTAGCGTGCTGGGATTTGTGGAAATGCTCTCAGCACCAACTTGGTCTTGGTCACTGAGAGCAATACATGAACACAGTTAGTGTGTTAAATTATGTATGTCTCTGAAAGTTATGAAAATATTTTCGGTCGTTCTGATTCTGCAACAGATTGCAGAGTTAGTGAGTTATTGTAATGTATGTACAGGTACTGTATATATCACTGCTAACATCAGTGCATTTGTTCAGGCTTGCTATACTAAAAGCTTTCACAGAGTGGGAAAAGGGCCCCTTAAAGTGCCACTGCGGAAGAGAAAACACTGCCACAGCATGGAGCATTAATCCATTACCCAGTCTATGAGAATTTCAGGACCGGCTCCGTTCCCAAAGGACCCGATAAAAATCTCTTACTGCCCATTTGTGCGCTGAAACCCCTTAAACCTGCAGTGATGGTGGGCTAGTCAGCAAAAGCTCATGCTGTGCTGTTCGTCTTTCTTCACACCCATGGAGAATTCTTTTAAACTCAAACTTCAAAATCCACAAATTTCCAAAGATAACAAATTTTCCCATGCTGGATTTTAGGGAAACGTTTATACAATGAATATTGTCATTTGATGGACATTAAAGACAGACATAATGTCTTGAGTTTTGATATTCCACTTAGTATATGCTTCCCATATAACTTATAAGACAAGTCGCAATATACAATAGCTGAACACATGAATGAATATAAACACATATAAAGCTTTATCCTTGTTCTTTAACAATCAAATACAAATGTTTTTGTTTTCACCAATCAGTCAGTCAGTTTTTTGCAGGAGGTTAGAGGAAAATTGTAAATCTTTTTTATGGATTATATTATTTTATACCGCATTTACATAATTTAATAAACAGTATTATTTATAGATGTCATTGGTCTTTATTTATTTTAATTGTCTGATAACTTTTTACTGCTTTTTGTCTCTTTTGGGCCTCCATACCGAAGGGAAACTCGGGAACTCTGATACAGTGCATGTGAAGTGAAATAAATCTCAGGTATTCTGAAAACATTTACATTTTATCCACCAGGACAAGTGTGTGTGTTCGTGTGTCTGTGCGTGTGTTTGCATCCTGGGGATGTGGAAGTGTCCGTGTTAACTGAAAAACAGGATCCAGAACAAATACAAAGCTAAGCTCTCTCTCTCTCTCTCTCTCTCTCTCTGTGTCTCACACATACACACACACACACACACACACACACAAATCTGTAAATGTGATGTTAGGTTAAAACATGCTTAATTACAAGAGCACATGTACTCAAGATGTGTGTTTATGTCTGTAGAGACTGTGTGTGTGTGTGTGTGTGTGTGTGTGTGTGTGTGTGTGTATGTGTGTTTTCCCCAGAGCAGACTGAAATAGGGAAGTTCTTGTTTCCCATCACAAGACCGGCTCGTTCATCGGAGGGGAGAAGAGAGGAAGTTCTCCTAAACAAAACAACCCTGAGGATTCAGCTGCAGAGAGAGAGAGAGAGAGAGAGAGAGAGGAAGGAAGGAAGGAGGGACGGAAGAGAGAGAGAGAGAGAGAGGGGAGAGAGTTTCAGAGAAAGATGAAAAGAAGAAACCACAAATGGAAGACAGAGCGAGGGAGAAATAGAAAACTGGAAGGATGAAGGGATGACAGAAAGGAGATCAACGGAAAAAAGCAAGAGAGGGACTGTTGTCTCACTCTGTGTGAATGTGCTTATTGAGAGGGATGAGTCAGTGGAAAGAGAAACAATGAAAATGCAGAGTCACTGCACCCCTTTCATACAAATCCCTTGTTCTGCTGCACTTACTTTCTCTACCCCTGTCCTGTTCTGTTGGTTAATGGCTTCATTCACTGGGCAGCTGAATGTTTCCCAATTTGGATTTTTGTCGTCGCATTTTTACCGGGTCCTGATGTCAATTAATATAAAAATAAAAGTTGCACAGAGTCCTATTTTCCTATTTCTGTCCTGGCTTAGATGGATATAATGAATGAAAAATTACCTACCTTGAGGAATATACATGCATCCTGTATGTGAATGCCTAAATGATGATGATGATGATGATGATGATGATGATGATGATGATGCAAACCGTGGCTGTATCTACCATTGAAGACAATGGGGTCACGTCCCCTAGGAACTGAGAGCGCTGATGTTAAGCTTCTTAGTAACATGTTACCATGTGAAACTTTTTTTATTTTGGTCGAAAGTAGTCGTGGACACTGTTTTGCCAGGATTTCACCCGGAGCTCCAGCATGTCAAATCATACGCTTCATAGGGCCGGTTTGGAAACTGATATTAAACCCATTGCTGGTCCTCACATGTTGGGGGATGTGACAAGCAGTGAGGGTCCCCCGGCCATTAGTTGAGCCATTGATGTTGCAGTTAGTAGGTATATGCTTCAACAATTAGGCTACCAGGGTGCACCCCCTTTTTGTTACATAATAACATGGTTATTTCACTAAAAACGGAAGATAAAAATAGACCTCATCTATACAAGCTGAACTCACAGCTCATTAACTCTGTATTATAAGTATATCTGATGCAACCATTGTCATACTGGAGCTTTCAACTGCTTTACATAATCATCATCAGTGGATGGAGTCTGCACAGTTGACATGAAGATGGATCTAAATGCTCACTGTGATTGGTTACCTACCTTTCATAAAATACTGAAATTAACTGACTGGAAAGTGGGGCATCGACCCAAAACCAAACGCTACGCTTAAAAGAGTAATGCATTAATATAGATAGATAGATAGATAGATAGATAGATAGATACAGTAGATTCAGCTTCTAGCCTCAAGCAGAGATGACACGTGGGCTACAGAGGTCAAGTAAGCTCACTTCTTTTTAACTTCGTCTTCTTCCAGCTGGTGTCTGTAGTCATACATCATTCTGCCATCTCTCCTGCCTGCAGTCATCACTCACTGCCTCTCTCTTATTTATTTATTTTATTAAATCCTCCTTTATACACTTGACACTTTACAAATTTGGACGGTCACCTGTATTTTCATTGTAATCTCTGTTCACCATCTTTCCTGTTCTCGCCCTCCCCCCCCTCGCCAGCTCGGTTCACTTCCCCTCTCCTCGTCCTTCCACATAATGACACTGGCTCTGCAGCAGAAATTAAAGGCTGAGCTCTAATCACCAACAGCACTAAGTGCAGGCCAGCGGCTCAGGGCATCAGACCCCATTATAAACACAGGGAGAGTCAGCTCAGAGTGGTAATGACAAACCGCACAAAGCAGCCAGAGGATAACAGACAGACAACCGTGCCCTCCCTTGTTAAACCATGACACCATTTAACGCTCTCTGCTACGTTGCCTTCTGTGATTAAATGAAACTACTAAAAGCACTACTATTATTACTACGGACACTATAAAAAATAATACTAATCATTATGCCCTTTTTAAATTGTTGCAATTGCCAGCAGGCAACAGGTGTGGATTTGATGTTGTTTTCAACTCAGGGTTTTACATGTAAATTGAGTTGTGCTCCACATAATCGTGTTTAATGCAACTTGGCTCTTTTTGTTGTTGTTGTTGTTGTCATTGTTTGTTTTTTTTAAGTTTTCAGTCCTGGCAGTAAAACTGTACTCACTGTACTCACCTTATAAACGGCTGCGATCTGGGAACACAGCGACGTCGCGAAAAACAAGAACTGATTGCACCAGAAACACGAGCAATCAGACAGTCCCACATATACCAATAACTTTTGACATTTAATTAAATGAAAAGCGTTCAAGGTGGATATAGTAAACAAACACATGAATTGATTTAATTTACACTATTACAGATACTGTAGTAGAAGAATACCGTACATCAGTGGTTCCCAACCTGTGGCTCAGGCTGCAAAAACAGCACAAATTGTGGTGAAAATATGTAATCACAAAAAAATCAATGAAAATAAAAATGAAAAAATGTTTAAAAACAACTTTCATTGTTTCATTTTACGGCCTATCACTGTGATAAGCCAATAGGAACTTTGATGTCGTCGTTGGCTGGACTACAGCGTTTACTTGTTTGCGATCTCAGTCTGATTGTGCGCTCAAAGATCACATCCATGGCACAAACAGGAGCGTCAAAATGGATAACTGGTTAGCAACAGGAAGAGATAAAAGGAAAGAGAGTCAAGAGACAGATGGCGAATCGATGTGATCTCTCCTCGGTCGAACAAAAAAGACAAACTGAGCTTCAATCACTCATTATCATTACGATAAATACTGCTCTGAGAAGGTATGGATGTGGGCCATGAGTGGGAAAAGGTTGGGAACATGAAACAAGAGTGTGTGTGTGTGTGTGTGTGTTTCAGACAGTGACTCCTCTGTGGAGTTCCCTAATTGCCTCCCGGTGACATTGTCTGCTGCTGTGATGAGTAATGATGTGATTTTTTTATTTTTTATTATTGCACTGTGTCACAAAATGGGCTCATGATGCGTGACATTACACTGCAGAACACATATTATTAACATGAAATTAAGGATCGTTTTGGGGTTTCTCTTACATCTTACAGTCTTTTTGTTCCTTTATTTTTGAGATGCACCCAGCTGTTTGATATTAAGTCAAATTCATCCCAAAAAAATATACAAAGGCAAACGGTTTTAGACAGAGAGAGACAATGGAAGTCGGAGTTGATGAATTCTCCCGCTGTGCAGATTGACATCACTTGTCCCGACACTTTTTCTTCTCCCCGAGACATTTTTGTTTTTCATATATATATATATATATTTTTATGTCTCTGCCTCCACCGTTGACCCTGCTGTCAGACACAGCTGCATTAGGCGAGGTCTGGGTTAGACATCCATACAATGATAACTGGTCTCCATTACCAGCAGTTTCTTAATTATACCCTCCCCACAAGGCCTGTTAGCCGGGGCACAATTACAATTTCCAATTATGGCCTAAAAGGGTTGTCACATTAGGTGTTGCTCAGAAACCTGCAGAGGTATTGATTACAGCTCATTAAGCACAACACTAAAATGGCTGCTGTGTTAGACAAGGGTTAAAATTTTACAGTTGGAAAGATGATGCTCTTAAGATGAATCACGTGACTGTTTCAGTGGGGTTGGCTGGTCTGCGCAGGTGTTTCAGGGGATTTAGAGAAGGAAAAGTGTCATTTGAGAGATCATGAGAAATATTATTGTAAATCTATCGAGCTCTAAGCAAATCCAGGTTCTGCAAGGGAACCAATAATCAATAAATGATCCAGGCAAACTGAGTGAAACTAAACAATCTTGCAAAACTTACAATCTTACCAAAGTACTGTAAGTAAATACACTCATATTCAAAGTACATGTACTCTGTAGAAACATCCTCAAACGTGTCCAGATACTGATTCCTGATCAGGGTCTTGAGGACAGTGAAGCCCATACACACAAGAAAATGGTAAAGTAAAAGTTAATTTCCTCAGTTATTTTACACAGTACACACATATACTGGAATACTTTACCACATACAGTATATTAAACATAATACTACCCATACAGAAATGTAATATATGTATGTATATGTCCCTATATCAAGAGTGATGTTGCTATATGTGTCACCTTTAAGGGGATATATTACTATCACATATATACATCCTCTGGATTTATGAAGATACAAGTTTATAAAATATATGAAATACCCATTGTAGATATATTAAAAATATCTATGATTATTTTTTATCTGGTATAATACTGAGGCCCAGACAGATTACATTTGCGTATGGGTGCATATGAGGATTCTCAGACAGGACTCAAGAACGCTGTAGTTTTATATTAATAAACAAGAATCGTGAGATAAACAGTAAAATAACTTTTTTTTCCCAGACATTTCAGACTGAATGTTGATCATCCTGTATTACAGTCAGTTTTCTACTTTTGCATCAACTCATGGCTACAGTATTTTTCCCTGTTATTCACATGCCATCACTTGCGTCGTCTCATGTTTTGATGTCACCGGTGACTCAAACACATCCAGTCTAAAAGGAGGTGAAAGATGAACTTCGGCCTTGGGATTCAATGACCATCTGTTTCAGTCTGCTGATTACAGGCATCCTGACTGTAAACAGGTCAAGCCCTTTAACCCTGCCTCAAACACATACATTTTCCCTCACTGTCTCTTTCCACATCCTTGCTTCACAGCTTACACACATACACAGACACAACACACACACACACACACACACTTACTATAGCACATATACCCATCCTACACACACCAACTGTTCGGTCTGAAGCTTGATCAGTCAGTCTGTCAGGTTTTTCAGTTACTAAGCAACATCTCATCCTCCAGTCATCAGCCAACTGTCAAAGACTCTCTTCATATTGACATTTCTTGACAGAGACTAAATGGTCTCCCAGTGCTGGCATGAGCATACACACTAGAGTCAGAAATTGACTTCTACTCCAGGCACAGATGCCCTTAAAATGATCATGAAATGAGCAGTAAAGCGTCCCTGATCAGGTGTGCACATCTTCACATTTCACTATGTTCACATTTTTACTTTCTGACTCGCCAAATATTCATGGTGAATACAAATGTCGTCCCCTGTGGGCCAACGTGGGTGAGAAAAATAAAGTGGTAGAAAACCAAGTGCGCAGCCTGAAGCAGTTGGAAACATTGGCAGCACACAGCCAGCACTGCACTTAAATCACTGCGTCAACAGAAAACAGTAAACATGATGCAAACCCATAGCTCAGCAAAAAAGTCATTTTCTTTCTTTTTTTATTTCTATTCTTTGTTTTGATTTAATTTTAGTTTTTTATATATATATACATATAATGAAACCAGTAATCAAGCAAAACAATACAAAATGGAAAAAAAGTAATGCAAAATTATTTGCCAGGACCTAGTTAAGTGTCACATATCTTGATAAGGTTTATCTGACTGGTTTTAAGTTTCAGTAAATCTTATTCTGATTTACTCGAACCACATATGTAAAACAAAGCTTTACGCCATGAGATACACAGATCATTTGCTTTTATTAGTAAATATGATATCTTCATATTTTTTTGCTATAAATAATTAACTGAATTCCACATAAGCACAGATTAAGCTAGCTGCTTCATATTAGTGACGGTTTATCCACAAGTGTGTTAGCTGGGAAGCTAAGGCAAGCTAGCTATGCAATAAAGTTGCTAGCGGCTATGCAATAAAGTTGTTAGCGGCTTGCAATAAAGTTACTAGTGGCTATGCAATAAAGTTGCTAGCGGCTATGCAATAAAGTTGTTAGCGGCTTGCAATAAAGTTACTAGTGGCTATGCAATAAAGTTGCTAGCGGCTATGCAATAAAGTTGCTAGCTAGAGACCAGGAAGTGGCTAAATTAGTAATTTGATTATAATACAGAGAGAGAGAGAGAGAGAGATGTGGCCCACAGTAAAAGTTGTAACTGATAGTTCGGGTCATGTTTTGCCCGGCTTATTATTATCCAAAGCTTGAGGTAGTAATATAAGAACTTAATTGTCTTAATTAAAAGATGTAGGTAAGATGAGTTCAAAAATAAATAAATTAATGAATAAAAACAGATAAATAAATTGCAAAAACAAAATAATGATATCCATTTCAAAATAAAATTTGAATTTAAAATGATTTGTAAAAAATAAAGAGACATAAAGTGATTCATCATCCCCCTGAACTGTTTTACACTGAGGCAAATTCAAGCCTTGAGCTTTATTCCACACCACAGTAAAGTAAAACAGCACTGGCCTTTTATTCACAGCTGAGTGCCATCCTGGAAGACAGGTGAAGTCTGACAGCCATTCAAAGTGTCTTACCTGGAAGACCAATCCCAGCCACTGCACATTCTTGTGGAAATGTTAAGCCCTTAATAATACAAAATTGCGCGTCAAGGATATTGTATACCTGTCTGCCTGTTTGTGTGTGAGAGAGAGAAAACACTCTTTGCTGCCCTTTCTGGTTGCTTGGACACCAGTACTGAGAGGCTGGCCTGTGTTTCACACAGAGTACCAACCCACTACTTTATCAAGAGGGATTTGTGTGTGTGCATGTGTGTGTGTGTGTTTGAATGATTTAACATTTATCTGTGCATCTGAATATTTATGTTGTCCATTCATTTGTTTACTGAACCATTAGTACAGTCTGTTTCTATTCTGTGATTGTTTTTCTTGTTTTTTTTTTTTTCTTTCAGCCACATCGATGTCTGTGCGGGAGAGAGTGCATACGGACCGTGGGTGGGGGACAGGGAGGGAGCGTGCACCAGGGCCAGGCTGGTCTTGGTGGGAGGTGGCTGTGTGTGTGTGTGTGTGTGTCTGTGTGTGTGCGTGAGTGTGTGTGTCTGTGTGTGTGTGTGTGTGTGCGTGTGTGTGTGTGTGTGTGTCTGTGTGTGTGTGTGAGTGTGNGTGTCTGTGTGTGTGTGTGTGCGTGTGTGTGTGTGTGTGTGTGTGTGTGTGTGTGTGTGTGTGTGTGTGTGTGGGGTTGTGACTTGGTTCTGATTTAGCAGATTACTCAGATCTGACACAGTGCTAGTCTGACAAATCCTAAATCTGTTCTGTTGCTATATGTTGGTGCAACAGGTTGATGGCATGAGTTTCTGCTTGTGGGATACTTCTGTTATACATGTAGGAACCAAACAGCAAGTTTTGTCGAGCTCTCTCCACATGGTTCGTAAGTTTTTCTCTTTGTTTGATCGAGATCAGCTGCACTTTCAGCTGCAGCGCTCACGCTTGTGCATCTCGAATCACCAGAGTTAAGGGGCTTTTCATCTCGCCATTTCTCATGAAATATTATGTGCCACGACTAAACACTTTTATTTTTTAAATCACACATATTACAGCAATAAAACAAATGTCATGTTGTATAGAGCTTTTGTCACTTTGCCCTTTGTTTTTAAACATTTGCAAAGAATTTTGCGTGTGTCTGATGCATGTGTGCTCATTTTACATTATTCTGGTGAGTGTTAGCGCTTGCCCGCCTCCTCTCCACCAGGTGTAATCACCCTGCTCTGATTATACACATCAACTACTGCCTAGTTATTGGTCACACATTTTCCTGTTTTCACCTCCCTTATTTAACTTCTCTCTCCATCTTCCTCACGTCTCGTTGTTCCTTCATTTCTTTGGCTCTAATTTTCTCTTTTCACATAACACCTTGCAGCCCCCCCCCTTTCCCCCTCTCCCCAACCCCTTCTCCCCGTGATAGAGCCTCTTTCTCTTTCTCATTAGCACCCTAACTCAGACGTGTCACATTCTCACCCTCTGCCACGGCGGAGGAGGTGACGTACAACATGTAGGGCTTTCATCGCCCTGCGCAGATGTGCTGCAGGTTGCCCATCTCCAACCAGAACCAATGCAATCCTCACTATGAAGGGACAAATCATTAAAGACTCTGCCGTCTGAACTGAGGTGTGTAAAGCATTTTATTTATAATAAAGACTAGTCTGAAAGAGTAGAAACAGGCATGTACCTTGAGATAAAATTACAATTTTTCATGTCTGCTTGACAAATTTCAAAAAACCTTTTCACCAAACAAAGACACATCACCACAAACATGTAATCTGCATGAACTGGGACTGATGGATGGACTTTAATTTGCTTCAGTTTCACCTCGTGACATCCTCTACATGAGACATATTTTCCGTCGTGTGTGTGTGTGTGTGTGTGTGTTGTGCTTTCTCATCTGACAAAGCGAGCTGTTTGAGTCAACCTTGCAGTTTCCGTAGCAACAAACTCAGCACAAAAAAAAAAACACTGGCACAGATGCTTGTTGTTACTCATCTTGCTTGAGTCGATTTGAGAAGAGGGTGAAGGAGGGCTGAGAGGGAGAGGATGGACTTGTAATAATGCAACAGCAACAAGGTTTATTAGTGCAACTGCCAGAGGAGGGAGCTGTTTACCACATAGGTGCAACAGGAGGTTTGACTGTGATTGTTACCATGAGTCTTTTGTAAACAGTGGTTATAGAGGTTTGAGCATGGGTACATGTAAGTACTGCTTTTATCTTTTTAATCTGACACGTTCACTTTACTTGGATTCAAACTCAGATCTGTAATAATCCATTTTATATTTTGCTTTTATCTTGATGTGTTCATGCTTGTATTGTTCTTTTTTTTTGCCTGGGATCACAAGTTACGTTTAATCCTAGCTGTAATTGTTTATGGTTGGAATGAAGAATAACATTAAAATTAACTTCAAAAAGGATTAAAAATAACACTACACAAGCATAAAGCAATATCTATATCTATATATATCTATATCCTGTTACAATGTGAATATGTGTACTCAATTCCTTTATGTAAAAGAATATTTCACTCATTCCATACATAGGTCTGCCTGTCAGAACAGTTTTTTGTGACTCTAGTCTGGAGATCCTTTGTTCAGGTTTAGTAGAAGATATGTAGAAGTAGTAAGAGAATGTGAAATCCTTTTTTTAAAAACTGGGGTATGGAGTTTGACATAAATGGATATTCAGCATTAGTGAGAGTCTTCCAAAAATATGCTTAAAGTCACAGAAGAGTTCATTTTTTAATCTGCCGGCTTTATGGTTTTTATGGGAGTGCAATAGTAAATTGCTGCAATGCCCCTTTAATACCATTAAATATGACTTGAATTGTTTTGCAGAACAAATACAGTCACATTATTACGCTGCTTCTCAGCAACTCCTCTCAGCTAAGGTTCATAAATACCAACATGCCGGTGCTCAATTCATCAACCTCCTACAGTCAGTCTAATATTTTACACACCACATACCAGGAGGCAAATATGTTTCCATCTGAAAGCTCACGCTAACACGACGGCCGTCCTGTGCAGCAGAGACCCTCAGCAGTGCCCAGCGCCCACACACCCCTCACTGGCATCTAAACATGCACACACTGTTTGACCCACCGTGCTGGCAGGGGGGAGAAGGCCGATCATGTTACACACTGTTATTAATAGCCACGCTCCCCCCTTTCCCATTGTAAACTAATAGCTGACATGATCTCACACTGNCGCCGGTGCTCAATTCATTTCCCATTGTAAACTAATAGCTGACATGATCTCACACTGTCTCCTCAGTCTCTCTGTGCTACTCCTCTGCTCGCATCTCTCTCTCTCTCTCTCTCTCTCAAAACATGTCACCATCTCTTTTCTCCACTCACATCAGGTCTTCCAAAATATACTCCACATGCATGCATGCCTGACGGGGGTGCTGAAATACGACATACATGACAAGTCAATATTCTTTAAAGTGCTAGTGTAAATCTGTGCTTCTATAATGTTATCTTAAAAATGATCTTCAAATGTTTCCTTTTTTTTCACGTTCGAGTTGCACAATTTGGGATGATCTTCTTTTTGTAATTTAATGGATTTAAATTTCAAGTGTGAAACAAATAAAGTTAAAAAAAAAAATAGAAAAGTGTACAACAAAAGTTGTTCATTTGAGAAGAGGCGTGGGACTTTTACTCCAAAACAATTTTTATGTTTTTAGTTTTATTTGTTTTATTTATTTTCCATACCTGGGCCATGTGATGACAAGCGAACCATCTCCATGACAACTGAGCAAACTTTATCCACAGATGAAAGTCATTAGATGTGGCAGGAACATCTGGCAGAATACAGTAAGTGTATCTTGAGTTATTGTTATCATTATTATTATTTATCATTTTTTTGTCAAACCACTATTTTACCAAATAATTCACCTGCAAGCTCAACAGTAGTTTTATTGTTTTGGAAATCTTATTTAGACCCACTGATATAGCATAAGGTTACCACTTTAAAAGAGTAAATGCAATGTGAATGCACTGTATATAACAACACAAACAATTGTCATTATCATTCCTCAAGGTGCAGTTCAATCAAAAACACAATACACAAGACTATTAATTGTGGCTAGATAAACAATAATAGTCCAGCTAGCTTTCATTAAAATGGAATATGTTTCAGTTGTGAAGGAATCCTGTACAGAGAAGAAATAAATGTGATTCCATTGTGATTGATTTTTAATTTGAACTTTGTATAGATTTCTGTTGTGGCATGGAAACCCAGCCAACAAACGGAAAAAGTCGTTTTTATTTCACGTCATGCTTGGATTTATTCTGGGTGCGAGTCAGAAGACAGACAGATGCGAGCTTGACTTTGTGTCTCCATTTCTCTCTCTGTCCATCTGCGCTTATGGAGCACATCTACCCTCTGACCCTCTGCGTGGACTCCGTGGATGCCATCTTGTCCACAGTGTTGTCTCGCTGAGGGCCTTATTTTTAGCGAGAGTCCGGCTCCTCTGCAAAACTTAATATGGGAATGGCATCTTGGAGCTCTCCTTTCCTCAAGCTCTCATCGTACATCCATCCATACCTTCGGTCCTCCAAGACACTGAGCTGGCATCTGCAGCTCTCCAAAACAACCCAGCACAACCACTGTCCCTTTTCATAGCCACGGCTTCAAACAGGTGGCCGTATGACCTCAGCGTGGCTCCTCCCATGTTACCACCCATCTGCTATTTTTCTGACCACTGCTCTGGAGCCCCCCCCCCCCTCCAACCCCCATCACTCTCAGTGTCTGTCCTGCTTTTTTGGCAGCCCCTCTTGCGCTGCTCTTGGACGAGCGGGATCAGTGTCTTGCCTACTCACATACCAATTGGTGTCCCCGAAAAGGTCCCCGCCCCTTTCTGCGGGCAGTGGCGTCAGCAAAAACCACGTGTAGGCTTTTTTTAAAGGGAGGGTGTCACTGTGGGACTTGCTCTTCTCTAGCCGGTGGGGACAGGAAGCAGACTTTGTTCCTAACTCTCCCTGTTTGACACCAACCTGCGTTAGGGACAACGTTAAACCTCTGACGTGTATTTTTTTTTCCCCTTCCAACCCACGTCAACAGTTTAGGCTCTGAGAAGAGGCGTTCTTGCGGCCACCAGGTGACGATAGCCATGAAGTGGGGCTGGGTGTTTTTGGCGGTCTTCCTCTCTTTGGGGACCCTGTCCTGGGGGGAGAAGGGCTTGGAGATCCCCGAGTATGACGGAAGAGACCGCGTCCATGCCCTCAGCGCCAAGAACTACAAGTCCATCATGAAGAAGTATGATGTGATGGTGATCTACTACCACAAAAATGTTGACGGGAACCGCAGTGCCATGAAGCAGTTTCAGATAGAGGAGCTGGCTTTGGAGGTGGGTCTCTGCCAAAGCATGACACAGGATGGATCTGTTGCCCATGTGGGGGAAGGGTCACGGTGGGAAGAGGGGAAGGAAGGGAAGGGTTTCACATGGAGAATTTGGCTCCGGTTGGGGATTCCCGGATGCAGTTGTGGCTTTTGCGCTTAGGTTTTCAGATGAGAAGGATTACAGTTGTTGACAGATGAGGAGGAGGGAGGCAAACAGGTGAACAAGTGCGGTGTGTCCGGCGAGGTCAAGTTGAGGCATCCGTGGACCCTTCAGGTACGGCATCCTGCCGAGTGTGAATGGATAGATGCGGACCTGAAGGAGGGAGGTTGGAGAATGGCGAATCAGGAGGAACAAGATGGAGGGAAGTATATGTCAAACTGATGGGTGAACACCTGCTGTCTGATTGTCAGTTAAGAGATGTGATTGGGTCATTTCGTCTTGACCCTTTGAACACAAACAACAAAACCTGTTGAGCATCCGGAAAAAGAAATTAAAAATGCAGCATTGTTAATAACAACTGGACCACGGTTGGTTAAATTATTAGGGTGTTTAAGTGTCTAGCTGTTCGTTACATTTTTGTAACTTTCTGGAACAGACAATCCCACAATCACACAACTACTTCCACAAGATCTGTGTGCGCAAACACACGCATCACTATGCGCGCCTTTGAGGAGCAACCCCGACTCCTAGAAATTACTCTGGGCTTTGGTGTCAAAATCGTATGTTTTGTACGACCACCATTCAAACCTAAACACCTCTAAGTGATTCCGGTGCAGTAGATAAATATAGCATTTGATTCTCTGGGAGATAATCGAGGCAGTAATTACATTTCTTTTAGGAGACAGGGTTGTGAGGAGAGTCTGTACGAAATCACCTCCTGCTCCTCTTTAGGATGGCAAGCATTCCCCGGCCTTTTACTCCACCAAGCTACTTCGGTTAGCCCAGTTCATATAGCTACTGTAGTGTTAAGAGCCTCCCACATCATTAATGTCCACTATTGGCCATCTTTGTGGTTTCCCAGGAAATTACTGGAATCAAAAAGTCAAACCCAAGTCAAATGATGATGTGTCTCTGCATACAGCTACACCAAACATGCTAACCCGTTTAGGACTATATTACTTAAGTGTTTCTAATATATAAGTCCCTCACCCCACAGCACTCAAATCAAAACAATAATACATTTTACACAATACATTTGGTGGTTGTTGCTAACCATGTCTAAAGTGAAAATTAAAGCATTTCTGTTACCTACTTATTTTACATTAGTTATATGATTTCATATTTATATGCAGCTCCACAGAGTTGACGTTATTGATATAATTGAATCAAGGCTTATGTCACACACATACTCAATAAACACAACAGCCCATACTGTAGTTATAGCCCTACAGTTGTCACACGTTATGCATCATATCTTTTTACAACACTAAAATGAGCAAAATAACAACATGGCACATAAAACATACTGTAGCCAGTAGACGATACGGACTTAACAGAGCATTTTAAATGGTTTGTTAATGTGCTATCATGACACACAAGTGCTGCAGTGTTGATTTTGTCAGCACATGCGATGCATCATATTTAGAGCTCAGTTTAATTGGCAGTTAACCAGAGGCTCTAGTAAATAGAGAAGAGGCCACTGGGTCTGCGAAGTACATTGGGGGCAAGTGAATGAATCTTTCCTCTGTCAACAGCTATTGCTGAGAAGCCTTTGAGCCAGGCACTTACACTTTGATCAGTGGTGCTGCTTTATCCGTCAACAGTAGAAAATACACTATGCATCTTCTGGAAACTCTTATTGGATAAGAAAAGTCTAAAGGACTCTGCCCACAGTCGTTGCACCTGGGCCCCACTGTCAGCCTGTGTATTCACCACACCAATCTTCCCCCTGTCAGAGCAGCAGTGTCTTCTTTCAGAGGCAGAGTGTACCTTACACTAGCCTGCATAAGTCACCTCTGTAAATAGCCCAGGACAGTACTGCATGCTTAGCAAGAGGCTCAAAGCCCTCCTGGGACAGACAGAGAGTTTAGGGCCATATCTCACCTCAACTACTGCCCCCTCAGCTCTGTCAGCTCTCTCAGGCAACACACACTGTTCTGTTTTGTATTACTACATCCCCCTATGGCTGCAGGCTGAAGTCCTAAACCATCATTTACACACACAAGTCACTGGATCTGATCAATTTCCTATCAGTGCTGCCAAGTTGCGGTTCTTGGCTTGAGAAAGAGATGCTTACTGGAGCAGCTCCCTGCTGGACTGGTACTTTGTTACCGACTGCCAGTCGTGACCGTTCAGCCACTGGTCCAGGGGAGAGCTCTCAAGGTGCTCAGAGCGGATGCTCAAAATAGCTGGTCATTACCACCTATGAGGATGTATAAATTATTAAGTGCAGAGCTCAGGGAATCAAATCTTAATCACCTTTGTTGGAAGCTTAGGCGACAAATACAGGATAGGATGTGTCATTCACACGCCTCTACTTTGAGACAACACACTTTCTGTTTATGTTATTCATGAAAACATTCATTAATTTGAGCAGAATTAATGCTTTCTTTCAGTTTGAGTATATATATATATTTCTTATATGACATGCTACAGCTGACAGATTCACAATATTCTCCGTCTCCTGTATTATTGACAGACACACAAGAAAATAAACGATCTTTCCTCATTTTTCAAACCACAGCTTCCTCTTTGACACCCAGCATATGAATAGAAAAAGAGTGAGTTATATTTAGCAAATGCTGATGAAACTCCTTAAGACTATTACACACATTCAAAATTGAGTTGCTGTCAAGTTCCTGAGATGTTGAAACCATGAAGATTACTGCACTAACATGTTGGTTAATGCCAGCACTGCATGAATTCTAGCAGTGCCTTCAGTGTGCGCTGCATGTAGCTGTCGCAAAGCTCATAAAAATGCTTAATACCTGTTAAATGTTTTCACCCATGTCTGTTTATTTGTCAGCAGGATTTGGCAAAAAGTACTGAACCGATTTAAACGTAACTCGGTGGAGGGATGAAGCATGTTCTGACCATGTTGCTTGCAATTAACAACTCCGCCTCTTTCACATGAGCACGCTTGCAGCTGGATGGGAAAACCCTGATCCAGTCGATAACCAGCTTCGTGATACAAGTTGTCCACGACGGCCAATGTTAGGCGCAGTGGGGCCGCATGACGAAAAGATACCCTGTGCACGTTGAGCTTGCTTTGGCGTAAAGGCCTCAGACGCCTGGTGTACATTCCCTGAAAACAAACCCCGGCTAGATATACAAACATGTGCACATTATCCACACTATGACACACGTCCCATGTAAACTCAGCATTTTCAACTCGAAGAGAAAAGAGTGCAGTGAAAAGAGTTGCCCTGTCACTCCTAAAATAAGTGCGGCATGTCACCTTTGACCCCAGCTGGATCCATCTTAGTCTGTGAAAAATAATCCAGTGTATCTTCTTTTCAGTGACAAGTTGACTCCCCTGGTGTTGCTGTATATTTGAGCTATACGTTGATAAGCTGGTTTATTTTGTAAAACTCAGTGAAAGAAGATACTGTTACAAAACCCTATAGTTTTTAATGTAAATGAGGCGTGGCACTGCTTTGCATGTAGGCTAAAATACAGTAGAGTCTGTTTAAATGTAGACCTGCAATAGTATAGATTTTGAATAGGTGCGGTTTAACAAGTATATGATGAAAACAGTGACAGACATTTATGTGAAGGAAATGATCGTAAACAGCAGATGTATATACAGTAATATTTGTAAGAAAAGGCTCCAAGCAGCAAAGGTTCTACTGGCAGAATGAATCCTCCATTAATAAACATATGCATGAATTTTAAATCTTAATTAAATCTACACAAGCGAACACGTAGCACGTTCGCAGGAGGTCAGGGTGACTGAGGGAGCTGTAAACAGGGTTGTAAAGAAAGTGTCAGGTTATAATGGCTGCTCTTTACACCTGAAGGAATATGAGTGGACGTTACTTGTCAGCTGATGAATGAGCCAGTGATCATGAAGCATGAATGAAACAGCTGATGCTGATCAGCTAACGAGCTCTGCCTGAATTAAGACGAAGCTTCAATTGACTGAATTACATGTAGAAAAAAGCCAACTAATTCATATAAAAAAGAGGTTGTTGCCATAATTATTATTCTCTTTATTAACAACTTAGCAAAATCGCATAGTGTCATCACAGCTAAACCTGTTTTTTTTCTCATTTGCTTCACCAAATTAAGTTTATTTTAATTCAACTGTATAAGTCGTACATACAGAGTAACTCTGTCAAGAAAGTTTCACATATATAAAACTCTAACCTGTCACAACAGATCCAAATGCAGGCAGGCAGGCAGGAACAGGGACATGTAGCATGAAGGACAATGTGACATAATATGATCAGACAGGAAGCAGGTGAATTACTGGGAAGCTGGGACCAGGTGTGTGAGGGGGCGGGGAAGGTCAGGTGACTGGGACAGGAGGGAAAGCCTGAGGACATCTGGTGGACAGCTGAGGAACACCAGTTGAGAAGACTTCCATATAAATGCAGGGGCCTGAGAGAGAGATACTGTAGTTTGCAAAGATAGAGGGGCAGACTGAGCAGCGTTGACCGGACCAGGGTAGGGACCATGACACTAGTCTGTACGCTGGTTACAAGAGGCCAGTTTGTTTGAGCTTGCAGAAGAGAAAGCATGAAGTTTTTGTTGATGTGAAGGGGACAAAGGGATAATTTCATGAAGGTTTCCATGCTTGGCTTAGCAACAGTGTTCAACATTGCCCTCACCGTGCAACAATTATTCTGTTCCATTTAATATCTGGGAGTGTAATCACAGGTGTCTAATGTTCAGTCTGTGCAGTGTGACAACAGCAATCTGTTTAACGAACTGGAAGCAAATCCAGGGGGGGAGCACAGGAGATAGATTTGACAGTCCTGATGACTTGTTTCATAAGATTAAAAAAATGCAGCCTAACTCACCTGCAGCAGTTTAGCCAGAAATATCTGTCATCATTATGACTCAGACGAAACATGATGGAGCAGAAATCCTCCCAAGATATGATAAAAGACAAACAGGCAAGGTGCAAAATTAACACCCATTTCCCCAAGGCTGTACCTAAATGAATGGATAAACACATTACGATTATTACATTTGAAATATGAAAATTTTGAGACTGATGGTGCTGATAAACCTGTTTCTTGCTTGTCTGCACCCCCACCCCCTTTTCTCTCTTACTGTTTGAACTTTGACCTTTGGCATAATGTAAATGCTCTTAGACCCACTCATCAATCACTGCACAGCTCAGATTGCTGTGTTCTTATACTCACCGCACTCTTTATCAACACACTGCCCTTCTCCCCCCCTTATGCACACACACACACACACACACACACACACACACACACACACACACACACACACACACACACACACACACACATTGTTGCTATGGCGCCCTGTGTACCATCAAGTAAACTGGATAAACAGATAGCAGGAATCACACGTTATTCGCCCCTTCTTTAATATCTATCTGCGACACCCAGAGAGGAAAGAGTTACAGCTCTTACTGTTATTTTACCTTATTTCTTATGGTGTTATTGTGATGTAAATGTGCCAAATGGTTTATCTTAAAATGCAGTCCCCAAACACGTTGATTATAAAGTTAAAGAAAAGCAAGATAAAAATAAAATAAAAAGCAAAGATAGGCATGATATACATGCAAGAAATGCAGAAAGAAAAAATCTAAAGCATCACAGGTGACATAACATGGCAAAGGCATAATCATCACATGCTGTAATTTTCAAGATTACTTCTGACAGGCTTTAAATAGCAAAACCCATTTATCAACACTGCAGGGTGTATGCACTGATGCTTTCACACAAATGAAGTTTCTAACGGATCAATAAAGTCTTGAGTTTTTGAGTTGAGACTTTGTATAGACAGTCATGGTCACCAGAGGTCCTCCTGACTTTTCCTCTACAGCGACCATGAGGGTGACATTATTGTTTTTCACTGAAATTTCTTGACATATCTTAATTATCACGTATCCCTCATGCAGGATGAATAGTAATCACCTTGGTAAATTAACTTCTAAAGCCTCCAACAAATCCAAATTTTACCTTCATATCATAATTGGACAAATACTTTGGTTAAACTAATGACAATTTGCATTGGCCTCAGCTTTACTTTGCGTTTACTGCTAATTAGCAAGTGTTACAGAAGGTTACAGGGATAACTACCACGGCAAAAATGTTCTGCTCCACATCAGCATGTTAGCGTCGTCGGTGTGAGAATGTCAGCATGCTGGCGTTAGCATTTAGCCCAAAGCAGTGCTGTGCATTTGCATGGCCTCATAGAGGTGCTAGTGTGGCTGTTAACACTTGGTCTTATTAAAATGCAACTCATTCTTTTAACATATATATTTAGCAGAGATTTACAGAAGAGCACAGTGACTGGAACAGTAACAGGTCACATAAAATGATGTTAATAAGTGAGAAAGGTGACATTGGTGCAGACAAGGCGAGTCAACAAACCGTCTCACGATGTGCAGTGAAGCTTCTTGTCGTCATGTCTAATCTCCATCCATCTACTGAGAGATCTGGGTAAAGGTCAGATTGTCGCCGTGGTAACCATTATCCAAACGGACTGTTGGAGACCTCCTCCTGTCACCGGCGCAATAAATTTTCATGCTTACATTTTTAATGGCAGTGAATGGTATTGATGAAGAGGGAGAGAAAGACGGAGGTAATATTATACGAGCTATTTCGGGTAATAGCCTAAAATAGCCAAGGCTGCTGAAGCAACTCAATTTCTCGCTGCTTTGTCCACCTCTTGATGTTCCTCTGCTAAAAATAAAACCAAAACATTGAATTTATGGATATAAATGGATTTTGTTTAAAAATTTTGTTATAATTGAACTTTCTTCCAAACTCTCTCTACAGCATATATTGTGATTTGCAAAATCCTGTAGTCCTATCATATTTTTCTTCACAAAAGCAATCACAGTCATAAAGGTAAATATGGGATATATAGTATATATATATATATATATATATTTATATATACACACAAACACACACACACACACGCATGCATGCACACACACATACAGCCATAAAGTGTGTAGGCCTACTTAAGACTGTTTTTATAAGATGCCCATTTATAAACGAGTCAGCTGGAAACACTGAAACGTCAGCTGCTGACAGCATTTTGTCCATCCTATACAATGACCTGTGAATCTGACGGGCAGCCAGAGAACTATAACTGACTCTGATTTTAAGCAACAGACATTGACACTCCTCATCCAGAATGTATAAGTAGGATCAGATCTCATTACCTCAAGTTATCTTGGATCAGGCAGGGCCAACAGGCCAAGTCCCCATGGCCCCTTTACCTCATCAACTGCGGATTAGGTACTTTAGCTTCCAGCCACTTCGTTTCCTTATGGGATATACTGTGAGTCTGTCCAGTACTGTGAAGAGCTCCTCTTCCTCCTCAGCATCATGTTAGATAGTTAGTCTAATGATATTGGTCTTAAATAGCATTTTTAGCAAGCTAAATGAGGGCAAATCTTTGCGCGCAAATTTACGAAGAAATTATATGAAAAAAAGAGAAATTTTAATTATTTTTCAGAAGACCAGTTTCACTTTTCCTCAATTAAATAGCACAGCTGTCGATACTTAACATTTCCCTCCATTAAGTGACACTGCTGTCAAGTTGTGTGGGAGCCACATGATGGCTTGATAGATCTCCTCTTACCTTTCTTCCTCGATCTCCCAATTAATGTTGTGAGAGTGGCACTAAATTAAGATGTCATTTGTCAGACATGATGTCATTAAATGTGGCAGGAGTTATGTTTAGATCAAGTGTCCTTGGTGTCATTCTGTGATGACATTTCATTGGTGTTGATGGGTAACGATGTTTGTTTGCCGGACAGATTTCCTCACCTGTTGTTTGTAGAAGATTAATAATAGAAGCTTTTGCCTATTGGTTTCAAGGGTCTCAGCTGTTGTTGAAACCATATATTTTGCTGCCTGATGCGCTGTCACAATATAGATCACCGGTGTTAAATGCTTAATTTGATAGTGCTAAATTATCCCAAACAAAATTTTCTACATCCTTTCTCTGCCTCTCAAAGCAAGAAATCTATCTCATTAATCACAGGTATGACTGTGCATTTGTGAGGTGAGTAATGTATATGACCTGAGGATATACAGTATAATATGATACTTGGATATTGTGTGTTTTTGCCAATTCAGGAGAGGTGTTTTGTACAGAGTGACTATGATGAACTGCTGCTCTCAGGTAGATTTATTGTACCAAAACTCTGCCAGCGATGGAATAATCTCACACTTCCTGGAGCACATGAATTGAGATATTTTGTTTGATTTTGTAAAAATGTATTTTATTATAGTATAATAGTATAATCACAAAGTAAGCAAGCCCCTCTCTGCAGATGAATAGGGTTTTGAATTTTCATATTCAGCCTCCACAGAGTGCATTTACACAACTGCAATCTAGTTTGGCAAAACAGCTAATGGCTTCATCATTGCTAGTGCTCCATCAGGCAGCTGTTGACGGCATTAGATCTGAAATGTGGCTGCAATAGAGGGGAGTGGCTCAAATCAACTGACTCATTTTTCCAGAATGAAATTCTGCTCTACAGTGGTCTATGTACATCTGTGGTTTGAATGTAACCTAATGCTGTTACCGCCAAAATGCAATCCTAAGTCTGAAAATCAACTCAAAAGCAATTCATATAAAAACCAAGATGAAACCAGGTAAAACCCCAGAAAAGAGATACAGTAATATAAAGCATATATCTATCCATCCATTAAGTATTATCTGTGAGGATTGTGGTGGGTTGGAGCCAATCCCAGGCGGGGTAAACCTTGGACAGGTCGCCAGACCATCACAGGGCTGACACATAATATAAGATAAAAGTGTTAAGTATAAAACAATATAGCCATAAAAAATAAAACCTAAATTAGACTAAATTAATTGAAATCAAAACAACCAAACCAAATTTTGGACTAAATTTAACATCAAAGTAAGAGGGAAAGAAAAGTCGAGTAAAAATAAAATAATACATAGTATTAAAGTGTCATTTTAGTGATTTGGTATTGCACTTCCATTTAGTTGGGGGACTCAAAGTTCAAGTTGAAGCAATAAGGGCTGAGACACAATGCTACAAGCTACAAACTACTGGACACTACAATTCAGTAAATGCGTATGTATTCTAAACTGCACATCCAGTTTATAAAGCAGGTTTTCTGTTGTTGAAGATGACATGACCCAGATGACATCATCACACTTTTAATTTTGCGTGCCCCTTTAACTACGTGAATAAAGAATGTGTACTCACATGACATAGGAAAATAAATGATAACATAACAGTAAATGCAATATGTAACTTAAATTAAAATTTCCGCAAAGCGAGTCTCTGCTATTACAGATTGGCCACATTTCCTCAATATCAGCTGAGGGCGGGGTCTCGCATGTCCATAGACTTTGCAGCTCAGTGAGGGTCCTGTCAGCATCTCCCAACAACCGGCCAAAATAGTTCCTGTGGTGCATGGCGGAGAGACTGCATGCTGTTTCTGTCATGCTAAATTTACCCCCAACACCCCACCACCCTTCCCCTTACCTCCACATTTCCCACCCCAATGCTGAATGACTGTCTTCAGCAATAGGAGTTAGGAGTTGGTGTATTTTTGTTAAAAGAGCAAATATGTTTGAAAAACTGTGAAAACTATGTTCATGTCTCATTAATCCATCCTGTCCTCAGTACTTTAGTCTAAATTGAGTTTTTTTTTTACTGTGCTTAAATGAATGTACTTCCCTTCTGAGTGAATGAAACAGCTGTGCTGGAAATGGTTTGAGAATGCACTGATCTCGACTTTCTGATGTAAATTTAGCAAGTGTAAAAATTTTATTAGATGGCTGTAAATGTGTGTGTGGGGGGGGGATTATTACTGGAAGTTATTGTGACTAAGATATTCAATCAGCAGGTTCGCATTAGGTGATATGGAGTGTTTTCAGCCTGTGTATTTTGTGCTTGCATATAATAATTTATAAGTGACCCTGCTTTGCACACGTTCTCCCTCAACATAACATACTGCACCCCCCTCATCCGTTATCTGTATCAGGGAATGTCTTTATATGACTTATTCATGAGAGAAAAATGTCAAGGAAATGCAGGGGACCAAGGTACATCATGAAAAATTTAAACGATTTTGTGACGTTGAAACCCTGACTTACATCTCCATTCCACAAAGTGATGGACCTGAATAAAGATAGGACTGAGAGTACAGGGCATAAGTGCTTTACATCACTGTGTGTAACTGAACATACTGTATCTGCTTCTTTTTATTTCCCCATTCACATTGTTATTTATAGTAATGCATGGTAGTCGCCATGCAAGTGCAGGAATACTGTGTGTGTCATCTCAGAGCCATAGTAATTTTTTGAATTTATCGGTTTTCAACTTGTAAATATGTAGATGTGCTGTTGGTGAACTGTACTTTAATCCTCTCATGACCAAGTTTAATCATACAACATCTGGAGTCCTAGCACCCCTAGAGCTTTGCTGCTAGCATGGCTAAAACAAGGAGTAAGAAACAGTACAGCTAGCTGAATTTTTTATACATGTAAAATCACTTCAGGAAATATTGACAATGACAGACCATTTCCACACACATGTATTGCATTAAAATGTCTTACATAAGCACAAGTATACTTAATGATTAATTAATGATTGCTCCATCCTATAGCTCTTTTTTCACACAGCACATTCATCATAGTGGGAAAAGCACCAGTGTTACCAAGAAGCTTTGTTCTAATCAAGTGTCCCCGTAAGTCATGATAGTGAGACAGTGAGCCAGCATGTCGCCTACAATAGGAGGACCCTGAAACTCAAACAGCTGAAAATTTTTTCGTCGTTGTTGAATTTATAATTTACAAATATGCTTTTCTCAGCGAGACATGTCGAAAATGTTGTTTGTGAAATGTATGCGTTTCAGTGTGATTGTGCATGTTTTCTAACTGATGAGGTTTATTGGGACGCTTAAATGTCGTTGTTAATGTTAGTAATCATACTTTACAAAGGACAAAGGAAATACTGTTAATCTTAAAGAGGTAAGTATAATTTTTTGATTTATACCTGCAGAATCACACTGAAAATACAAATTATTCTGTGAGATCAGATGCTTGAAAGGTCCCATCAAATCTGCATAACATCATCTGCTTGTCCTTTAAAACGTTTGTTGCTTTGAGGACCTGCAGGCTTTAATAAAACTCACCAAAACAAGCTCGACAAATGCAGGAGGGACTCTGAGTTTATTAGCTGAGAGTGTTATGTGACATGTTTCTAATATGGCTTATTGCTGTCACAGTGAGTCATTCACAGATGGTCCCAGACACTTCTGCCCTCACAAGTTGTTGTAGTGAATCAGCTTGTGTGCCTGTGAGATTTCTAAAAGCTTGCCATGCATTTCATCACATCTCCCATGAGACCATGTTTTTGCTAAGAAAAAGAAAATAGTAAACTCTAGTAAACTCTCAAGTTAAAAGAAACAGAGGATGAGATCTGTTAGATTTTTAATCTCTAAAAGGGGCATTTGAATTAGCTTAGAAAGTCTTCTGTGCGAAATCCTGGATCATCTCCTTCAGAACAGTAGTTACACTAGCTGGTGGCAAGTCAGAGTCTGTTTTAGATGCTGTTGATTATGAATCTTTCATGACCACCCCGGCGCAGTGTTATGTAACAGCCTGGTGTAGAGAGTCCTGATGTGTTACAGCAGCCATTACTAATTTACTATCTGGCTAAAGGGGAAAAGCTGGCTGAACATCTAATTTTGCACAGATCCCAGGACGCTCGCTTACACAGGAAGATGGGAAATCTTGCTGCTTTGAAAACCTTTTAATGTTCCCTCATTTTACACATTCAGCAATTTTTCAAATGTTAGGAAAAAAGCTGAGAAAGAAGAGAGTGTGATTTTTGCAGCTTTTTTTGTTGGGTGTATTACTCACTAGTTTGTGTATTGCATTTTGCAGCCCATTTGCTACAAATCACGCACACATTTACTGTTGCTGCATACTGCAGGGTTTTGACATTTTCTGCTTTTCCTGTGTGAAAGCTGATGGCTTGTTTGTTTGTTTTTACAAAATTACATTTTTGTTGCATTGTCACATTTTAGATTTTTGGATTACCATCGAACAATGTCTTTCACATGTAACCATTTTGGGGCCTGGCAGGTCAAACAATATGATTATGATGAATATGATGAACAAGTACAGTACATTACATGCAACCAGTGGGTTAACACTTACAAAATGCATGGTAATCGGTTTACCTGCATTTAAGACATACATTAAGTAAAAGTTCTCATCTGTTGCCACAGCTAGTGGACACATATGTGCACTGTGCATACAAAAGTAAGTAATGACAACAAAGCGAACAAACAACAGACTGTTCAACAAGCTGCTTCTCTGCAGCTGGTGTGGCACATGAGCTACCACAGTGTGTGTTTGTGTCCTACGTGTTCTCACTGAGTGACTCACATCATAAGGTGGTGGACATGTACAAATGTGTGACTCATCAGCGGCTCAGCCTTTTACTAGAGAAATACACAAGGCCTACACAATCACACAATGACAGAGAAGGGAACAGCATGGCAGGTTCTTTTAGATTAACGGTGTATTCAGCCCAGTTCAGATCCCTTGGAGTGGCTCTGGACAGTGTTGGGTGGATAGAGAAATAAATAAAGATCGGGCTTTTTTCAAATAGTGTATCCCATGTGGAATATGGTTTAGAGGAAAACCCCAAATTCTATCAGATCTGCACTAGTTTTCTGTGTATACCGAGGTGTAAATGTATTTAATGTAGGTTTCTGAGCATGTTTTCCTTGATTGCCAGGAAATCTTCTCAAGCTGTGTTTGCTCTTCCGAACTCAGCTCAGCCTATTTGGTCACACTTGGTTAATCAGACTTAAATCCATGGTTGGTCTTTGTTTAAAGGAGAAACAATAACTTGGATTTGCATCCATCTCTGTCAGCAATCGGCCCGAACAGCAGTGATGGAAGCTATTTCCTCTCATTAGTTGTGTGTGTGTGCGAGTGTGTAGAGTTTACCGTGAGCTTACTAATGAGTGGAGAAATCCAACGTCAAGTCATGAAGTGAAGAGGTAGTCTCAATGCTCAATATGGAGTGTACTCTGTTTTCCAAGCACACTAAGCTTCGTCTGTAGCTGATAATGAAGAGAAATGAGCAGGTATAATGACATATAGAGGATGGATTGTAGCCGGCTGGGTAGCAGCGATGCATGTAATGGATGGCTGGCATGCAAATGACTGTGATTACAGTCCGGCTTTATCATTTGTGTCTTTGCTTGAAGAGGTCTTTTCATATCTGAACTGCGCGGCAGAAAGAGGCAATTATATGTGAGGAGAATGGAAATGTCTTGAAATAATTCCATGTGACAGGTCATGAGAGTGACTTCTAAAGTACTGAAATCATGGCCCCTGGTGGAGGGAATCATTGTTCAACAACTCAATCAAATACAATACTGTCATCTTGTGCAATATTATGTAGCTATACTATAATTTTTGCAAAATTGTGGGATTTTTTTTTTTTTTTTTTTACATATTGAGGATAAAAATGGACAGAGGAGAGGTGGATTATATTTCAGCAATGAAACAAAAGTTTATGCAAACGTTTGTTGTCACGAAAATGAGTCACAGATGGAGTCCTTTGAAACATTTTGCACTTGTGTCAGATGGAATTCGACACTTTCCAAAGGCTTCTCCTTGATAAACTCTGGCTTGGATTGTACCTCATTTGTACGACAATTAAGACTAAAGCATCTGGCAAATGAATGAATGTAAATGTTAAGTATTTTTCCGTGACAATTCAAGCTGACTACAGTTAATGTCCAGGAGCATGAATTACCGCTCAAGCCAACAGGGGTTGAGTGTTTGATACTCCAGAAATAGATGAGGAAGGTGAGAACAAATCAGATCAGAGACAAGACTGGTGGTCTTAAAATATTTTAAA
Source organism: Seriola dumerili (assembly GCF_002260705.1). Taxonomy (NCBI): domain Eukaryota; kingdom Metazoa; phylum Chordata; class Actinopteri; order Carangiformes; family Carangidae; genus Seriola; species Seriola dumerili. The sequence continues at coordinate 358,862 of NW_019175690.1, forward strand.
CAAACGTGTCCCACTCAGTAGCAACATAACCTGTCAGTCAAGTTCCGTTAAATCAAAGCAACCGATACATGGGCTAGCCTGCACAGAGCAGTGTAGACTGAGCATTTGGGCGGCTAACATTACAAGAAATTTGACCTCTCTGCAGCACTGCGAACCCCACCAGCCTCTCCTAGCTCATCATTTGGTGCCACAGCCAAGTGCAGCGGGGACCCAGAGCACGTTTTTGACAACTCACCATGGCACTCTGCCCTCATCTTGTGTCACCTGACAAGCTGACAGTGACTGGGCATTGCGAGACGGAGCCAAGCGATTGCCCTGCTGACCTCTCACTTGGCTCCGCGCTGTCAGACTTCTGGAGCGGGGTCGGGTGAAAGCAGAGGGGACAGATGAGGAAGGGTGAACGGTGTATCGGGAGGCTGAAGTTATGACAAAATAATCTGGATAGATAGAGAGAAAGGGAGAGGAAGGAGGCGAGTGTGTTTGAGCGAGGACGAAAACTGATGAGGGCGATTGAAGGAAATGATGGATGTCAGTAAGTGTGAACTTGCGTGTCAGATGTCTCCCATTCATCAGCCCTGCCTGTCCACTCCTCTTTCCACACCCATTTCTATATGTAACGGATCTCAGCCTTCTTTTCTGCTCCTCAACATACTTTCTTACACATCCTTATATAGCTGCAGGACTCCCTGCTTTGCCTTCCACCTGACTGCAAGCACTCATAACTTCACCTCTCTTATAAATACCCCAGTGTTACTAATATGGCCATACCCTGTGCTATGAGGGGGGGGGGTTAGTATAGTATAGAGTTTTGGGAAATAGCTTTTGAGTTGAAACACTTGAAAATTAAATCTGGCAAGTCGATTCTGTCACAGTATTGTTGGTGTTGTGTGTTGTTGACTCTTGCTGATGCGCTTCAACCACTTCTGTAGTTGTCCAGTGGGATTTTTATATATATATGTAAGAAAAACATTGACTTTAAATGTGGTTCATTTAATTAACCACAAAAGAACATTCACAAATAGTGCAAAGTTATGTCCAGATTTAGTTGGACTAACAGAGGCTAAACAAGTGTTAACAAGCTCTGCGCTTCAGCAAACTTCATGGCTCAGTTCGCTGGTTGCATATTTAAAGAATATGGTTTTAAAATGGTTGTTTGTCTATAACCTGGCGCTCTTCTGCTTCTAATTTTTCAACCACCACTCCACCGGTGTGCAAATATCCCACTATGTGGGACAATAAGGTCCTGTAATCTTCAATCACACTACACTCAGATTACTCAACAATTGTTTGATTTCTTGTGTTAAGCCCTATTCACGCTCAGCTAGCATTACCTCAGGACCTCATGTGATGTATGAACTGACCTCTGATACTAAGGCAAAAACAAAAGTCTGTTTAATTAAAAACGACTACACATCTTTGGATGTGATGGAGCTGGGAGGTTGGAAATTGATGTAGAAAAGTAATGAAAAAGACCCCATATTGTTAAGGTGTGAGGTCATCTTAAGTTTTGTCTGATGACATTTGTGCTTGTTAAAATATGGATTTATTTTTGATGGGATTTTTATTTATTGTATTATAGACACAAGGTCCTCAGGTAATAATAGTCCTGTGTGAGTAGTTCGGACCTATTTTGTCTCCTATGAAGGCCACTCCGATATGCTGTAAACCTGGAGGCTGTGACTATTGTGCTTTACCCTAAAGCGTTACCTCTTCTTGCAGTTGATGACAAGTCCAGCAGCAAATACCTTTCAGGTATGTTAAGGTCTGCCTTTTGTGTCTGTAAAGCTGGGCTGCGAACCACAGATTCATCTGACGCTGCTGATTGTTCCCTTCCACTCCTGGACTGCAGTTTAGTTTAAAACAAGACAAAATTACATGAACCAACAACCAAATATCACGGACCAGTGAAGACTGAACTGCTTTCAAAGTCCAGCAGCAGCAGCAGCAGCTTGGGCTGAAGTTTGACTTCATATTTGTGAAAAAGAAAAGTAAGGGTGAAAAGCTTCCATCTAATCTATTAAACAAACTTTAACATGCCCATCCATCCATCCTCCCACCCATTCATCCATTCATTTATACAACCATCAATAATCATAAAGGGTCACTTCACCCGAATCATAGAAAATCATATTTTCTAAATTACTAGTGGTTCTTGGTTTGGTGACACAGTTTGAAAGGCATTGAAAGATTACACCTGAAAAACTCAAAACCAACTCAGAACAATTTTATTGGAATTAAGTTCCACTTGATAAATAGTCCCAATGAATAAATATTCTCCCAATGAGAAAAAAAAAGAATGCTTCCAGCAGCACAAATGAAATTCACCTCCATTATTACCCATATTTGGTGTGGAACAGAAACTATTATTTTGTAGGAAGAGTTTGACATTTTGGGAAATGCACCTCCTGCAAAGAAATGGATGAGAAGATTGATACTACTTTTGTATTTGCTCTTTCATTGTGAAGCTACAGGCAGCAGCCAGTTCACTTTACAGTTAGCTACGGTTAGCATAAAGACTGCAATGAGACTAGTAAAACGCTCACTAATTAACACATTACATCTCGTTTGTTTAATCCATAGATGACCAAATTGTAAAATGACCCCTTGCTAACCTCAAGCTGACAACAGGACTTCAGGAGCTAAGCTAACCAGCTACAGCATAACATCATATTCAACATATGAACTGGAGAATGACATTGATCCTCTCAGCTAACTAAAACCTCAGAAGGTAAAACTGAAACTATCTGCATGGCTCGACAAAACCTTGCAGTGAAAAGTTAAATAAATTTTTTTCCGATCTGGGAGAACTTACCCTTTAAAATAAAAGAGCGTTACTCTGAATGGAACCTTTCCCATTAGCTGTTACATGGTGATTATCTAGCTTTGGCGTTTCAATGCAAACAGGCCAATGTTCCTAACCAGATTAGAGAAAAATTGGCCCTGGGTCTGATGATGAGGTAATGTGTCTGGACTCTGTAGCCTAGACCAAAAGAATGGATGGCATTAAAGACTGCCTGTGAAGAGCAACATAACACATAGTATACCATACTACACATACTATACAAGCTATTTGTGCTGCCGCTTTGGGGCATTTGGTCGCTTATGAATGTTGTCCACTTTGCAATGCTGCTTTGCAAGCTGCTTCATAAGGCTTTTGATTCATTTGAATCACCCTTTCATACTCTGCGAGTGAGTGACAAAGTAATGAAATGGAGAAGAGGTTAGCACACAAACTGGAAAATGGTAGTATAGAAACTCTGAGAAATACAATTTATCAATGTGTGTAGAGAGAAAAGGGAGGTAATAACACCGATGTATGCTTAAGTCTGTATATTTACAGTATGTGGAATTATATATATGCGCATGTATGCAGCGGCTTTACGTTCACAAAGTGTGAGCTCCTCTCTTTTCCACCGCACCTGTTGCAGCGTCTCTTCCCCCAAACATAGTTGGTTCAAGTTCTGCCCCTCTTGTTCTTCTGGAGACCCTGCTGTCCATGCTCCTCTCATGCCGGCTACAGGGGCTGTCAATTGTTGGCTTCGGTTTCACTCCGATTTAGAAAGTGCAAGGCAGCAATTCAAAGCTTTTGCTTTTAAGGCCTTGAAATCGAGATGAAATGCCAAGGGTTTACTTGTGTAAATGAAACTGAAAGTATGTTTTTAATGGAGTTCTGAGATTAGGAAATGTCTATCATGGACAGATGAGTGAGTTGCTAAGATCAGTCACACAGAATCAGCACTCATGTGATACTAAATACAACTTTCTCTTTATCTCCCTCACTCCCCCACTCGTCCCAACTCCCCCTACCCCTCTCTCTTCATGTTTCTCTGTCCAGCTTGCAGCCCAAGTCCTGGATGATCTTGATGACGAGGACATTGGATTCGGCCTGGTGGATGAAAAGAAGGACACTGCTGTTGCCAAGAAGTTGGGTAAGCCTGCCAGCCACTGACCTTGCTGGTGAAAACACAGCCTATTTGTCAATGATAGAAGCAGAAAAAAAAAAATCTTTGGCTCAGTGTAAATCCTCTATTTCCATCAAATTTCTCCTGGGTTTTTCACTGAATGATGCTGATTAAATTATACACATCTCACAACTTGTTAATTATCTTTTACAAATTTTACAAATGCTGCTTTCTTCCAGTTATGAACATAAAAAAAAAAAAAAACTCTCCCCAGTCGCATAGTCAGCATGGAGAACAAGATTCATGGGGATGTTATGATACAATATGCTCAATGTTACTCTGTGGTCACTAATGAATGGATGAATGCATATTTGAGAAAAGAAAAGATGGGCAGACTAAAAATCCAACAATTACTATAAAATATATTAGTTAATAACATATGTAAAAGTGAAATATCATTCTAAATATGGGATTGAAACAGACATAAGGTTGGTGTGTGAGGCCTAGTATGAACAATATCTGAAACAACTCTGCCCTCAAGTGTTCACCAAAGATACCACAGCTTCTTTGTATCGAGTGTTACAGGGAGAGTGGGCTACGAGACAGTGTTCAGATGTGCACAAGCATGTCAGCACTTCCTGTGGCAATACAAATTCTATGTTAGGTGTAAAATGCACAGGACATAATGTTCTGCACTGACATAATAATACCATATATACAATATACATATGTATATATAATGATATTACGCCCCACACTTAAGTAGCCCTAAGGGACGCGCAGCACTCCACTAGTGACCCAATAAACTCATAAGACACCTCTAAAATGATGTGGTTGAAATGGTTAATGAACATAAATGTGCAAAAGGATCATGACACTAGATTAACATCCAAGGCTGAGAGGCAGCTGAACCAGCAGTCCGCATGCGGAAAGCCTCTGCTCTTCAGATGCTGTGACCAGCGTTTTTAAAAGCTTCCTTCCCAGGCCAAGTGCATCTCATGAAGCAATCAGCTCCTGGGTGGAGCTATAGGGGAGACTGTGTGGCTGTTAAAAAAAAACAGTGTAAACATTAAGGAGTTCCCCAATAAAACATTCTTCTCTCGCCAGGTCTCGATGAGGTCGAGAGCATCTACATCTTTGCCGAAAATGAGATAATTGAGTATGATGGAGAGCTGGCCGCCGATACCCTGGTTGAGTTCCTCTATGATGTAAGTACTTTGTGGTCGATGTTGTCAAGTTGAATTCAGACTTTCTAACTGTACGCAAGATATGAATTATATTGAACACACCTGTTGCATACACAAATAAATTCATTGTATTTACACAGGTGATCGAAGAACCAGTGGAGATCATCGACAACGAGCGTGAGCTGAAGGGCTTCCACAACAACGATGAGGTCATCAAGCTGGTCGGCTATTTCAAGAGCGAGAGATCTCCTCGTAGGTTGATGATTTTGATCTGAAGTCTTAGCGTCAAACAGACCGTATGCCGTCACTCTGAACATCAACTTTTTGTCTCTTTAATCATAAGTTTTCCCTTATTTTTTTCTGTCCAGACTTCATTGAGTACGATGATGCTGCTGAGGAGTTCCACCCATTCGTCAAATTCTTTGCCACATTTGACCCCAAGGTTTGAATTGTTTGAGTTGAGTTTAGAAAAGCTGAATAACAGAGTAGAGCAAAGTACCAACATGGGCATTAATAGAAAAAAAAAGATTATATTAGTTAGCTTGGCAAGTAAACTGAATATAAACTTTATAGCATGCATTTACTCCGTGTTTGCCAAAATACAATTAGTTCCTGAAATATAAACGTAACTGTACCTAAAAACATTTTCAGTATAAAAAATATCTGTACTTTTTGTCTGATTATTTCAGATTGCCAAGAAGCTGAAGCTGAAGATGAATGAGGTTGATTTCTACGAGCCATTCATGGAGGAACCCGTCACCATTCCAGGAAAGCCCTACATTGAGTCTGAGCTGGTTGAATACATCGAACAGCACGACAGGTGAGACCCTGTGTGATACTGAAATAACATTAGTTTTTCTATAAGTTATTGGAATATGGCTGTTTGATTTGGGATGTTTTAATGTTTCAGGCCCACTCTGAGGAAGCTTGAGCCTCACAGCATGTATGAGATCTGGGTAAGAGATTTTTCAGTACTTAAAAAAAGTAATCCATTAAACAGTATTCATATTTTCCCTGATAAAAGTTGCATTTCTTATGAGTCAGTCTAGACTAGAAATATACTCACATGCTCGCTTTATCCCTCTTTTTGTGTTTACAGGAGGATGACATTGATGGAGAGCACATTGTTGCCTTTGCTGAGGAAGATGACCCAGGTGAATGTTTGTTCACAGTTACAGCACTGATATTATAGTGTTAATATCAGTCGGACAGTCAACTTTCAAGCTAATACTTTGAACTTTTCCCCAGATGGTTTTGAATTCCTGGAAATCCTGAAGGAGGTGGCACGCGAGAACACTGATAACCCCAACCTCAGCATCATCTGGATCGACCCTGACGATTTCCCCTTGGTATAATTATATAAATATAAACCCACATAAATTGTTTATCACATACCAGCAAAATTATTGTTGTTTTGTGTTTCTTGTGACTGCTCCTTAATGATCATTTTATTCACAATCTATTTACAATGTCCAAAATTATCAATATGAAAATGTAAGTTCGACTCATAATTATATCAGAATATATAAACCTTAAACCATGTCCTTCCCTCTGTCTCTATCTCTCTGTCAGCTGGTTCCATACTGGGAGAAGACCTTCCGCATCGACCTCTCTTCTCCTCAGATCGGTGTGGTTGATGTTGAGGATGTAAGCAACCTTTCTCATCCTCTCCAAAAACCTCAAATGAAAACTTGATTCAAGTTGTTTGGAGTGTTTAAAATGTTGTCATTAGAACAAGGGAAAAAAAATATTCATTTGTAGGTTAACTTGTTAAAGTTTTCTTGAATCAAGTGATGTTATCTGGATACTTCAGGTGTTCCCTCACTACTATGGGCTTTCCACGACTGTGCCACTGCAAAACACTCTGAAGCTAAAGTGGCTATAATATTTAATGATGACAATGTATATACGAATGTGTAAGAAAGGGGTTGCGAATAGAGAACTATCACTTAAATCTGCAGCTCCCCTCCGCTTTGGGAAGATTTACAGTGAGTTCCAACTCAATGGTCAGCTGTCCAGTCTGTGTCTGTGAAGTCACTGTTTTGGTTTACTTACTGGCAGCTGTTTTTTTTTAGCCGGTAAACGTAGTGGAGCATCTAGCAGCTAATGAGCCGGATATTTCCCTCAGGAGTTGGTAGAGACCAAAAACAGAGCTAAAAAAGAACGAATTTTGGACTTGCTTTCATTGAGTGACAAACATGACATTAAATGAATGCTAATGTTTTTCTGTGTTTACTTCTGGTATATTTCTGTGTCTGACGTTGGCAGGCCGACAGCGTCTGGATGGAAATGGATGACCAGGATGACATGCCCACATCTGATGAGCTGGAGCAGTGGATTGACGATGTTCTGTCTGGAAAGATTGACCCAGATGATGATGATGATGATGAGGATGACGATGATGATGACGATGATGACGACGACGATGACGACGATGATGATGATGATGACGATGATGATGACGATGATGATGACGATGATGATGACGATGATGATGACGATGATGATGACGACGACGACGACGACGATGAATAAATGTTCACCACCATCTTTCACTTCACTATAATTTAGCCAGTAATGGCAAAACCCAAAAGTAGTAGCAGTTTTTTTCTAACATCTCGCGGCGAACACACTGTGTTTGTTTGCTTCCTGTATGGTTTCCTGTAAGGGACAAACATAATGACCCTATGAGAAACTTTTACTGTCAGTTAGGGAAGGAGATTTTCAAAGAAGCAGAGCATTTGCATCTCTGTTGATGAACAGCTCTCACCTCTGAGGTTCACAATGAATGTGAGCTAAGAGGCTAGCAGAGGCTAACTTCCCTGACATTTTCTACCTAATGTCACAGACCGGGGTTACCCCTCTCTCATTTTCTCCAATTTCCTGTAATCCTGTTTCAATGACATGTTTTCTACCTGATGAAGAGAAGAAATGAACACTTGCTTGTACTATTTCTAAAGAGATTAAACCTAAACTCACTGGACAGTCTTAAAATTAGTGCAATCTTGGAAAGCTGCCAAATATCGGATAATAAATAAATTACAATACAATTTGTTTCTGCTCTCACATTAAAAATGAAAAAGAAAAAAATTATGAAACCAATGCTGTTTTGTTGTCACTGCTATGTGAAATATACCTCTATTTGTGTATGTGTGTGTGTGAGTGTGTGTATGTGATCTGCAGACAATGTAACAGGGCTATGTTTAAGCATACATTTAATTACTTTGTATTATTCATTTATTTGATTTAAAATGCCCTAATAAGTGTAATTAGACTCGCATGCAAAAATAAAAGGGTCCAAGCTCACCCAACTATTCACACCAGTAGGGCTTTGATGAGCATTTCCAACATTGCCACAACAGAATTTTTACACAAAGAAATTGGTATACAATACTGGACCTGAACAAGAAAATGGCTAAAAGACTAATAAATCAAATAATTTGAAACGTATTGTATTGACGTATTGACCTCAGCAGTTTCAACAGTCCATTGTTGGGGACGTACTAGGCGATGATACTGCCTGTAGAAGGTCTTCAGGATGCAGGGTGAGACCTTATATTTCTGTGTAGCTGTCAGAGGAAGTAGAGCCTCTGTCTTCATTTCATCACAGTACTTACTGTGTTTTAACGGCATGTATCTTGCTGACCTGAGGTCTCCTAAAGTCCACCGCCATACCATGAATAACACACCAATTTCTTGGTGTTTCATCACTGCACATTTTTTGCTTTTCATTTGTCATTTCATGCCATTTAATCCCCTATCACTACCCAAGCCCTAACCCAGTCATCATCATACTCAGCAAACCTGCACCTTAATGATTCATTTCAACCGGCTGTGTTGTCGGTAAAATTTTGGTCGTGCGCCAACTCTTCACAGCAGGAGTCTATGGGAAATAAATGATGTTAAACGTTACGTGAAAAATTTCAAACGCATCGACACAACATATGAAATGTCTTTAAAACCAACATGCTATTTTTTACCCAATCCCATGAGAGCATGTTGGAAAAAACATTTCTTCTGAATCAGTTTGATTCTGAAACCAGGGAGAAGCATTTGAATGTGCACAGAGATGAAAAGAACAAAGAGTGAATGTTTTTATTGGATGATGAAAGTGGGGAATAAATGAACTCATGCACAGATAAGGTAACCAACTAACCTCAGTGTTGCTGGGGGCCTGCAGGAAAGAGTATGTCGACTGTGGCCTGTATACAATAAGGATAGTTTAAATCAGGCTCAGAAAAAAAACAAACGAAGACTGAGCTAATTTCAAATATTTCTAAGCAATGACAGATAAAACAAATACAAGCATGATGAACTTCCACCCAGTAAGTATAGTCTGCACAAATCCCCATGATAACAAGGTGACTGGTGAACAATATCTTCTTTTAAAACATCCTCTTGCAGCAGGAGTCACTGAACAAAATACACTTCCCTCTGCAAGAGTTAAAGAAAATTTACTATTCAAAGTATAACATGACAATGCAGAGAATAAAATGGAAAAAATATAAAATGTAAAATAAGTAATAAATGTAATGAGTAATGAATAGCAATACTGAGAAATATGAATGTAGCCTATAACAGAAGTTGTAAAACATGACAATTAGTACATGGATCACAATCAGTATAACTTTAGTGCAACCAGCAAAGTACATCAATTGAGCATAACTATGAGCATGACGTAATTATATCAATAAATGAATATAAGAGTATATATGTAAGTATATATGTAGTGTTATCATGCCTCTAAAGACTTGAGTATTTGAGAACTTAGTGAGCTAATACAGCCTTGTGGAGCTCCAGTACTGATAGTTTGAGCCGAGATAGACTGTTGTTGACTTTAACCTGCTGAGTTTTGTTTGTTAAAAATAAGTGATACCACTTGATGACTGAAGAGTTGACATCCAGTTCTTAAAGTTTCTGAGTTAAAAGATATGGTTAAAGAGCAAGCTCTACTATCCTCAAGATGTTTTAAAACCAAGTGCATAATGGCAGTAATAATGTGTCTGTTTCAAAACTGAAATCGTTTACTTTCAACACAGAAACCACAAATTTCTTAAGGCATTTCATCACAACTGATGTAAGAGCTACTGATGTAAAGTTGTTTTCAGTTGGATGACTTTGCTTAATTAAGGCTATGGGAGCTTGACGGATTGTCCCTCTCCCACTGCCTGTTGTCCTCCAGTTATTTGGATCACCTCTGAGGCAGGGGAGCTGTCTTCAGCCTCTTTTGTCTCTTTAGCTCTATAAGAATCACCCCTGTCATCACTAACGTAAATCAAACAAGTGAAGTAGATGGATGCAGACTCAGAAGTCACTCTGAAGGCAAGCATTAATGACTTGAATTTGATTTGGTTATCCATGGTATCGTATATTGCAAAGAGAAGGGGTCCCAGCACCAATCCTTGGGGAACTCCTGTGGAGAGTGAATGGGATAAGGACATTTGTCCTTGCCATGACACACCGAAGGAGCACCCAGTGAGGTAATGCAAAATACCAAGTAAGACCTGTGTAATATCATGGGCAAGGTGATGAAATCTTCATAAGAAAGGAATTAAGTGCTTATGGAAATGTTAATTTAATGGTGTCCTTGGGCAAATGAGACAGAGAGAACAGTGCTCGGCACAAAGGCAGGGAGACAAGGGACAGTCAGACAGTATGGAGTCTCAGGCAAAGTTTGTTGGGCTTTTGTATATCAGTGTTTTTGTGAAGTGATAAGGGTTTAATCTATATACATTTTATACAAGTACACAGGGGTTGAAGTGTATGCCAAATATATAGTAATACTGCAAATGTCTTTAATGATCTCAGGGATTTAGGTTACAAAAAACACAATAATCTTTATTATGCACAATAATTTTATTTATTTATTTTAGACCTAATTGGACTCTAGCCATCATGTGGACGAGGCTTATCTTAAAGAGGTATAGAGGACCAGGCCAGGTTGGTGTGTGATCTTCTTTGTTATGAATAAGGAGGATGTCTCACATGCTCTAATCAGCCAGAGGTACAGTAAATGTCACTGTGATACTCTGGAGAAGATGAATGTTTGTCCCGTTTTGTGACCTTAGTTTGTCATGTGAACATCCAATCAAAGTACTGCAAACTACGCTTTCGCAATGATCACTGACAATAAATGAGTGCACAGTAGGGTAATGCGCATGTACTTGACAAAACAAATAAACTATCTCTGAAAATGAAGAAGTGCACTTTTGTGGGGAACTTGTGTATGTGTAAAACTGTGGTGGGTGAGAGCCAATACAAAAAAGGCTGGGGCAGAAGCGTGAATTTAAAAAAAATTAGCCATTTTCTCCTTATGTTTGTTTTTTTCCCCCCAATGTGCATGAATTGTACACTATGATGAAAAAAAACTTTAATTAAATACAAATTACATTTATCTGCTGCTGATTTAAAATGGAAAATATGATGGGGCCTTTTGATATAACACATAGCAGTTGCAGTTTGAACCTTATTGTAGAAAATCAATAGATAGATAAATGAAGAGAGACAAAAAATTGCAAAAAAAGTAATTTTGAAATGGAGGAATAAAATTAATTAAATTGGACAAAAATTCTGTTTTAGAGACAAGTGGAGAGACGTTTTCTCACATTTCTGTTGCTGTGTTAATCTGGAGAGAATCAATACCAACTGATGTTTAAGTCTTTGCTCAAGTCTAAAGACAGTCCTCCATCTCAAAAATCATTTCTTGTAAACAGTTGATAACCAATAATTTTAACCTAAAGCAAACAGATTAACATCAAGTCAAAATACTGCAAATTTACAGATTTATTGCTCAACGGTGAAAATTATTTTCACAACTCGTGGTGATATTTGGCTTCAATTCTTCCTCTGTTTGACTCTCAACCACAAACCGTGCCTCATCTCTTTTGTCAACTTGTCAGGGAGCGCATAAGAAACAATTATATGAATGAACAATTACAGCTTCATCCATGTTGCTCCTTCAAGACAATTTGCCGCGGGTCAACACCACATACTGGCATTTTGGTCTAATGTCCTTGTGTTGACTGTTAATCTATTTAGTGTGTGTTTTCTATTAAAAATTAGGAGAAGTGCATCAATGCAAATGAAATGTGTATAGGCAGAGCAGAGACCTGAGAACTGGTTCATTCTCTCTTTTGCTAATTTATCACATTTGGCGCTAAATTTAGAGACCCCCCCCCCCCCCAAACAGGACGAGGTATGAACCTAGAATATGGCTGCCTGTCAACAGATCAACTGATGCATATGGATGAAGTATTCTGTGGGGTGTCATGATGGATGGTTACAACAAATGTCATTATGTAGAAGAAAAATTAAACCGTTAAGGGAAAAATAATACAAACTATAAAGTATGTTTACTGTATGTCTGCATTAAATGTAGAATGTATGCAGTTCCTTATCACACGTCATGTGTAATAAGCAGCAACACCAGCACGCCCAATAACACCATCATCAATTTGCAGTATTTATTGTGAGTTCTACAGAACACAGAAGAAAATATCAGTTCTTCACATGAACAAATGAACTCAGAAAACAAGTAAATGAAAGTGTAAATAAAGCATCAGCAACAAGCTATCATTAATTATGTGTCAAAGAATAAAATAATCAGATTTCACAGTTTCAAACATTTTTTGCCAAAAGAAAGACATGATAGTAATCTTACATGAGAATCCTTTTGACAGAAGGCATTTGACTGTATACAAAGCAATTTTATAAAAAAAAAAAAAAAAAAAATGGATTACAACACAGTTTGACAAAACCAATCTATGCAAAAGGAGTTAACTGATACAAATTAAAGGAAAATTAATTTCAAGTAGTCAAGTGAATTTTAATCGAAAATAATTCGAAATAATTGTAAATGAGCTTTAGCATAAAATGCACTTCTGTCACAGCAGAAAACATGCTTAATAGGAAGATTGAATAACAATTTAAATCATTTATTTAATAAAAACTTTTCTGTTATGCACAGCACATACTCATCCTGACAAAATGCTCGTTTCATTAAATGTCATGGGGGCAGAAAGAATGTGTTGCTTTTAAAAAATCACATGCCAATATTTCTTTATATTTTTATGAGCAAAAATCATTTGGCAAAGCTTGATAGAAATATTTAGATGTCAAGGAATAATAAACCTGACAAATGGAACTGAGTCAACTCAAGTACAGGGTGTATTGGTCGGGCTTTGGCCTCTGTTTTTCTCAAAATGGACAGGGAGGCAACGATTATTAACCTTATCACATGCCACAATCACTTTCTGGCTGCCTTTTTGTACACGCATCCTATTCATACTGCAATTTTGGTCAGATATGACATCAAACACCTGCATGCGTGACCTGCTGATGCACAAGTTACCTGGGGAACTCTGCACGCGCAGGCCTGACCTGCTGCAGATCTGATGGACAGCTCCCACTCTGGCATCGATGAAGGTCTGCACCGGAGCTCTGCCACAGAGTCTCTTTCCTTGTAAATAACTGTATAACGAAACCAGAAACAGATTTGTCACTTCCATAATGTCTTGCATACATGAGAGCGAAGTTCTCCAGGGTCAGGGAGGTATGACAAATCAATATTTCACTGCACATTGTTTAAGTCCAACCAATTTCTTCTAATTATTATTAATGTGGATGAATTTTCCACCATGATGGAAGGAAACTTTAATAACCTACAAATGACATTCTGCTGCAGATTTAAATACAATGCAACCAACAATGATTTGATATACTGACAGTTGCAGAAGCATTTAGGACTGAAATAGGATTAAGAAGAATTGCACTAGTTGCTGGCTCTTTCACAAGGAAATAATTATTTAAAACGTTTAAAAGTCACCTTCTCCATTGCTGTATAGAATTTCTGTCAAAGGAGGCTTGAAGGATGTGTCTGTTGACAAATGCCGTATACTTAGCCATGGAGCCCCTTCCTTGACAGGGTTGTAAGAGGGGTGATGCCAAGTCTGACCAGTCCATGCTGTTGCCATCAAACACGATTTGCCCCCCACAAACAGGGGCTAAAGTGAAGGTGATGGCAGTCAGGAGAACGATGTTCATTTTGTCTAGAGAGAGAAAGTTTAACTGAAAATGTGATATTCAAAAATAAAAAATTAAATATGAAATACAAAATAGGTTCATTAGTGAAACATGAGGTGTAGGATCAACACCAACTGCAAGTGTTGAATGAACCATTATCTCACTTGAAACTACTTTGATATACAGTCTTCAGTATATCACTGTGGTGTAGACCTGTTATTTGGAAGAGATGCACTTAATTTTATTCAGTTCTAGTTCTATTGAAATGTTTTTAGTTATAGAAAAAAATTAATACAGAGATAATAAATAATCCTTTGGGTGCAGCATCTGCCTATTGAATGGTATAGATTATAATGTCAGTCACTATTTTGAATAAAAAGGAGTGACAATAAATTCCAAGTGTCATTTTTAAAATGGAGGTAAAATTAATGAAAGTAACCAAGATGTTTTCTCACCTTTCTCTGTTGCCGTGTTAATCTGGAGATGATCGATACCAGCTGATGTTAAAGTCTGTGCTCAACGTCCAAAGACATTCCTCCTTTTTAAATCTCTTGTCTTGTAAACAGTTTAGAGCAACCAATCATTTTAACCCAAATCAAAGACATTGATGGCCAATCAAAATACTGCAAACTTACTTTTCACCATATATGTCCATTGTAATTAGTTTATAAGGTGATGGTCTGTGCCAACACAAACCATCTGCCATTTACAGGCAATGAGGAAGTGCACTTTTGGGGAACAATGTGTGATAAAATTCAGGTCCTTGAAAGTTGAGGGCAGGTACACACACTGCATCTGACCTGCAAACTGTTGAGACTAATGAAAATGCAGAACAGCCCCTGTGGCTTAGCCTAAGTAGACACAATGCAGACTTACAGCAAGGTCAAGCCACCAACAATCTGCTCTCTGCTTGGGTGACAGCACAGTTTTCAGATAAATATGGTATCTATATAAACCAATAGGTCATGAAAGGCCCCAACTTCATACGTGTCGACACAATACAAATTTAGAGGCTCGAGCAGAGACGTGCGTTCAGTTCACTACTAGAAATATTTATTTATTTAGCAAATTTAATACTTGTGGCTGCAGCCCTGGAGAACAAAAGAGAACAAGGTTATATTCAGAAAAGTTTTATTGATCAAATCTAATAAATGCTAAAACAGTAACAGCTAACAGGGTACAGACCCCAGTATGGAATAACAGTGGTACTTATGATCCAAAATAAATAAGACAACGTACTCACTGTGGGGAGATTCTATCGCACAACCCAATAAATACCACCACGTGATCACCTGGTGCTCGCTAACACCGCAGCCTACACTGCAACTCACGCTGGCAAGTAGAAACAAAACTACAAGACATGCAAATGACCACCACCACTAAGCTTACCACACTGCATGCAAGGTGGAAGCCACATGTTCTCCCCACAGCTCGTTCTGCTGCCTGAAAGGAAATGAAACAAAACAAAGTGTGAATTTCAGTTGGTTCAGGTTCACAAAAAGTGAAAGACATTCCTGAACCCAATGAATGGTATAGCAGTAGATACCAACAATATACAAATCATGGGAAATCCACACAAAAACTAGAGTCTAGTCCCAGTTAAAACAGGCCAGTGAAACCAGGCAATATGGAAGAACTGGCTCCGACAGAACAAATCAAATTAAGCCAGACCATGTAGATGAAGTGGCACAGGCAAGCAAAGCAAGATGGCCGGGCAAAGCAGCAGTCTGGCACTTAAGTCTGCAGGGAGGAAAAACATGGTGAAAATCATATACACAACTGACAAAAATACCTCAGAGGGGATAACTCTCCTACGTTACTAAAACAATTTGTTAACTTGCTAAAGCCAAATATTCTGGCTCAAACTGGAGGGAAAGATGAGGGCTTCATTTCCTAAAGGACTAAATCATTTTATTTCATTAGTGAAAGGCCTACATTTAGATCAAGCCAAACAGTAACCTATGGCCCACCTTGTCAACACCAGGCGGCAGAGCATCAGACAGACTCGATCAGGACACAACCTCTGTACATCTGAATATACAAGAAACTTCATTATATTTGCAATCAACCCAGAAAAGTCATCGTTTATCCACAGCTCTCCCTTACCTGCTCACACCAAGCGGTCCTACCACACATCTACCAGGATTCAGACAAAGAGGTGCTGATTGCCCACACCTGTCCTTATAAAGGCAGCAAACTCTCCCTAACCCAAACTACAGAGGGCAGCGTTCTCACCCGACACGTCAGCCCTCACACCTTGGGTGAGCGTAGGCAGTTTAAAGGTACGATACATCAGGGTTAGAGAATGGTGTTGCCTCTCAGAGCGCCAGTAGATATATCATGACACAGCCTGGTACCCACTGCAGCACCTAATGATAAGTCATATATCATTTAACACAAATACTGCGCTTCTACAGGAGCAGTCATCATATCTATAAACACAACTGGCAGGCTTATTACTATCAGGAAGAATGAGAGAGATCTTCTCCTTCAGGCTCCCCTTTTATTGGAGGACTTGAGGCAGATGATTGGCCACTGGGACAGCCAGGAGCTCAATAAGACATCCTCCACTAGTCTGCTCAGGTGGAGCCCAATCACCAATCAGCACCTGGAGGGAAACCAAGTGAGGGAGAGAGAGAGAGGGAGGGAGGGAACAAAAACAAACAGCCTGCCCTTGCCTTGTACATAACACAACCTCCTGCACATTTCACCACATATCGATAATTGACAGAGAAAAGAGAAACGTTTCCTGACAGGTGAGAAAGTGTCGTTTTGTGGGGAGCTTATGTGTGAAGCTGAGTCACTGTGGTGAGACCAAGTTCATGAAAGTGCTGGTAACACTGGTAATACTCCACACATATACTGTATGCTGATGCATTATACTTCAAACTAATGAATGCAGTCTTTTTTTAGGCTCAACTATTCTGCAAAATAATAAAAATCCACAGAAGAGGGATTTTACTTCACATATTGCTATTTTTGTCTAATGTCCTTGTGTTGGCTGTTAATCTCTTTAGTGTGTGTTTTCTATTAAAGATTAGAAGAGAGAATTGCATCAATGCAAATGAAATGTGTATAGGCAGAGCAGAGACCTGAGAACTGGTTCATTCTCTCTTTTGCTAATTTATCACATTTGGCGCTAAATTTAGAGACCCCACCCCAAACAGGACGAGGTATGAACCTAGAATATGGCTGCCTGTCAACAGATCAACTGATGCATATGGATGAAGTATTCTGTGGGGTGTCATGATGGATGGTTACAACAAATGTCATTATGTAGAAGAAAAATTAAACCGTTAAGGGAAAAATAATACAAACTATAAAGTATGTTTACTGTATGTCTGCATTAAATGTAGAATGTATGCAGTTCCTTATCACACGTCATGTGTAATAAGCAGCAACACCAGCACGCCCAATAACACCATCATCAATTTGCAGTATTTATTGTGAGTTCTACAGAACACAGAAGAAAATATCAGTTCTTCACATGAACAAATGAACTCAGAAAACAGCATCAGCAACAAGCTATCATTAATGATATGCGTCTTAAAGAATAAAATAATCACAGATTTCACAGATTCAAACATTTTTTTGCCAAAAGAAAGACATGATAGTAATCTTACATGAGAATCCTTTTGACAGAAGGCATTTGACTGTATACCAAGCAATTAAAAAAAAAAGGATTACAACACAGTGTGACAAAACCAATCTATGCAAAAGGAGTTAACTGATACAAATTACAGGGAAATTAATTTCAAGTGGTCGAGTGAATTCTAATCCAGCTGAAAACAAAACTTTGGGTTTTACGTTTATGTACCAGTAGCTTACAGTTTTTCTTTAAGTTGTAAATGAGCTGTAGCATAAAATGTACTTCTGTCACAGCAGAAAACATGCTTAATAGGAAGATTGAATGGCAATTTAAATCACATCATTTATATAATAAAAACATTTTTTCTGTTATGCACAGCACATATTCATCCTGACAACATGCTCGTTTCATTAAATGTCGTGGGGGCAGAAAGAATGTGTTGCTTTAAAAAAAAAAAAAAATCACATGCCAATATTTCTTGATATTTTTATGAGCAAAAATCATTTGCAAAGCTTGATAGAAATATTTAGATGTCAAGGAATAATAAACCTGACAACTGGAACTGAGTGTCCACTGACCCTCCAGAAACTCAAGCACAGGGTCTATTGCTCGACCTTTGGCCTCTGTTTCTCTCAAAATGGACAGGGAGGCACTGATTATAAACCTTATCACATGCCACAATCACTTTCTTTTTGTATTTTTGTACCCTAATACAACGGCAATTGTGGCTAGATCTGACATCATACAACTGCATGCATGACTTGCTGATGCACAAGTTACCTGAGTGACCCCACAGGCGGCGGCCTGACCAGCTGCAGATCTGCTGGACAGCTCCCACTCCGGCATCGATGAAGGTCTGCACCAGAGTTCTGCCACAGAGTCCTTTTCTGTGTAAATAACTGTATAACGAAACCAGAAACAGATTTATTTGTCACTTCCATAATGTCTTGCATACATGGGAGCGAGATATCATTCTCCTCCAGGGTCAGGGAGTAATGACAGAAATCAATATTTCACTGCACATTGTTTAAGTCCATCCAATTTCTTCTAATTATTCATTTCTCTTTTTTTTTTTTTAATGTGGATGAATTTTACACCATGATGGAAGGAAACTTTAATTACCTACAAATGACATTATTCTGCTGCAGATTTAAATACAATGCAACCTTTTGATAAAACAGATATAATAGCTGTTGTTGTTTGAACCGAGTCTAACTGCCAGGTCATTCGCTGTGTTATTCTTAAAAATAAAGAAAATAGAAAACCAAACAGCAGCTGACAGTTGCATAAGCATTTAGGACTGAAGTAGGATTAAGAAGAATTGCACTCAATTAAAACTTTGTTAATAATTCCTGGCTCTTTCACAAGGAAATAATTATTCAAAATGTTCAAAAGTCACCTTTTCCACTGATGTTTAGAATTTCTGTCAAAGTACTCTTGAAGGATGTGTCTGTGGACAAATGTATTGTAGCTGCCGATGCTGTTCCCTCTCTGACAGGGTTGTAAGTGGAGGGAGGTCTGGTCAGAGAAGTCGGACCAGTCCGTGATGTTGCCATCAAACACGCTTTGCCCCCCGCAAACAGGGGCTAAAGTGACGATGATGGCAGTCAGGAGAATGATGTTCATTTTGTCTAGAGAGAATGAGAAAAAGAAAAAAAGAGCTGTTGTTTTTTTTGTTTTTGTTTTTTACAATTTTATTGAGTTCTAGCTCTATTGAATTGATTTAAAAGTTAAAAAAATAAATTAATAAAAATTAATAAAATAAAAAATAAATACAGAGATAATAAATAATCCTTTGGGTGCAGCATCTGCCTATTGAATGGTATAGATTATAATGTCAGACACTATTTTGAATAAAAGGAGGGACAATAAATTCCAAGTGTCATTTTTAAAATGGAGGTAAAATTAATGAAAGTAACCAAGATGTTTTCTCACCTTTCTCTGTTGCCGTGTTAATCTGGAGATGATCGATACCAGCTGATGTTAAAGTCTGTGCTCAACGTCCAAAGACATTCCTCCTTTTTAAATCTCTTGTCTTGTAAACAGTTTAGAGCAACCAATCATTTTAACCCAAATCAAAGACATTGATGGCCAATCAAAATACTGCAAACTTACTTTTCACCATATATGTCCATTGTAATTAGTTTATAAGGAGATGAGCATGTTTGTGTTGACACAGACCATCTGCCATTTACAGAGAATGAGGAAGTGCACTTTTGGGGAACAATGTGTGATAAAATTCAGGTCCTTGAAAGTTGAGGGCAGGTACACACACTGCATCTGACCTGCAAACTGTTGAGACTAATGAAAATGCAGAACAGCCCCTGTGGCTTAGCCTAAGTAGACAATGCAGACTTACAGCAAGGTCAAGCCACCAACAATCTGCTCTCTGCTTGGGTGAGTGTAGGCAGTTTAGAGGTACGATACATCAGGGCTAGAGAATGGTGTTGCCTCTCAGAGCGCCCGTAGATATATCATGACACAGCCTGGTACCCACTGCTGCACCTAATGATAAGTCATATATCATTTAACAGGAATACTGCGCTTCTACAGGAGCAGTCATCCAACCTCTGGCACATTTCACCATGTATTGATAATTGACAGAGAAAAGAGAAACATTTCCAACTTTCCTTTGAGCCCCACAGAACCTCTCCATAACATCAAAGACTGAAATGAATGATTAACAACATCATCTCAACTCCGGGGACAAATTTAAACCAAAAACATGAAATCAGATAATGTTCTGTCACCGGGGAAAATCAGTGGAAACAGTCAGTAGAATAAAGAAATAATTAATTTGAAAGAAAATCCAAAGGTACTACACGACACTCAAGTTACTGTGTACAACCAAAACTGTTCCTCTCTTTACCAGTGAATAATAGTATAAACTAATGTGCATGTACTGACAAATAGTAACTGCTCTTTCTGGTATGTGAGAAAATGTATTTTTGTGGGAAGCTTATGTGTGAAGCTGAGTCACTGTGGTGAGACGACGTGCGTGAAAATGCAGAGGCTCTTGAGGGTTCTTGCAAAGATACTGCACATTACCCACAACCCATCGGGGGCAAGAAAACAAATACACACACGAGGCATTCAGTGGTGTGTGATGTCGATAGTCAGTTACAACAAATGCATCATTTTATTTCTTTATTTATTTTATACCAAAACCACAAAAATGGAAATATAGAAAATGTTCCCACACCAGTTCTAGATATTTAAACTTTGATATATCACTAATGTGACGTACAAACTATAGAGTTTACATTAAATGTCATTTCCTCATCACCTTATATACAATGGATACAAAGAGCCAGGTAGAGAAGTGAATAAAAAGAATAATAGACATCTGACAAATGCCAAATATTATATGTAGATTTAGATGCTGTGATACATACATCATACATATACATTGCTACACACTAACCCTCTAACAGACCGCCACACCCACACACTTCATAACCACTACTGCCTTTTCACAGCAGAGATAATCAGAGGATCTGAGTTTTTCCCATTTTGTTTGAGATGTGGACTGAAATACGGGAAGATCTCACCGCTGAACGAACACTCGGTGAACGAGAAGATGTGAGACTGAGCCGTCACATCATAGAAGGACACGAGACCTTCCTCGTAATCCACAAACACTCCCACCTTCTGAGGTTTCTTTTTCAGGGGAAGGCAGACGGGCGGAGCAGACAGGGCCGCGTACCGTTTGCCTTCATAATGCACAGTCACCCAGTAACCGTTGTCCGGGTTCAGATTAAGTTCCCCTCTCCGGTTTGCATCGCCTCTTGCCACACCCAGATCCCACCCGGTCTTGTTGCTGACCTCCACCTCCCAGTATGACTTCCCAGAGGTCAAGCTGTTGATCCCAAGGACGCTGCCATACATGTCAAACCTCTGCGGAGTGTCAGGAACTTTCCGGGTCTTTCCTCCGTCTCTCACTTTCTTCCCATCATCAGAGAGAACAAGAAATTGATGCGCAGTGGTTGGGTCCAGCTTCACATCCACTGCAGTTGAGTACAATAGAATAATAAAAATATCATATGGGTAATACTACACACATATACTGTATGCTGATGTATTGTACTTCAAACTAATGAAAGCAATCTTTATTTAGGCTCAACTATTCTGCAAAATACTAAAATACTACTTCCTTCTCCATAGTACAAACAAACACGTTATGTTGAAGTTCGACTGGTCTACATCTAGAAATGTTTACTTTTTTGAAACAAGAGCTGTGGTCGAACAGTCTTTTTCGCTTAGAAAGGTTCCTAACTTAATTTTTTTGCTTCTACAAAATAATTGTGATGATTCTATTGAAATGAACTGTTTCTGGTACAAACTTTTCCTGCTTGTGTAAGAAAACAGGTGTAATGTTTGCAGCCAGTTTTCATTTGACACGTTTTTCAGAAAACATGTTATTCTAGGATCTGTAGACTGAGTAATAATAAAAATATTTTTAGGTCAGTTGTGGAAATTTAGATTTTTCTTCTTTTTTTTCAGAGAAAATTTTGTAACAGTGACCTTTGATACATGGTATGACAGAACATATCCACTCCAAATACAGCACTGAGGCTGCAAATATGTTCAAATATAAACGCACCTGCAAACGTGGGGATTCTCATGAGTTCTGCAGAGACACAAATTACATCAAGGTGAGAAAATTTCATCCAGATCTTGATTAAATGAAATAAGAACCCTGATAAACAGACGGAAGGACTCACCAACAGAGGAGAGCTTTTCCAGGTTCAGGCGAATTTGTTCCATCATGGCTGAAGTTGTAGTTCTCAGGGTGCCGAAGGAGAATGAAGTGTCAACACTTACATTTTTCAAATCTCTAGATTCGTCCAGAGAGACCTGTGTGTGATTGTTAGGGGGAAATATCAGGTTGTCAGTTTAAAATCACTTTGATGAATCAGAAATAAAGACAGAATGACAATTGATCAAGATATTTTCTATTTGTGCTTTTGTTTTATGTTTAAAAAATGCCAGAATCCCTGGGAGGTCACCTGCAAGTCTGGGTTTTTGTCCAGCTCATCAATGCTCGTTTTCAGTTTATCGATTTCTCTCTCCAGCCTCTGGACCAGATCTTGTTCTTCTCTCTTTACTTTAAGTCTCCTAAAAGTAACACACAGTACATTAGGCAGTTACTTCAAATAAAATGTCTGACTGTGCTACATTTTTAGCACTGACTGACCTAATCGATCAAATGTCATCACTGTTTCTGCTCTTCACTGTGAGCTACTCAGAACTGACCTCTCCTCCAGAGGCTGAAGGGCTTTCTGCCAAGCATCGTCCACAGCGTTCCTCGCCTCGGAGAATACACTGTTGATCTTCAGCCACTCGGCATCCAAGCTAACCTGAAAAGAGTAATGGACAGTGGAGATGCTAAAGAAATATGAATCAAAACTATAATAAAAAATAAAAAAGGGAAAATTTGCTGAACCTTACCTTGCAGCCTTTTACAGATAATCTGACTTCGGCCACCTGCTGTTTCCTGATTTTAATTTTCTGTTGTAACTCAGCCCTCATACGGTCTTGTCTTGCCTTGAATGAAAACACAAAGTACAAGTATTCATGCATTCATGTGGCGTCAGAATAATTGGAAAAACAAGTCTCCAACTGGGAAAATCCACGTTAGCTGGTCGCATCGCATTTGCAGAAACCGGGAATTGGGCCTATCCGAGGAGCACATGAATGCACTATGTGCCTAAAGCCATACTAGCAGCTCTGAGATGAGCAGAACATCAGCATGCTAACATACTGACAATGACCTGGTGATGGTGCCTAGGTAGATATTGAGACATTTCACTAGAGGAAAAGTAAGAGCATCACGAAAGTCTTCAGTCTTCATCCTCTGGGGACCACGAGTGTCTTTGCCAGATTTCATCCCAATCCATGCAATAGTTGTTGAGCTATTTCTGTCTGGACCAAAGTGAAGGACCAACCATGGTACCAACGAACCAATAAACTGATCCTATAGAGCCATGCTGCTGGTTTTAAAACAATATTCTGTATTATTAGAAGGGCCGTACCTTTAGTAGAGCCTCCCTCTCTTTCTCCCGTTCTTTCTCTCGTTCTTTCTCCCGTTCCTTCTCTCGTTCCTTCTCTCGTTCTTTCTC
Source organism: Seriola dumerili (assembly GCF_002260705.1). Taxonomy (NCBI): domain Eukaryota; kingdom Metazoa; phylum Chordata; class Actinopteri; order Carangiformes; family Carangidae; genus Seriola; species Seriola dumerili. The sequence goes on from NW_019175690.1 coordinate 382,683, forward strand.
TTGTTCTTTCTCCCGTTCTTTCTCCCGTTCTTTCTCCCGTTCCTTCTCTCGTTCTTTCTCCCGTTCTTTCTCCCGTTCCTTCTCTCGTTCTTTCTCTCGTTCTTTCTCTCGTTCTTTCTCCCGTTCTTTCTCTCGTTCTTTCTCCCGTTCCTTCTCTCGTTCTTTCTCTCGTTCTTTCTCCCGTTCTTTCTCCCGTTCTTTCTCTCGTTCTTTCTCCCGTTCTTTCTCTCGTTCTCTCTCTCGTTCTTTCTCCCGTTCTTTCTCTCGTTGTTTCTCCCGTTCTTTCTCTCGTTCTTTCTCCCGTTCTTTCTCCCGTTCTATCTCCATCTTGTTCTCCTGTGGACAGATTTAGCATTAATCCTGAACATAATCTTTAAAAAAGTACAGTAGACCTTTTCCCTCAGCGATGGATCTACTGATGAAGTCAAACTAGTCATACTTACGTGATACACAGGAAGTGTCTGCTGCACCTGCCACGCACCATGAGAGCGCTGAGGAGTCTCAAAGACTGTAGAGAAAGAGCATGGCCACCTTTAAAACAACGCTGCTTTCAGTTGTTTCTATGTGTATTCTTGTTCTGTTGTCTTTTAATGGGGCTTTTTCCCTCACCCTTGTTATAGTCAGTCCCTCTACTCCACCTGACATCTGCAGCAAGTGCAACAACTCACCAGACCTCCTACGGGGAGGGGGTATATCCAATACAGGCACCTCCAAGTTGATTGGTGTCATGAACCCAGAACGGTAACTGTTAAATCCGAAGTGCTCGTTCTCAGGGATCCTCATTCCCTTCGGCGTGCATCCCATCCTTCCCTGGTGAATTCTCAGGCCGTGGTAGGTCGTCACTTTGGACCAGCCACAGGAGCAAACCTGGAGGTCCATGTTGGATGTGTTGAGTATCTGTAGAAAACATTTGTATATTTTAATGCATCAAACGTGATATAAAAAAGAATAAATTCAAATTACATCCCCTATTTAACTCTACAAGGGGACACCTGTCTTAAAGCTTTATTCCCTGAGAGAGAAATTTTGAAAAGGAATTAAATCCTCATTTGAAGATTTTAATGCTCACAAGTCCACCATAACTTTTTATTGTTAGATCTACTGTAGAATGTCTGCATTTGCTACTGTTCTCGCCTGGGTGTGAAGTACTGAGATTAGACGGTACCTAGTCGCCCCCTAGTGGCACTGAGTATATTGTACACTATGCTAAGATACAGTATGGACTAATTCCTGATGGACAAAACCTCCAAGAAAACATTGCCATTGCCATTAGCTTTAACTATGGAGTAAGTCCAATCAAAATTTATCGGTGGAAAATTTTGAATACTAGTAAGACATGGAGACCAGAGAAAAGTCGAGAAAAACAATAGATAACTCTATTATAATTCTTTAAAAAAATCCAGTTCAGATGTTTCACAATGTAAAACATCACTTCAAACCAACCACAAAAATATTTCTCTCCTTTACTGGCGTCACACTATAAGCACAGGTGGATTGACTTTCACTACAGGAAACATGGTTTTCACCAGCAGCAGGACAGTCTGTACTCACACATTGTTCCCTGTATTGTGTACACACCCTGACCCCTGCAGTTTTTGGATTTGCCATATCATTAGTTTGTATTGTAAACAGTATACAACCTGTATGTATGTAGGGTCACACGGCTTAAATGTTTATTTTTTTGACATAACATCTTGTCAAATAACTTTTAAAACACGTCTCAAATTGATGTTTGAGGTACAAAAGTTTTTAAATATAATTTCATTCGTCATCCGGACATTATTCTCTTCATATAAAGGAACATAAATCACTGAACATATAAGCTGTGTCGTGACTTTTTTTTCTTTATCTTTCATCGTAACTAGTTATCACAAAGTATCTTTAAAGTTATAATAACATCCGATTAGACTTCCAGCAGCTTACCTTCCACTCTGCTGCTTCGAGGCTCCTCTGAATGAATGATCTTTTCAACCCCGACTCTCCTCCTCTCTTCACTCTCAGCTTTGTCAGTTTCGTTTCATGCAAAACCATCCGCAGGCTTTCTTTTAACTGGCTTTATAGCTTAACATGCAACACAAAGGCAAATTGCAATCCTTAAAATGTTAAGCAACACCAGTCATAGTTTCAGATAACTTGACGCATCATTTAAATATGCAACAGCATGAATGGTACTTACAACTCAAATGTTTAATGGTGGATTTTTATTTAACAAATGTATTGAAACAGACACAGTTAAAATATGCTCTGTACAGCTCATAGTAAAATTACATTCCCAGTGACTCCCATATTCATTATCCCAGATCCCAGAGCTAAGAAAAAACAAAACCTCTCATATGTATCTGATAGGTACTGAAGAGGATAAGGGACATGTACATTTTTTTTACCTTAAAATACTATTTTTTTTCACATGTGGTCCTAATTCTCTTTCATACATAAGGCATTTATGAAGGTCAGAAAGAACGGCCTTTATCATAAGTTCTCATAAGGTTTAATAGGATGTACATGAGGTACTTACACAGGACTAACCAGAACTAATGGGTTGTATGCACAAAAGGTGACTCCACCTTAGTTTTCTAGCACTATCTACGCATGATCATACGACATACCACTGTGGCTACTAGACACAGTTATGGGATAATGCTCACTTCTTGTCCGTAGTTTAGCCAAACAGCAGTTTAGCATTTAGCTAAAATACAGTTAATGTAGCACAAGTAAAGAAGAATCATAAAGTAAGCAAACTAAATGTCAGCCGCAGTATATACATCAGGTTTGCTAACATTAGCTATCACAAGCTACTGGTCATTTCAGACCAAATAAAGCGATATGTAGCAGCAAAACACCTCAAACGTTTTACTTGTAAGAGAAATCACTTCTATTTTCTCAAAAAAAATAAAAAAGCTTTGGCTGTAAGACAAGTATCCTACTGATTATATGTCCTAGCAACCACCCAGTAACCGACACAAACATCCTTCCCACCACTTGCTAATGGCATCTTAGCATCATCTGGCCACAGTTTAATAATCATGTAGCAGCACATTAGCCACCACATTGAAAACCTTTTTTGCAAACAACAAACATACAGCATAGAGTTAAGCTGGCCTGCGTGTAATTGATAGCAAATAGCATAGCATACATGGGATCCTTATATTATGCGGGAGAGCTCAGTGTTTGAATGCTAAGTAGGCCTAATATTGAGGATATCATTTAAAGAAAAAGTTTAAATGGGAACACAGATGGGGGAAAACACTTGAAGAACTAACCAGCGGTGCCTTTGCACCACAGTGTCATGAAAAATAAGATTTACAGTAGATCCACCACCTATGCCAGTTTTCATTTTTCTCAGTGTTTCTCCTTTGGTCGGACCGTTGATTTCTGGGTTGTGGTAGCCGAGAACATCCGAGCCAGTTCCTTCACCTGAAAAACACTCAATGTAAACTGGACCCGTAGAAGTGTGCGTGCAACAGCTGAAAAAGGACTGTAATAGAACAAATCAGGTGTACCTTCATGCCAGTGGAGAAATCTGAGAGCTGTGCAGGTTCACAAGCTGTTCAAACAGAGGAAGGTCACTGTCAATCACACTTCTTAAATTTTCCCATATCTATTAATTTCCTGTGTTGAATAAGCCATTACACATACATGATTCGGGATCCTCCCGAGTTGTGGCTTCTGCTGCTGTAGGATTCATTTTAGTGGTGGCACCTGTTAAATCTGGCACCTTCTGTCAGAGGAAGAGACAAAGTTTATAATGCTATATAACTGATTACTACTTTGAATTTGTTTTCTTTAGGGAATTAAGTACATAAATTGCTATAGATATAGATGATGTTATATATTCTAGGGCTGTAACCAATGATCATTTCCTTCATTGATTCATTATTCAATATTTGTATTTTATAAAATATGTCAGAAATCAGTGAAAAATGCCCCAAACAATTTCCCAGGGTTCAATGTGTCAACAAAGGAAAAGATGAAAAATGTGTCGCTGGAGTTTTTTTTACTGTGAATGACTGTAGGCTACCTGTGATAGTTTCTGATCCTCCCTGTGTTTCTCTTTTTGTTGGACTGTTGTTTGCTGGGCTGCGGCGGCTGGAAACCTCCAAGCCCGAAGCTTCGCCTGAAACATATGAGACTATTAAGTATCGCAATGAGTCCTGGAGCAACTTTAGGACAGTTTGCATATTGTAACCTTTAAACAAGTTCACAAAGAAATGAGACAGGAGAATATAAGAATACAACATTGATCACTTTCTGTATTCCAGCAGACCTCTCACGTCTGGCACCATAATGAGGTGAAACATAAGATCTGCAGGGGGTCTACAACCTGTGCTAGTGTTTGTTTCTCCCTCGGTCGGCCTGCTGTTTCCCGGGTTGTGGTTGCTGAAAACATCTGGGCCAGTTCCCTCACCTGAAAACAGGTTAAACATTCAGATCCAAATGACAATGACATGGACTATTAAAAATATGTTGTGATGAAATTGTTTTTGCTCCACAACATATTCCAGTAAGTCAGGAGGTTTCTGTACCTTCATGCCAGTGGAGAAATCTGGCTGAGCAGGTTCACCCACTGGGGAGAAAGAGGACAGTGACAGTTTCATTTTCATTACGTAGAAATTTCCTGCATTGAATACACCATACTGCTACATACATGATGTGGACTCGTCTTTTGTTGTGGCTTCTGCTGCTGCAGCTGCAGTATTTGTTTGGTCAGTACTTGTTGAGTCGGGCACATTCTGTTAAAGAGAGACAGATTTTTAATATTTGAGGGTTTTGCTACCAAACTGATTATTGCAGTTTCAGTTTCAGTGCATGATTTTCTTGAAAAGTATCATTTAATGCTTGTGGTGTTATATATTACAGGCAAGCAACTAATGATCATTTTCATCTTGATTAATCTGCTGGTTGTTTTCTAGATTAATCAGTTATTCTTTTTTGTCTAACATGTCAGAAAACAAAATGCCCCTGTGTCCAATACCACGACGTAAAATGTCTTGTTTTGTCCAATAAACCATCTAGAGCCCGAAGACGTTCAGTTCACACTGATATAAAACAGAGAACAGAAACAAAGCCTGACAATGGAAAAGATAGCAAAATGAAACTTCTGGACCAACATCTGTCCTCAGCCCTTATTCTGGCCAATGTACTTCCACATCTAGGCAGATTCCAGCTGTTATCCTCCGGTATTGGCTGACAACCAGAAGATTTTCTGTGTGTGCGCCAGAATGTGGCGTTAGCATCTGGAAATCCTGCTGTACGTGGGCCAGATTCAGGCGGTGAAACCGGGCGTATACTGAGCCAGAAGAAGACAAGAATGTGGCCCAAGGATGGGCCGGATTTATTTTCGCTGTCTGGGGAGTAGTTTGAGTTTTTGTGTGAAAAGTGACTCAGATATTTTAGAGAGAGAGATTTTTAATGGCAATGCTTCCAATAGTTAATTAGATATTTCAGACTGGACTAAAGTGGCGGAAAGACAGTCCACCCCGACAGACGACACCGACAGACCGATGGACATCGCCATGGAAACACTACAATATAAGTGCTAGTACTGAACCTGTGATTGTTTCTGATCCTCCTTGTCTTTCTCCTTTGGTTGGACTGATGTTTGCTGGGCTGTGGTGGCTGGAAATCTCAGAGCCACAGGTTTTTCCTAAAACATATGAGGCACTTAAGTATCCAGCAAAATATAGTAACAAGACAGTAACATTAGTTTATAATATGAAGATGGTACATTACTACCCTGAAGGTCAGAAAGAATAAAACTGGCAAAAACAATACTACATCTGTACACATCTTATCTGGCACCACAGTGAGGTGAAACATCTACACACAACCTGTGATATTGTTTCTGTGTGTTTCTCCTTTGGTCGACCTGCTGTTTCCTGGGCTGTGGTAGCTGAAAACATCCGGGCCAGATCCTTCACCTGAAAACATGAAGTGCAAGCTGGACTCAAGTGATAATGGATTCTTCATGTTTGCACATTTATGTCATTTCCTGTTTTATTTTGATGAGCTCCTTGTGTTTCTCAAGGTCAATTTTACTTCCTGTTTTCATCCTGTTTCCCTCCTTGTTGATTGCCTGCCCCGCCCTAATGTGTTACACCTGCGTCTTCCCCTCTGTCTTTGTCAGTTTGTTTTTGCTCCAGTCACATTTCTCCTGTGTCTCCTAGAGCTTCTGGTTTTTGTTCTTGATTTTTACCTGGATTCTGTTTGTTTGAGTTCTGCTTTGCCTGAGTTGTAAGTTTGGTTTTCTTTATCAAATGACCTTTTTCCCCCCACCAAACCTCTTTTTTTGTCCGTCTGCATTTTGGTTCCTAAGTTTCTTATACCTGACAGATGAGGTCCTAATATTTGCTACACTATCAGCAAAGAAACCAGCCGTTAAAGTGTGTGGATAAATTCAACAACTGGGCTTCAAGGAAACCAAACAGACAAGTATGGGAATAAAAATTAGCAAAAAAAAAATAGAGGATCTGCTTGCTTGTGATGAAATAGTTTTTGCACCTTCATGCCAGTGGAGAAATCTGGCTCAGCAGTTTCACAATCTGTAAAGAAGGAAGACAGGAAGTGTTTAATTTTCCTGACTATTGAGCCGTTTCCTGTGTTGCATGCACCATACTGCTACTGTACATACATGATGCGGGGTCTTCTTTTGTTGTGGCTTCTGCTGCTGCTGCTGCTGTATTTGCTTGGTCAGTACTTGTTGAGTTGGACACATGCTGTCGGAGAGACGGGATTTTAATGTTTGAAGCATTTGCTGTCAAACCGTCTACACCTGGATTAGATTAATTTTACACTGACATGAAACAGAAACTCAGCAGATCCCGACAATGGGAAAGATTAAATCAGTAGTCGCAGTTTCAGTGTCAGTAAGATTCATTCTCTGGGGACAATGAAAACCTATGGAAGATTTAATGGCAACGCATCCAATAGTCAGTTAGATATTTCAGACTGGCCTAAAGGGGTTGGACAGACTGATGGACATTGCCATGGATACACTACAATAGAGGCACTGGTACTGTACCTGTGGTAGTTTCTCATCCTCCCTGTCTTTCTCCTTTGGTTGGACTGTTGTTCCCTGGGCTGTGGTGGCTGAAAACCTTCGTGTCAGAGGCTTCGCCTGAAAACATATGAGACGCTTAATCCAACAAATAATAATAACACTGGGCTGTTTGCTGTTGCCGACATGGTCCATTAGACTGTCTGTAGTATATTGTCTTATTCTGAGAGCACCGACCGCTGTTACTGGAGGGGCTGAAGCGAAAGGAGTTCCTTCTACGCTGGGATCTTGTTTTGTTGTGGCATCTGCTGCCGCTGCCGCTGCTGCTGCTCCCGCTGCTGCTGCTCCCGCTGCTGCTGCTGCTGCTGCAGTATTAGTTTGTCTGCTGGTCCTGGGTGAATCTGGGATGTTCTGTCAGAGAGACATGGAAAATTTCTAATATTGAAGCATTTCACTTTTAAGTGCAACATGAAGTACATGCGATAAAGTCTTTTCCAGCTGGTTTTACACTTTACATCAATTCCAAGACAAATATCTACACAACTTCTATACAACTTTCTTGTAGGTGAAGATATTCATTGATAATTCTCACTATCCATAATGCTCAAAACAGAAATCACAGAATCCAGAGTTAAAAAAAAATATATAGCTGCAGTACCTCGCAGGCTCTCTCTGCTGGTGTCATGTTACTCATTTTTTCTCTCCTCATTTGAATTTCCTGCTGTAATTCAAGTTTCAGTCTCTCTTGTCTCGCCTTGAATGAAAGAACACACACACAGATGAGAAGAACATCTTGTTAATACACCCTGTGGGATACAAAGTGCTGAATAAATGGCCACAAAATGGGACAAAAGCAGAAAGCATCAGGTGTGTCTGTCACAGCTACTTCTAAATTTGCACACTAACAGTTTTTAATATACTTTATGTCCTTTTATACATCACACAAAGCCCCACTGAGCAACTGAAAATTGTAATATAGGGCCTTAAATAATGGTTTAATAATCACGTTATCATTCCTGTCTTTCTCCTTCAGCTGCATTACTGTTGCTGAAGGTGGAGTTGATGGACGCTCCCTGGCCAATCCGTTCACCTGAAAGATATGAATTAAATGGTATCACAAATAACACAATAAAGAAAATAGAACAGAATAGAAAGACCTGTATTCAGTTTTTTTCATGGTGAGAGTTTTCCAGTAAATCTGCTTCACCTGCACACCAGTGTAGAAACCTGGCAGCTGATAGGCTGACGGTGGGTTCGTGGGTCTTTGGAAAGGCCTTGGTGAAATGGCAACCGCTGCAGAGAAAGGAGGAGTTCAGTTCCAACCTTAGCCGCTTTATTTTTCAGACTGTCGTGCCCACTCTTGTTTGGACTGAATCATAATCCTGTACGTACGTGATTTGGGCTCCTCCTTGATTGTGGCTGCTGTTGCTCTCTGATTTTCTTTCATTGCTCTACCGTCTGCAATCTAATAAAGGCAAAAAGTCAGTTTATAAAAATGAAATTTAAAATATAGCACCCGAGGCAAACAGTTAAGTACCTGTGATAAAGTTGGATTAATTCTTTTCTCCTTAGGTCGGACTGCCGGTGGTGGAGCCACTGGAAGCGACATACTCCTCTGAAAGATGTTAATCCCATTTACATGTCACTTTTCATTGTGTGTCACTTTCAAGTCAGAATTTCAACTGTCCGTGAATCTGCTTTACCTGTGGAGGGGTGGGGAAATATTGCTGCTGATGGCCCGGCTTTGACCTTGGGGCTCTTTGGAAAGGAGGTTGTGGAACTGCAAATGGATATTGGCATTTTTAACCACAATGGTTTTTAAGTTTCAGAATGATTTTTCAATAATTTCATTTTGAATAAACCTTAATTCCTCTTCTGTACATACATGATATAGGCTCATCCTTGATTGTGGCTGCTGCTGCTCGCTGACTTCCTGTCATTGCTCTCCTGTCTGCACTCTAATGAAGACACAAAAGTCACCAAAAATACTTAAAAAGAAAACGACATTTAAAATGTAGCATCTAAAACCAACAGTTAAGTACCTGTGATACTGTTGGATAAACTCTTTTCTCCTTAGGTCGGACTACTGGTGGTGGAGGAAGTGGAAGCGCCGTACTCACCTGAAAGATTTTAATCCCATCTACATGTTATTTTTCATTATCTGTCAATTTGAAGTCAGAACTTCATCTATTCATGAATCTGCTTTACCTGTGGAAGCGTGAGGAAATATTGCTGCGGATGGCCTGGATTTGACATTGTGGTTCTTAGGGAAGAGCGTTGGGAAGTGGCAAAAGCTGCAGTGAAAGAAGACGATCAGTCCCAGCCTTAGCTTTTCTGTTTTTTTTTTTTAGGTTTCATTACAGAACCTTGTTTTAACTGAATTATAATCTTGTACGTACCTGAATTGTATCCATTGTTGATTGTGGCTGTTGCTGCTGCAGAGTTGGGACGGACGTTCCTGCTTGGTGGTTTTGGCAAATGCTATCAGGTTAAGGTGGAAAGTTGAAGATAAGTTGATAATACTTATTCAAGATCATAATACTGATGACTGACTCAATGAATTAATGAATGAATTAAATAATGATCTTTGGGCTAAATGTTAACACCAATATGCTAACATGCTCGCAATTACAATGCTTACATGCAGATGTTTGACGAATACAAAGTCAAGTTAACTATCTTAGTTTAGCATGTTAGCATACTAACATTTACAGTTATGACTTAATGATGGTGCCTTTTTTAAAGTTATTGCCATTCATCCTGGGGGTTGCATTAATGTTCAAAAGATTTGAGAGCTGTGTAATTGTTGTGAAGACATTTTTCACAAATCTCATGGTGGCGTGAGGTCAGAAAAGTCATCAGGATTCATCCTCTGGGAACAATGGCTGTCTGCACAAATGGTTTGCTAGAACTCATACCTCCTCCTTGAAAGTCAGTCTCCTCGCTGGCTGACGTCTCCGTTGATCCACTTTCAGTTCCATTTCCCCCAGCTTTTGCCAGTTGCGCTGCTCTGTCTTTGGGATCTTCATTCCCTTCGGGATGCATCCCTTCTTCCCCTGGTGAATTCTCAGGCCCCGATAAGTCGTCATTTTGGACCAGCCACAAATCTGACAAACCTGGAAGCTCTGAAAACACAAACAAACCATAATGTTGCTTTAGAGTGCAATGAGATTTGTTGTTTTTTTCCCTCTTGTTCCAGTGCTTTAGCATTGTTAAGTTTGTCTTGTTTGTGGCGATGGTAGGTCAAGATCCTCAGTTTTTTACCTGCAGTAAACAACAAAACAAGTCACTATCCCAACTTCACACATTCTCCTTTCAGTCCCACATTCTGCGATGTAATATGATGAAACCCTAACAACTATACACAGTGATCTTTTCATTTGTGTACTTCTTTTTGGTGTTTTTGCAACTCTATCAATTTATCCAGCAGGTTGAATCAAATATTCACAATGTAAAAATTTGAATAAAAAATTATAGTCTTCCATGTTAATTCACCTTCTTCCCCTGTTGGTCTTCAGTAGAGACAACCTCCTTCGAATCTTCATCCAAGTTCTTCACAGGTGCCACCAGCTTGTGGCCCTTCAGCCTTTCAGTTGAAGAATGATTCTCCAGGTGGGTCGAACAATACGAGGCAAGACACACGAGGCAGGACTTCATTGCCTTCAGCGTCTGGTCTGTGTAAATGTCCTCCCCAGTGTAAATATCATCATCTTCCTCTTTAATCTTTTCCACCTTTTGCTGTTGGACGATGTCTCTCAGGACGATGTTCACATCCGGGATTCTGCTTAGAGGCTTCTTGCACATGGGACACAGGTGAGCGTACTCATGGCAGAGGTCCAGACATTTCTTGCAGAAGGAGTGGCCACAATCTGTAGTGACAGGATCCTCAAACATTTCCATGCAGATGGAGCATGTTAGATGCTCGTCCAATGAGCAGGTCTCACTGGATGATGCTGGAGCGGAGGCCATATCTGCTTTAAGAGAGCACCATGATGTAAATTAGAGAGATAATATGGCATTTGGGTCTCGGTCTATTCACTTTTGGCATTTCAAATGACGCTTTGTAATATTTAAAACAGATAACTCAAAGTGATGAGACTACTGAATGTGATTTTGGCCACTGTTGCCACAGGTGACAACTGTAGGATAATGATAAATGCTCTAAAAAATAGCATAAGTAGTAGGGTCATTGATCTGACTGTTAACTAATCAGCTACAGGGATAGCATGTAATAAGACAAGTACTGTTTATATTTAGACACACATAAAGATACAGTATGTGAATGAGAAAGATGATCATGACAAGAGGTGGGGCTGCAACAGCTGCAGCAAACCAGGTAGTGAAAGTGACAAGCTTCCCTCTCTCCACACTTGTACCATGTGTTGTTTTTATATTCAAGGTATTACTTCCCTTTTAGGCAGAGCAAATATTAGAAATTTCATCTGAATCTCAAATTCATTTGACATTCATTTTATTTATCTAATTCACTGGTTTTGGATACAGAGCTACTTAAAATATACTCAGTTTTTCAAGAAATTACTTGCCTATTAATTCAATTGGCAAATAAAAGAGACAAACATGTTCTCAACTAGACTGGCACTCATGTAAAGGCATATCTCAGCCGAGGCCAAACGTTCCCACACAGCTGTCTAGCTGATGATAGAAAAATAAGGAAAAGGGAAATTCCTGCATCCGCCCATTTACCATGCCCGAGCCCCATCCCTCCACCAAGTTTTGTGCAACTTGGTTCAGTACTTTTAGAATAAAAGAGGAACAGACTCACAGAACAGCCTATAAAATGTATATAATATAATATTATGTTAAGGCTTTTTTAAATGTTTTTTTTTTCTCTCTTTTTCTGGTGAGTCTTTCATCCAGAAAAAAAGCTATTCATCAGACATCATCATTATTTTCAATTAAAACTTTTAAATAATAACTTAAATTTTTATAGGCCTTTCAAGGTACCCAAGGCCGAGAACACAAATAAATAAAACATAGAAATGAAAACAAGACGAGACAGAATAAGGATGGTATATTGGCAAATTATTTTATCTGGAATAAAAAAAAACAACTTATAATGCACCTGCAAGTCAGTTAACAGCGTTTCTTAATTTGTGTTGAACAGACAAACCTTTTAATAAAATGTATTGATATGATGCCTACCTTGTGTCTTCTTCCGTGCTCTTCTGTTACCTCTCTGACTGCCGATGTCTTTTTTTTCTGCTTTCAGTTTCGTTTCCGTTCAAAAGAGAAAACCCGCCAAACGCCCACTTCTTACTAAACCCACACATGATCACATGTCGTTGTGAAATACACCAAATATACCCAGACCGGTGTCGCTCTGGTCCGTGGGCCGTTGCATCGTCGGGCCGGAGGAGCACCAGGACATCCAGAAAGTTTTTAGGGATTCTCTTTGTGAATGAATCATTCATTCCCCCTCCTCGTGGAGAGCCGTCATACTAAAAACACTTCACTAGAAACACACTTGACACTTCACTTTTAAGTGCCCTGCCCCCTACCCTCACTACTACACCCCTGGAAATACAAATCTGTTCCAAGCGGTGAATTAAAGAGACAGAGATAAATATAATTTTTAAATATAAAATGTTATATTTGATTTTGAGATTAAAAAACACAAAGAAAAAAAACACAAATTGGAATAACACCACATGTAAAAAGAATACATAGTATGTAGACTTCACATCCCCAACAGAACAGTTTTATCATGACCAAATAAAATAGACATTTTAGACATAGACAAACAATTTTTATATATATATTCTCTAACTTGTGAAACCTGGATTGGTTACATCCGTTTAATCCATGCTCTCAGGGACTGATTCAAAATAGTTTCTCCATAGCACCAGTAGTGGTCAAAAACTCCACTACATACCTTTTTTATTTCAGTTATTTCCCTGGAAACATGGCCTATACAGTTAAGTAATATAGTAAATTAATGTTCGCCTTATTCTGCGGTTTAATTAGTTACATCACAGGCTTTGTCCGCGCACACACTCCTCATGACTCATCCATTACCTGTTCACATTGTTTCACAGCAGAAATAATCAAAGGATCACCATTTTTATCATCTTGTTTTACATGTGGACTGAAATACGGGAAGAGCTCATCCCTGAACGGACACTCGGTAAAGGAGTAGATGTGAGACTGAGCCGTCAGATTGTAGAAAGAGACGAGACCTTCCTCGTAATCCAGAAACACTCCCAGCTTCTCAGGTTTCTCTTTCGGGGAAAGACGAACTGGTGGCGCTGTCATAGCGGCGTACTTTGTGTCTTCATAATGCACAGTCACCCAGTAGCCGTTGTCCGGATTCACTGAGAGTTTCCCCTTGCGGTTTGCGTTGCCCCTTGCCACACCCAGATCCCACCCGGCCTTGTTGCTAACATCCACCTCCCAGTATGACTTCCCAGTGGTCATGCTGTTGATCCCCAGGACACTGCCAAACTTGTCGAACCTCTCCGGTGTATCATCGACTTCATGATTCTCCCCTCCATCTTTCACCTCTTTCCCATCATGAGAAAGAACAAGGCGTGGGTGCGCAGTGGTTGGATCCAGCTTTACGTCCACTGTTCAGTACAAACTCAAAGTAATTATATGATCTAAACAGTAAAGTCTTTATTTTCAATTAGGAAGAAATTGAATATATCACGTACCTGTAAACTTTGGAACTCTCTTAAGTTCTGTGGAATAAATAAATAGTTTTAGATCTACTTTTTTATTTTTAGTCTTTTAACATTTAACACCATTGATTTAACTATTACCAATGGACGTCAGCTTCTCCAGCTCCTGTTGAATTTGTTCCATCATAATTGTTGTAGTTTTTCTCATGGTCCCAAAAGACAGGGAGGTGTCCAACTCTACCTCCGCCCAGTCTTTGATGTCATCCAGGTCTTGAAGAGATGGGTAACTCTGAGAAACAGAAAGACAAAGAGATCAACCAACAGACAGCACTACCCAACAAAACTTCAGTAGATAATCAATCAAAAAAAAAGATCTAATAATATGCCACATTAATTGATTGAGAGGTCATTTTCTGTAAACTCTCATACATTCCTGCAAAGCTTGAAATTTCCTCTGACCTGCAGGAAATGGATGTGATCCTCAAGCGAAGATATTTCATCCAGCTCAGAGATGGTCACCTTGAAACGAGTGATCTCTGTTTCCAGCTCCTTTTTGAGGTCGTCCGCCTCTTTCTCCAGAACCTGCCTCCTGTCCTTCAGTGGCTGAAGAGCTCTTGCCTGGGCTTCCTCCACGATCGCAAGCACAGCGGTGAACACGACATCAATATTCCACCACTCACCGTCCAGCTGCTCCTGAAAACAGGAGAAAATTAAGCATTGTCTGTTCGACAATTGTCTGTTGAACCTTTTTTCTTTGAACAACACATGCATAAATACTACATACACTACGCCATATGGTATCATGTTTAAATTCTATTTCTACAAAACTCTAACTGTACCTTTTAAGGGACTTGCACATATCAAAGCCCCAGATATGGCATCAGTATGTGGGCATGGGTAATTACTTCACAGCTCCTCCATTTAACTGTCATAGTGTTTGTAAAGGCTAAACTTGCCCTGTCGGTTTCGACTGGTCTGATTGGCTTTTCACTCCAGGTGAGTCCAGGATCGGTAATGTTTGTCCCCCTTGCAGCTTACCTTGCACTTCTTTAGAGATTCAATAATCTCGCCCAATTGTTTTTCTCTCCTCTCAATTTTTGTTTCTAATTCTGTCTTGCTGTTGTCAAGTTGAACCTGTAGTAAACAAAAAAGGGAAGTCAACAACACAAATTTGTCGAGCAACAGCTTAAAGTAAGTATCCACTGCTGTCAAGATTTGAATCAAAAATTATAGGGCTTTGCATATGTTTATTGACCTTCTTCTTCTCCCATTCATCTTCGGTAGAGACAACTTCCTCCGGACCTTCTTCCATACAACGAACACAAATGCATCTATGCTGCGTCCTGCTGTACAGCTCCAAGGGGCGTCCATGCTTCAGACAGGCCCTGTCATCCAAGTTCTTCACAGGCGCCACCAGCTTGTGGCCCTTCAGCCTTTCAGTTGAAGAATGATTCTCCAGGTGGGTCGAACAATACGAGGCAAGACACACGAGGCAGGACTTCACGGCCTTCAGCTTCTGCTCTGTGCAAATGTCACAGGCCACTTCGCCGTCCTTGCCAGTGTAAATATCATCGTTTTCCTCTTCAGTCTTTTTCAGATTTTCCTGATGGACGATGTCTCTCAGGACGATGTTCACATCTGGGAGTCTGTTTTGAGGCTTCTTGCATAGGGGACACACCCTGTCGGTGTAATTAAAGTTTAAGCTCAGACATTTCTTGCAGAAGGAGTGGCCGCAATCTGTAGTGACAGGATCCTGAAATGTATCCATGCAGATGGAGCATGTTAGATGCTTCTCCATTGGGCAGGTCTGACTGGGTGATGCAGCAGCGGAGGCCATATCTGCTTTAAGAGAGCACCATGATGTAAATTAGAAATATAATATAGCAGTCAGGTCGCGGCCTGCTCACTTTTTGCATTTCAAAGAAGTTCACTGGGGACAATTTGGCAACATTTGCTAACATGATCTACAATAAGCTACGCAGCATACCAGACCAAGTATAGTTATATGGTATGGTTGTATTTATTAATTCACATATTAAATTTGCGTGTCATTTCTTCTTTCAAAGGTTACATGTTCACACTAGAAATCACAGATATGGGCACTCAAGTCTTGTTGTTTAGTTTAATTTTTAACTTAACTGCAGACAGCAGTCTCCAATTAAAAAATCATTACCAGTGAATTACCATCAACACCTCAGTGTCCATGTGCAATTTAACCCCCTAGTGCATCGTTGGCATCAAGCACTTCACTGGACAAATCTATCTATCTCAGTTGTAACAGCTGACTCCCTTTTACAGACTGAATGGACAGGACACAGGTGTGGTTGTGCAGGTAATAAAAAAATTATAGATCACATTATGTCTCATTGCTTATTAACATTCATTTTTTACTGGATACCTTTTAAAAGTCAAGATGACAAAGCATATTTCAACAAGGAAACACCAATAGAATCGCACTTTGATACTGTTGTAGCTCTAAGGCATTACAGGTGACACACCTGCTGGATATTTCAGCTGTGTGTGTGTGTGTGTGTGTGTGTGTGTGTGTGTTCGTTAAATGTCAACAGCAGAAACCAGCAGAGACCGAAGTAACAAACAATCATCAGTGAAGCAGACAAAACTCTGTCTAACACACCACAGGACAGCTCATTTTACAACTAAATGCCTTACATTGTAAAGTAATGGAACAGTCATCTGAAGTAAAAGTGATAATGAGTAAGCATCAATACAAGAATATTATAAAAGAAATGTATATTTAGAGTAAATTGTTACCTTTTAGCTTAGCTATCCTTATCTCCCAGGGTTCTGTTTCGTACTCTTTACTCCTATGTGGTTTGTGTGTAGTTCCTTCCTTTGACGCCTCCTCCTCCTCCTAAGTTTCATTTCTGTTCAAAAGCACATTCAGAACAAAGCCATTCATTTCCTTTTATTCAAAGAGGCATGCAAACAAGCTGCAAGTTCGTATGTGTTTTTGTCTCCTGCAGGGCGTGTTGCATGTTGAGCAATAAAATCTTGGACTTTCTGAAAGGTTTTTGCTGTGACACTCAACACTGACTATTGCTCAGACTGAGAGTGAAATGAAACTATCATTTTCATTGTCAGTTCCTGATTCAAAAGCAGGACTCTAACACAATATGAAAGTACTGATATGTGTCATTTTTCTCAATGTACTTTATTGCATAAATACAGTGTTTGAAATTTTATTCAATCGTCTGAAGAAAAAAAAATGGGGGGGGGGGGGGCAAACGCCTTAAACATTTAAACACTGAAATACTGTACTGCATGTAAGCTCACACTATTCTTAAAAGAAATTACATAATTCACCCAGGCATAAGTTACATTCATACAAGATATTCTGAGTGAATAATTGGCCATTATCTGGATCAAGTTGAGTTTAGTGGACTGACATTTTTGCAGTTCTTGAGATTTACTGATTCTCTAAATCTGTTCAAATCATTAACATTTGAATTGCTCATGATGATTGTTTTTTAAAAAAAAGAAAGAAAACTATGGTAATTAGTTACAGTTCAACAGGGAATAAACAATATGTATAGCCATACGCTAATTCACTTGCTGGCGGAGAGTTAAATAAGATCATTAGCACTGTTTTTTTGTCCGTTTAATATAAGGCTAGCAGTCGGTTAGCTTAGCTTAACAACAAGATCTGTATAAATTAAACAGACTAAATATAATGGATTAATTACTAAAATTTTGAGGTGCTACTAGATCACAGTTGACAGTTTCCAGTCTTGATGGTAAACAAAGCTGTAAGAGGCTGCTGGCTGTAGCCTTATATTTACTGTACAGTTGTGCAAGTGGTATCAATCTTCTCAGTTAATTCTCCAATGAATGTATATTTTACAAAAGGTGAAACGATTCCTTTTAAAGCAAACACGCCATCAAACTTGTTATATGCTGATGGATTTTTTAAAACCTTTTTAGAAAAGAAAAAAAGGCAAATAATCTTTGTTCCAGCGCTCTCGAAGGTGAATCGTCAACGTCCGTCCAATTTTTACGACATAGTAGTGTGTAGAAATCTCTGTAGAGACAAGGGGAAGACTGAGTTAAAGGACCAGTGGTTGTGCAGTGTTTCATGTCAAAAAAAGGACAATAAGTGATTAATCAGATTGCTGATGTATTGACTTGTGAGCATGGTGCAGACCTGTAGGAAGTGGAGGTTGTCTTCAGTCTGTGAGAGCTGTTCCAGCTCAGCGTTTTTCCTCCGCAGCTCAGAGATTTCTTCTTCCAGCTGTTTGATGAGCTCTTTATTTTGTGCCCATGTCTCTTTTGGATCTTCTCCACTGCGGTCTACAGAGATCTTGATTTTCTCAACCTTACTCAGTCTCTCTTGAATTGCTTGCTGAAGTTTTATCCTTCTCCATTTTAGTTTAACCTGTGGGAAAACATGATGTCAGCAGGGCTGCAGTTGCACGTGACAAGCTACAGACACAGTGTAATTTATATAAAATGAAACCAATGCTCATGTCATTGTTGCATTGTTCTCTAATTTTCAATCCAGACCACACCCTGATCACTGAGCTCAGTTTGGGCTTGATAGTTGACGCAAAACAGATCTGCTTTTATGTCATTGTGAGACCTTCAACAGGAAAGCTTTCTCAAAGAGCAATTTATTGTGTATTTCGTCTTCCAAGATGCTATGTTTGTTCTGTAATCGGGGAACAAAGTCTATTTGTGTATGTATGAAATAAAATGTTCTAGATAATTGTGTCATTCCAGTGGTTTTTGCTCATTTCTTACAATTAAGACCAGATGTTGTGTAAACTTTATTGTTTACTGTCATACAAATGATGTTTATGCCATTATGAGAAATTTGCTGAAAGCTTTCAGGTTTCTTAGCACCACCACAAACATGAAACCATAAACATATACAAGCTTTACCACCAGCTTTGTAAAACAACAGTGTACAGGCTTCCAGTGTTCTGTATTGGTTTTCATTCGTTTCTGAAAATCAAATGTTAAAAGCGAATGGAGTGATTTAAAGAATTGTGATATAAAGATGTGGATGGATGTGGATGGATGGATTTAAAGCAAGACTATGTGACTTGCTGAATAACAGCCACTGCAGCTGGCAGTACTGGGATAATGCGAAAACCTAAGGTGCTTGGATTTTAGATAAACAGTATCAATAGCACAAGTGGAAAAGAGGCATAAAGTCTGCAAACTGACTTGCCAACATCAGCCTTCATAAGCAAGTGGTCATACCAGACCATATAAAGCTGTAGCAGCAAAACCCATGAGCTTTTAATTTGAAAAGAGGAAGGCTATGTCATTTCTTTCCTCAACAGTAACATGTTATGTTAGACTTTAATGATGATTAAGTTCCTCATTTTGCAACTTTTAATGAGTTATAATGTCCAAAGTTTGGGCTGGCAAAATCTGTCTATGCTGTTGGTGCTTTTGTTACACAACAATAATGTGGGGCTTTTTATTAGACTTTACCTTCTTTTTTGTTGCTTCTTTGTTAATAGGAATAATGTGATGGCCTCTATGTTCTGTCTGGGCACACATAGCACAAATGCATGTTCGGTCACTCCTGCAGAACCTGTCTAGTTGCTTCCCATGCACCCTACACACAGAGTCCTCCAGGTTCTTCACCACGTTGATCAGAAGATGGCGCCCAAGATCTTCACTCTGGTAATGCGGCTCCAGATGAGTGTCACAGTAGGAGGCCAGGCACACCAGGCAGGACTTGACTGCTCCACGACACTTCGCTGGGCAGAAATCACAGGGAACCTCCCCGGCTTTTAAAGGCCCAGTTACATCCTCAGTCTGTGTTGTTTTGTCTGTTTTGAGCTGTGGCCTGTTGAGGAAGAAGGCCTTGCAGAGGGGGCACCGACAGGCCCCATGGATCCTCCAGTATTCTCCTATACAGCCCAGGCAGAAGCAGTGTCCACAGGGGAGGGAAGCAGGGTTGGTGAACTCATCCAGACAGATGCAGCATTTAGGAGGCTCTGACATTAGGTCAAAACTCAACGTCTATCTTTACATATGTGTACACATACATGCATGTAACCTAGCTGATGTGGTGTGGCGCTAGCATGCAGAGATAATAGTGTATTCCATTGAATGCTGAATCCAGTTTATCTGTAGAGAAAACAAAGTATTATATTAGCTGCAGTTAACACATTTTCAAGTGCTAAGGGAAGTGGATTTGGGAGGATGAGTGATGACTGTGTTTTGTTGTTACAAGTCCTCACAGCAGCCTCAGGCATCAACATAACCGGAACACAGCTGCCTATAACTTTCTGTTTCACTCCACAGTAGCTTATTATATGTAAAGCTGCTTGTTAAGGTTAATACATTTATTGATGAAAGACAACATATGAATATCAGCTTGGCAAGTAAACAGGGACCATCGACGGCAAGCTGTGTGGTGATCAACACAGGCTAATCACACCTCTATTAATAGAACAGTGGCTAATAATGTCACACAGACACAAACAAGTCCCTTAGATTAGAGCCTCAGCCTCTCATTAAGCTTAATAGCAGTGGAGTCAGGGTGCATGATGAAGGGAGGTAAAATTAAAGGTGAAAACTATAGAAGGCCTATGACCCCCATCAGGGTCATCACACAACACCTTTACAGTACATTTATAAAGGCTAAGAGAAATAAAATCACCCACTCAATATGCAATTTAGGTGAGGTTAGTCGTCAGTGGGGCATTCACTTACATCATACTGTATGGGGCAATAACGGAGTCTCGTAAATGGTATGGTTAAGAGCAATGGTGTGTGGTTTTAGACCAATCAAATTGCAGACTGAGTCAGCTGAGTGGTGTGACAGCTGCTGGGTGTAGGTAACATCAAACTTTGTCCATAGTAAAGAGAGGAGCATTGACTTACAGTCATTATGTTACAGAATTTGCCATACGTTCACAAGAATGGATTATCCTGCTTATACTGATCAAAATCAGCACTTCATTTCTTAATGATGAAACACATTGTATCTTCCTCTAGCACACCTGGACTGAATAATTTCCATCATCTATGAGTATTAATCACAGTCTGTACATGGTGTTCATTCAGAAGAGTGGTGAGAATCTTACATCAGAGTCATGCCGTGACTTCAAAATAGTAAACATCCTCCAGCCAATCAGAATTGAGGATTCTCTGTGATGATGGTTAATGATTGATTCAAAATGGCCTGTTGATTGCTACAGTTGCCAGAAGTAAATACAGCAATAGTATTTTAAGTTAAACTATACAGTATTTCAGGTTGTGGAGTTCTTAACATGTCAGTCTAAACATCCTGAGTGGCTGGGTTTATTCTTTTCCTTCATAAACTTACATGAACTAATAAACTGTAAACATATTCTATGTCAACTTTGCACTTCCATTTGACACAGGTCTACTGCGAAAATCAAAAGTTTACTTCTAAATCTCAGACCATTGAAATGAAAACAGAAAACTCACATACCTCTCTTTTGCAACTACCAGCCCGTGTTTCCTGAGGCTGTTACAGTGTTGAGTTACGCTCCTGTCTGTTGTTTCTTCCTCCAAATAGGTGTAGACACACCTATCACTGCTGGGAACGAGGGCGGCCCTACTGGACTCTGTAATTTCCTGGATGCTCATAAACTCATATAGATCTGATAAAGCAGGGGGTGGCGCTTTCTCATAACAGTTCAGCTGAATCTCCAAATAGGGCAACAAAACCATTCAAAATGTTTATTTCAGTAATGATACAAACACACATTCATGGCTCATAGCACTGCCAAAAAGTGACTGACCTACACTCAGTACTTAAGATATCCTGTGTAGACATATCACGAGGACTGAAGATGCTGCTGCTGTGCCAATGTGCTACTCATGCCAAGCTTCCTAGGCACAGTGTTAGACTGAAATAAGGCTCTACTAATAATATTAAGACTAAAAAGCACTACACCCCAGTACAATATAGTCTATGGTGCAAAGTTGTTTCTGGTCATTTCACAATATGTTGCTGCTATCGTAGCTTAACCTTTAATGATGTTCAGATTTCAATTGCAGGGGACCTCACTGAAATTGTGAGTTTTGACGTAACAACAATTCTATTCTATCTATAGCTTTTTCGAAGGAGCGAATGAGAGAAAGGATCTTGCATAGAAGTTAGAGTATACTCAAGGCCTCAGATTTCTTTGCCCTGCTGAACAGATAAAAGTAGGGGAAGAGTTTCCCTGTGAAAGATTCTCTTGTGAAAGAGAAAATGTGCAGCTTCTCATTAACATCGTAGAAAGAGACCCTGCCTTCCTCATAGTCCAAATAAACTCCCACATATTTTGGCCTGGGACACAGGTGGAGTGCAGTGAAGGGTGTACAATGAGCTTGATAATCAAAACCCCTCTTTCCTATGGCAAAGAATCCATTTTCTTTTTTCAGGCTGACCCTCCCTGTTCTGTTCACTGTTTCCTTGGCAACACCAACATCCCAGTTGCTTCTAAGGCCCACTTGGACTTCCCAGTAGTGCCGTCCAGAGGTGAAGCCCTTCTTCCCCAAAATCATGGGAAAGTCAAACCTCTCATCCAAGATGTCATCAGACGATGATGGACTTGCAGGTTTGTAGCACCTCAAATTCCCAAATTGAGTCACCCTAAGGCCGCAGCCAGCAGTGGCTTGGTCAAAGGTGACTGACTCTGAAAAAATAAGTTTAATCAAAGCTGCCATCTTTGGTAATAATATCTGAATTTTGAAAGAATAGTGAAACAAATGTAGGTATGACCTCACCTTTATATTGTCTCATTCTGGTCAGTTCTGTAAGAAGTGGCAACACAGTTATGGGACATTCATGATAATAGACATCATCACGAATGAAGCAAACTCAGCATATTTACCCATGTTTGTCAGAGTTCTCAGTTCTGCTATAAAAGTCTGCACAAGATGAGACATGGCTCTCCTGACTGTCTGCACACACAGGTCTGAGTAAACCCTGGTCTTTGACCAGTCCTTGGCATCTGATATGGTGTCTAGGGCCTTCAGAGTCTGAAATGATTCACAAACACATGATCGTGAGTGGCATACTGCTATATTTATTTTTTTTTAAAACCAACCACTTGCACCCAAGCAGACATTTTTTTGTGTCTTGAAACACAGGCACAAAAAAGCTGAGTTCACATAAACAGAAGAAGTCACATTCATGCCAAGCGTTAGAAGTGAAGATCGATAACACTCTCATATCTGTGTAACTATATATATATAATACACTTAGAGCCAGCAGCAAATTAGTTTAGCTTAGCTTAGCATAAAGACTAGAAAGGCTCTGTTTCCAGTCGTGTTGCCTTGAACCCTCCTTGCATCTCTTCCTCTTAAGCTGGAGGAACCAACTAATAAGGAAAAGATGCAAAGGAAAGGAAACTATTTATTTATTTATTTAGCACCTTTTGCATTTAACAGACCCATGTTGTAAACACTGCATCAACTAACAGCAAACAGTTGTGGCTCATTGGGGGGGGTGTTGTCTAACCTGCAGAAGTTGAAGGTGGTCGTCATTTTGTGACAGCTCCTCCAGCTCCGACTGCTTTCTCTGCAGTTCTGTGATTTCCTCGCGCAGCTCTTGAATCACCGCTTTGTCCTTTTCTTGTGATTTCCTGAGCTTTTCCTGTATGTTCGATTTTATTTTGGTATGCATGTCTCGTACTTGATTCATTAGAGCACTGAAGAGCTTTTCACTGGCATCAATCTCTTTCTGTACTTTCTCCTGTAACCATAAATCATGTCATTAGCAAAGATTTATATTAAATGGCAGAATCTTGCAGGCACACAATTTTCCTCAGTACTCACTCTGCTCATTTCGGAGGAAGCTGTAAATTCCTGAATCTTTTGCATTCTTTCCTCAATAATCATTTTGATCTTTGCATTTTTGGCCTCAATATTCACCTAAAATGAAGAATTTCAAGGCAACAAACAATATTAAATCAGTCAATCCATAATTCAATGTTCAGTTTATTCTTTTTAGCATTTAAGAAAATAAACTAGGATTTAAAAATGAGGTGTCTTACTCTCTGTTGAGTCCCTTCTTCTTCCACAGACACTGTGTCGTGGTCTTTGTGGTCTGTCTCACTGCACAGCAGACAGATGCACACCTGCTCATCTCGGCAGAAAAGCTCCAGGATCCTCTCATGCTTCTCACACATCCTCGCCTCCAGGTTTTCCACCGGGTCGATCAGCTTGTGTCTGATGAGGGAAGGGACTCTGTGGTGAGGCTCCAGGTGGGCTTCACAGTATGACGTCAGACACACCAGGCACGACTTCTGGGCCTTGAACTTCAGTTCTGTGCACACATCGCACTTCACCTGCCACGGTGCATCAACACTTTCAAGCGTCTCCACTTTCCTCCTCTTTATTTGGACTGAAATCTCCTCGATGACCGTGTTTGTGGAGATCTCAGGCCTCATGTAGAATCTTTTATTACATGTTGGGCATTGGCATAACTCGCTGTTGTCCCAGTGCTCGCTCAGGCAGGTCTTACAGAAGTTGTGACCACACGGTGTAGTGACTGGGTCGCTGAAGACGTTCAGACAGATCGAACACTGGAAATGATCCTCTGCCAATGAGGCGATGATACTGAATGATGACATTTTGGGATCTCTGTGGAAGAAAATGTGATTTGCTGACTTTATATTTTTTTCTAATTCAGGCTTTTTACATCATGTACAGCTGAACTGAACAAGGAAAACAAGTTACAAAAAGCTATATAAGTTTTTGGAAGTCTATTTTTAGGCTGTTTACAATGTCAATACTGACCCGCCCAATGAGTCACTTTCATGTGAATAAGCTTGCACATCTTAATCCTGCATTCACATTCTTACAGTTCTGTATTTTAAAAGCAAATACAGCAGAAAAACGGCAGAAAAACAGCAAAATAAGATGAAGGAATGACTCACCTGACTCTCCGTAGTTCTGTAAATCCCAGACACCGAAGCTGTCTTTCACATGAAGGACCATATGCAGTAATTAAGGCACTGCAAACAATTCGGTATTCATGTCTCACATGGGAAAGGATACAGACGAGCTGAGAAGCTGGTGCAGCTCCAGTCACCTCAGTGGGTGTGGCCAAGAGCGACATCATTTTCATGAAATGAAACTTAAGTGTATTTCTTTTGTGAAGCCACAAATAGTGACATGTTGGAATATTTGAGAGAACATTTATTGTTGTAAACCATGAACACATTTCTCTTACAGCATACAGCCTTTACAATATCAGTCAAACATAATTAAAAACCAACATGCAATTATGAAAGTTAAAGTGAAAACTACACTTTATTTTGATTTTTAAAAATTTTTTTTTTATGTGTCATGCATTTAAAATGATAGTTCATTTTAGGAAGTACACAGTCTTACCAAAAGTTTCATGAGAAGACCAATATGTCTGTAAATATGAAGCTACCAGCAGCTGGTTAGCTTAGCTTAGTGTAAAGACTGGGAACAGCTCGCCTGGCTGTGTACACTGATGACAAATTTAGCCTACCTCTAAAGTCCACCAATTAACACATAATAGTTTGTTTAATCCATCCAAAAAAAACAAAAAAATGTTTCCTGTCTTTATGCTAATAGCTAACCTCCTAGCTTATTTAGCACACAGACATGAGAGAGGTGTAAATCTTTTCATCCAACTCTCAGCAAAAAAAATAAAAAGAAAGTGAATGTCAACCTATTCCTTAAAATGACTGAATTTGAGAAGTACTGGTTAGATTTAGATTGTGTTATCTCTCCTCAGACTCAGTCTTTGCGCTAAACCAAATACGCTAACTGCCTGCTGCTTGGTGCTTCATATTAAACACAGACATGACAGTGGTCTTAATCTTCTTATTTAACTCCCAACAAGAAAGCAAACAATACAACACATTTACAATTACATATACAATTAACATATTTGTTGAGCTACATTATACATGTAATAAATATACATAAAACATAAAACACAGGATTTGATTAAAGCAGGTTAGCCTATGACAAAATACAGGCTGTATTCACTTTTCACAAGAGCTTCTTTGTGTTGTTTTTACTGTCAGATATGTCCTTGGTTTTACTTGATCAGGGTTTTCTCATTCACAGGACAGATCATGATGGTATCAGAGGCTTTGTCGCAGCAGTACAGGTAGAAAAATGGCAGAATCTTCCCCGTGAACGTATCTTTGAATGTGTAAATATGAGTCCGAGCTCTCATGTCATAAAATGACACCTGCCCCTCTTCGTAGTCCACATATACGCCCACTCGCTTGGGCTTGGGGTCGAGGGGGAGCAGTAACGGTGGAGATGTTGACGCCCGGTACCCCTGGCCTTTCTTCATGGCCAGAGCCCAGTAGCCTTGAGTGGTGCTCACAGAGATCCTGCCCTTTCTGTTCACAGAAGACCTGGCTACTCCCAGATACCAGTCATCCTTGTCTCCCACCTGGACTTCCCAGTAATGTCTCCCAGAGGTGAAACCGTCACGGCCCAGGACGATGACCACCGTGTCAAAGCGCTCAGGGTGGTCTGGGAGGTCCTGCCACGCTCCCAGGTGTCTCACCTGATGTCTGTCCTGAGAAAGCTGCAGCCACGGGTTGGCTGTGTCAGGGTCCAGAGTGACATCCACTGCAGAAACATGAGACATAACAAAGGATCTATTTTGCTGGATACCTTCAAAATAGAAAAATGAAACCAAATCCAAAAAAAAAGGAAAAAGGTTTACCTGTATATTTCTGAATCCTTTGGATCTCTGTAAAAAACAAAAGAAATCATTCTCTTAAGATATACTGTGTTCTGCTTCTTCTTCTTCTCTTTGTTTAGAATTAAACTGAACATATCATAGATATACTATAAAATCCTACCGCTCTCAGACAGTTTGTTGATCATTTCATTCAATGTTGCCTCCAGTTTGGCCACAGATCTCCTGATCATACCCACACACATGTCAGTGGGAACACTGGTCTCAGACCAGTCTTTAACAGATGGTGGAGTGCTAAGGGCGGGGAAGCTCTACAGAGAGAAACAGCATAGGAAATTAATTTGAAACAAGTTAGTTAGCAAAATAGCATATTCACATCTTTAATGCTAAATATTATAATTACATGTTATATATATGAAAAAAGTATATTGTGTAAGGTTGTTGCCATCTCTGTTACCATAACTTTGAGTAATAATTATAAGGAATGTTTTTGGATTGAGTCCACTTCAAAAAGTTAAAACCATTTTTAAAGTTTAAAGGTCCCATACATGACATCACACAGACTTTACGGTGTGTATCTACTTTATAAACAAACAAGTCTGTAAGATTATTTCCAGAATGAGTTGCAGCCTTTAATCCACACTGTATTTTTAAATGATGTGTTAAGATTGCAATACTATACAGAACAGGAAGGGGGCACTGTTGTTGAGGCATAATGGTAAAGCAGATGGTGGGAGAAGAGCCACTGGAATAGTAACAAGTTAAAGAGGGTGTCTGGTCTTAGTTAGAGAAGCACTTGCAGAAATGTCACAAATGTAATTAAATATAATGAATTAAAACCTTAAATAGCAAATTTGCATTTAACCATAAGGGTATCGCCAAACAAAAAGCCCTCACCTTTAAGAAATTAATGTGGTCGGTCCGAGCCACATTTTCCAGGTCTGTGTTCCTCCTCTTCAGCTCAGAGATTTCCTGCTCCAGTTCAGTGATGAGGCCTCCGGCCCACCTCTCCGTCTGCATCTGCTTCTCCTCGATGGCCAAAACCAGCTCGGCCTGAGTCTTCTGGATGGAGCGCACCAGCTCTGAGAAGACCTGCATGCTTTCCTCGATCTCTCTCTGAGCACTGGCCTGAAAACGCAGACAGAACACACAAATCTGTGTTGAGTAACCGTGTGTCAACGCAATCTGATGTTATCAGCTGTTGTGACAACAGGACTCACTTTGCTGAGCTGTAGAGAGTGTTTGATGTCCTCCATCTTTTTCACTCTGTCCTGGATCATCTGCTGGACGTCTATTTCTGTCCTCTTCAGCTGGGCCTGCACAGCATAATTTCACATAAACACGACTCATGACAGGTATAAACTCAGTAATGCCAAAAGATACTCATCATGATCTTCACTTCAATCTTGTCATAGTTTTCTTTTGGGACAAGGAAGGCTTTTGAGTTTTTAAGAAAGACTATATTTAGAAAGACTTGAGGAAGTATTATCGGGGTTGTCCTGAAATGTTTGGCAACTCTGTCTCACCTTTTTCTCCATCCATTCTCTCTCCACCGGGACAGTGTAGTGCGCCCTGTGGTCCGTCTCGGTACAGAGCACGCACACGCAAGTCTGATCCTTCTTACAGAACAGCTCCAGGAGCCGCTCATGCTTTGGACACATCCTGTCCTCCATGTTAGCAACAGGATCCATTAGCTTGTGCTTGGTGAACCTGGCAGAGTGAGACTTCAGATGCTCCTCACAGTAGGAAGTCAGACACACGAGGCAGGCTTTGACCGCTTTCGGCCTTCCCTCCCCGAGGCAGACATCGCACAGGACATCCTCCTCCCAGGAGGAATGTGAGAGTGAGGAGGAAGGTAGGGTTTGAGGAGCTGGAGAAGCAGGGATTTGAGGTGAGGGTGGAGGTGATGTCCGGGGCAGTGGAGGTGGTGGATCCTGAGCGGTGGCTTGGGGTGAGGGCGGAGAGGTTTTGGGTAAGAACACAGGAGGGATTAACGGAGGTAACTCCTCATGTAGTGGCTTCTTCTCTTCTGGCTTTTGCTTTGACTGCTCTTTCTTCCTCCTCTCCTCCGCTTGCTTCTCCTTCAGCTCCTCCAGAAGCTGCTGCTTCTGGTCTTTCTCCAAAAGCCTCTCCTCATCCTCCTTTTTCTTTCTCTCCATCGTCCACTTCTTTTCTTTCACCTCTTCCTCCTCTTTGCTCACCTTCCCTTCCACACCTCGAACCCTGATCTCCTTGAACTGCTCTGCGATCTCCCTCAGCACAGTGTTGACGCTAATATCAGGCCTCTTGTGGAAGGACTTCTTACACATAGGACACTGGAACAAAGGGCTGGTTTTCCAGTATCCCAGGATGCAGCCCTGGCAGAAGTTGTGTCCGCAGGGGATGGAGACGGGGTTGGTGAAGACGTCGAGACAGATGGAGCAGTGCACCTGCTCTTCAGAAAGGTTCCCAGTGGTTGCCATTCCTACACGGCGGAGAGGCAGCGTCATTTTCAGCATAAGCAACCAGCCTTTGAACGGGGCATCAAACCTGCTGTGATATTGAGGTCACTAGGGTTAGATGATGGATGGACTTTGTTTGGGGTCATTGGCATGCAAATCTCCAAAGCAAAGCATGATGGGATTTCTTTAATGCTTACAAATTCAAGATGAAGATTTTGAAAATATAGGTTGTGTTAATTCAAGGTTATAAACAACTTTTGTAAATTTTGTAACTTTCTTGAGGTCGACTGATACCAGATTATTTTAAGACGATCTATATTCAAAGTGTGAGAGTTTGAAAATTGATGATATAATGATAGATCAACTCATACTCATTTTTTTTCATAAACATATAACTTCATTCAGCTCCTAAAATATTCAGTTGAAAAAGTTTTTAGCACTTTAGCATCTGGTGGATGCATTTTGCAATAGTGAACCTGTTGAATTACCTCAAACATGTCATTGACATTCGTTTACTGCAATGTTTTGATACTTATCAGCCATGTTGATACTGACACTGATATATCTGTGATCAGCTAATTTCAATCATGATGCCCGTGTGTTGTTTCAGACCTTCAATTTTCAACTCCAGTTCTTTACTTTTTAAACAACACAACTCCATCTGTGATTGAAACTATATATATGTACATATGTATATATGTATATATATATGAGGGTTGTTTAATTAGCTTGTATGCTGGCTGCATGTCTGCGAAGCTGTAAGTGCGCGAGTTCAACTTTTAAGGCGAGCAGCTCTCTGCCTGAGGCCTAGGTGTTCACGGCAGACCAGATTAAAATCTTTCCAAAAATAATGGGCTAGCCCGTGATCTGTCTCGCGGTGCTTTCATGTTCTAAACAAGAGTCTGGGTTATTTTAAGATGTAAGCACCTTAAAAAAAAAAAAAAAAAAAAAAAAAAAAAACAGGAACGTCTTTCCCTAGCATTTATTTGAATCTGTACAACACTGCCTGCAAAAGAGGCCACGGCTCTTAATCAGGTAAACACTATTAAAAAATCCCAAACACAACAACAATACAACAACAGATATATGCTGGTGCACAGAGAAGCAGATGTGAAAGTAAAGAAATTAAAGTGCAGGACAGGACGTGGAGAGACAGGAAAGACATGGAGATATGGGGACACTCACCAGAGAGCAGCTGCCTCGAGTCTCTGCTGTTCACTGACACATGAGACAGGCTGTAACCGCACTAACACACACACCTCAGACCCAAAATATACCCCCCTCCCTTCCTGTCCTTGTGCCCCACAGATACAAATTTATACTCCCTGGTCCTGGCCCTCGGTGCTCCAGGAGGGATAACTTTAACCCTTCGGAAAAAAACCAGCAGTCCGGCTTGAGTCAGATGCAGGAGAGCAACAACAGCACGCTACAGTGTGCTATGGTTTCTGTTAAGTGTTGAATCAAGTCAGTGTTCATTTTTGTTATGACTTTAATAGTAGTTTTGTTAAAGACAGAATCCATGATTTGTATCATTTGAAATACTGATAATATTTGGCTTTAATTTTGTCATCTCATCTCAAAAAGACAAGTACTTTCTTGTTATCTAATCTAATTTGATTGTGTCTTACTCATTAATCAACTAACAAAAGAAAAGTGCATTATTAGTATTTTGGCAGCCAGTTAGCATACCTTAGCAAAAGACTGGAAACAGCTAGCCAGGCTCTGTTCAGAGGTAAAGTCCATGCCTACTGTGTAAATCTCTGCAGAAAGCGCTAAAACCTGAGTTGTGGTTAGCTATGCTAACAGTATCTCTCCACTTCCAGTTTTTTTTATTGCCTGTAGCATCATAGCGTTTAGCATAGAGAGCGACCCCTACATCATTACATTAGAGACCCATGCAGATAGGTTGGTGTTGTCTGGACACACAAATCCAGTCTGATCACTTGCAAAGGGGAACTGTAAAGATAATTCTCAGAGGGATTATCTCTTTCACATTACACTTTGTTATTTGATCCATTATTAATATATAAACATTGATTAGTGCAGCTTTAAGGATAACAGCTGATGGCCGGATGAGAACGAGATAAACGACAAATCCTCATTAGTTGAAAAAATAAATTAAATTATGTATTTGCGACTGATCATCTTTATTGGAAAAGTTCAGAAAGAAGATACAAAAGCAAATATTTCATACAATAAAAATGCAGCATAATATAGTTTCATGGTCCTTGAAACAATCCGAGGTCCACATTGTGTTTTAAAAAATGGACAATAGAAACAATGTCATAGTCCATAGGGCAAAATAATTCTCATTTGGTTCCCCAGGCAAGCCTAAACCTCAACATTACATTTACATCTATGAACATCATTGTTTTAATCTGCAAAGTCTCCAAAGCCTGATAGTTACAGCTCAACAAAGCAAAGTGCCAAATACACAGCATCACTCAAACGTATCTCCTTTACACGTCCAACTGAACCAGGGCAGCACAAAGTAACAACTAAAAGTCAGATTTAGCCTTTGCAATCTTTTATTCTAGTCCTTCAGGTTTTCACACCCTAAAATCCATTTTTATTTTATGTACAATTTGAGACCTATACAATATAACGAAACTATTTGCTATCAAAATAACCAAACTGTCAATATATTTCTTTGTAATATGTAGTCAGGCAATAAAGTACCATCCATGTTTCATTTCAGTTTCCTTTGACTGAACCCTGGTAACAGAATGCTTGCTTTAATCTTATCGATTTGAAACAGTCACTCTGTGGGTCAGACACCAGATCCGTATAAACCCATATGATGAGAAAGTGTTGTAGTGAGTAGTGTTGCTATGCAAATTCCTTTTTTATTTCAAGTTGTTCGAGGTAAAGTGCTATGCAAACAAGTAAAACTGTCTGGCTTATTTATAAAAACCTGTATTTTTAGGTAGAGGGAAAAATTATCTACAAAAAAGTATCTACACTGTGCACCAAACCTACTGCTGACTGAGTGTCTCAGGTGTGTTTAACAGAGGTTATGACGAGAGGAGACGCGTTCTTGCCCTCCTGGGTGAGACAGGGGCTGAAGATTGGGTACAGGCTCTCGGTGAAGTTATCAACAAAAGTATAGAGATGCATACGTGCCTTCACATCATAGAAAGAAATCTGACCTCCGTCATAATCCAGGAAGATTCCCATTTTATTGGGTTGGGATGGCAGCATAAGAGGCAGGCGGGACGACGCCAGAGCCTTCACCTCCCCGTTCTTCAGCCACAGACACCAGTATCCCCCCTCAGGGCTCAGCTTGATCTCACCCTTGCGGCGGGCTGACGCACGGACGACGCCGAGGGTCCAGGCCGTTTTGCGCCCCACATCCACCTCCCAGTAGTGACGCCCGGAGCTGAGACCCTCTCGGCCCAGGACGAAGAGGGCCGGGCTGAAGCGTTTTGGACCATCAGAGTGGGAGGCCTTACGCTCTTCATACCTCACCTGGCGGCCGTCGTCGGACACGGCCAGGTTCCTCTGGGCTGTGCCGGGGTCCAAAATCACCTCACCTGGTCAGAACACAGCAGAGTTCCCTTTACTCTGTTATGATAATCTTACCATCACAATAATGAATTTTCTTTGCCTGAATATATCTGCTTGTTAAACTAGGGAAGAAGACAGTGGAAGACCATTTATCAAGACCATCAAAAATGTTCCTGTCTCAGGTCACCCTTTAATTTCAGCTCGTTTTACTGAACTTCACCCTAAACAAAGTTGCAGTGGTGTAGGAATTTAAATCATTTACTTAAGTAAAAATAGCAATACAATTTAAAACACCAATTTTACTTTTAAATCACACAAGTATTATCAGAAAAATGTACTCAGCGTACCAAAGGCAAAGACATTTCGTCTGCAGAATGGCCCCTTTCAGAGAAAATAGAGGCAATGAAAAGATAATATTTTGGAGGGACTTCAGGGACTTTGTTTTATATATATATTATAGTACTGTTTTTATTACTATTGATGTGTTAAAATGTGAGCAGAAAGTACCTGAAAACTATACTCAAGTACAGTGAAATGTATACGTTCAAAGTGTCTGTGTGCCCCTGGATCCAGCTCGTCTGTGCAGTGAAGAAATGGCACCATCTTGTGGACAATTTGAAGAACTGAACCTTATGTTAAAGCTTCGGTTAAAGACTGCCAGAAACCTCTGCTCGCGCCTCTAAAATCTCCTTTAAGAAGAGTCCCTGCCCTCAAAAAGCATAAGTGCAAACCATTAATATCACAGCTAACAATTTAAAGCTTTACTCACTTGAATAGTTCTGCACCTTCCGCAGTTCTGGGAGAGAGAAACAGAGACAGAAAGAGAGGGAGAGACCATGTCAGCAAGTCATTCAGCTGAAGAGTCAAAGTCAAAGCAGATGGCACGTGTGGGTGGTAAACATGTAGATCTAATCTGGAGCTGTAAATGCTTCAAGACATGTGGTGCTGTCAGTCAGCTCTCTGCTGCTGCCTCTCCGTTGCTTCCAAGTGGATGAACTGTGGCATCAACACTATCTCCATCTGCCCGGCCATCTTGTATGTGTGAAAGTGTGAGTGTGGTGGGCTGCTTGGTGCAATGATGAGTCACTTTTCTATTTCAAAGCATACAGTGACCTGCAGATCCCCGGATTTGGATTTAGCACAGGAAGTGTGGTTGGCATAGGAGGAGAGAGGATGGATTTTACTGTAACTCTGCACTGATGATTCATGTACAATATAAAATACTGTATATGTCACTATATTGAGTATTTTTGAGAAATTGTTGCCCTTGTTACACATTAAATAAGAAGTTTATAAATCTTTAAAGGCAAAGCTGTTTTCATTAGTTGTTTCTGAGTAATCATACAGGAGATGGACAAAATAACAGGAACAACATCACTATGCAAACAGGCACATTAACCCTTTCACACCCATAGCTGATGGTACTGTTGAATGTGGCTGCATCACTACAAGGTGTTTCTGTTCATTTGTCCAGCCCCTGTGTATCACACATGTATCATACATGAGATGTCCCGCTGTCCTCGTAGCATACGGTATGTATCAGTTTGTCTTGGAAAGCTGCACATTGTCATCAAACACACAGTGAATCTTTTTTTAAAAATCTGTGTGTCTTTTACAAGTCGTCGTGTTTTATCATAACACAGTGAGAAACTGACTTTGGCAGGCTGCCCGTACCTTTCCCGTACAATCTTTTAAGCTCCTCCTGGAACTTGTCCATGAGGCCGCTGACGGAGGAGCGGACGGTTCCCAGGTAGAGGTCAGTGTTGATGCTGACCGCCGACCAATCAGTGGGCTCGAGTGGGGGTGGCAACGTCGCCAGATTCTACAGGAAGTGGGAGAGCAAGGTATGATGAAATGAAAATTTAATGACCCCTCAGGGAAAAGAAAGCCTTTGCAGAGAAAAGAGCACACTAAATATGAGGCAGGCAAGGAACTCTGAACAGAAAAAAAAACTAATCTCACAATGTTCTGCGCCATCGAATACAGATTTATGAAATGAAACTCTTTAAATCTAATCTAATTTAACTCTAGTAATGCAAATGTCCACTCAGAGCACTCTGCACATTGTCAGTCTGGCAGTAAAATCAAAGAACAGTCAGTGCAGGATTTTGTCCAGATAAGCAGAAACATACCAGGACAGTTAAAGATGCAGGACAGTGAATGTGTCTGTCAGCATATTCTCAACTTAGTTCTTCCAAACACTGTGTTCGAGGCCTGCGCTTCTCCTCGTCCTGTCTGCAAAGATTCTAAACCTCAAAGACGTCTTTCATGTGAGAGAGAATCAACATTTTATTTACATAAGCAGTCCTGGATAAATGCACAAGGGGGGACTTCCGTAACAGCTGGCTCTGTTCATAGAGACTTTGATGTTGTGTCACAAATATCCGAGCAGCTACAGCTGGTGCAGCCACAGAGGTCCACTGGAGAACTGGCTGCGCGATGATGAATAAATACGGCGTATAGTTTCTGAGTGAGATATTTTTTTTAAATTATATTTTTTCAGCCTGATAAATAATATTACAATACCATTAAGGTAGATATCTTACAGACTGCCAGTGCTGTATGTATAACACAGCAGCTTACACGGTTGTGTGTTAGCCTCTTAACAAATTCAGGCCCTTGCTCTGTCCCAAATGCATACTAATTTTGTTTTGAGTATGTAGGCTACACACTGGAAAATGACTAATGAGGTAATGCCAGCATGCATCTTTAAAATTCTGTTTGAATATGGTTATGATTGGAAATATTCATCATCTTAGAAATGGAAGAACTTGAAGAGCTACACTGGAAGAAGGTGGTGGAAAGAGGGTGGCGCAAATACGGCTCTGGTAACAGCTTAGTGACCGCTTTTGTTACGTCTCTTGAAAGCTCGTATCACCTGAAGGAAGACCACTTTGTCCTGGGTCTGTGCGAAGGCTTCCAGCTCGTTGCTCTTCCTCCTCAGTTGGCTCAGTTCGTTCTCCAGACCTCGAGCCAGCTCCTGAGCGTGACGCTCCGCATCACGTTGCCGCGTGGCGATCAGCTCCACCAGCTCCGCCTGACTCTGCTCCACCAGGCGCTGCAGCTCGGCGTACACCTGCCAGCTCTCCTCCAACTCCTTCTGGGCGCTGACCTACGACATGGAGTAGAGGATAAGGTGAACACGTAATGTTTGGACCGTAAGGCTGTTAGAACCGCTGTTTGTCAAGTGAAAGTTCAAGAAAGTTTTAAGTAGGAAAAGTAGGAAATTAACCACATTTTGCTTGATCACTTTCTATTTGGTAAACAACTGTTGGTGGGAAGTACAACAAAGCCTGTGAAAACAGTTATGTAATGTCTTCTGTCTGAGTTTTTTGAAGTCTGAGAAAAAAACCTTGATGATGTCACTGTGATGTCATCAGGGATATCTCTGTTTGGCCGTGAGAGATTGCACATTTACAACAGAAAGTCTGCGCTACAAACTTGAGGCATTTACCGGGCAGGCAGGGTCTAATGAAAAGATTTTATTAGCTGCATTATGGGAAATGTAGGATCCAGCATTTTGCAGAGCTTAATCTATAGCAAAGACTTAAAGCCTCTACTGCTTCTAGTCTGTCTCTTGTCTAGTCTATCTGCAGCATCGCTCTCACACACACCACAACACACACACACCAACACACACACACACACACAACACACACACACACACACACACACACACACACCACACACACACACACACACACACAAGAGAGCAATATAACTTTGCACGCCATGAGGTAAGTTGGTTTGTACAGATCCACACACCACACACACACACACACACACACACACACACACACACACACACACACACACACACACACACACACACACACACACACACACACACAAGGATGTGGACATTGTGTTATTCAACCCTCGGGTAACTTAACACTCGTTGTATTTGTAAAAGTAGATAAAAATGTCACCGAGCAGGAAACCGAGAGCAGCACTGAACCTGTGAAATGTTGTTGATCTAAAAGCATTTGACTTTGTTCATTTATTATTTGACAAATTGTGTACATACTATACATTTTACTTTTAGCCTGTTTTATCTCAAGACTTTAACACACTCATATTACTCACTGGATTGTTACGGAAAACCTTTCAAAACCTCAATAAGATTTAAATCATTTTAGAGCTGCAACTAGAATCCTTTCATTTACATGAACAAAAGCAGCGTAATCCTCTGTGTTTTGATCTCTCGCGCTTGAGGTTTTACTATAATGAAGCCGTAGGTAAAAACAGGGTGTGGGAAACTGACGGTAAGTGCTACACTGGTCACACCGGTTGAACAGCCTCAGACGTGGATCTGAGCAGGAGAAAAACTTCCCCAGAGCGTGAGAGGTATGACAAAGATGTAGGCAAAGTCCTGCCACAATGTGGTTTAGATTCTCAAAGTGAATTAGCAGCAGGGTGGGAGGCTGGATTATCTAAGTGAAATTGTAATTGAAAGATCATCCTATCACAGCTGAGGAGTGTCCTCCTCTCTACGTGCTGCTCAGCAACACCCTGCGCAGGTTTTGTGAGCCTCACTGGATCAGAGAGCTGCTTGAAGTGTAAATAAAGCTTTTGAGCTTCAGTGCAGGAGAAGCGCCACATTAGAGTAGACTGGACAAATATTTAACATGCAGTACACAAGGGAAATAACAACAGCAACATGATGGACGACTTTAACATGGAATAAGGCATAAAGACTGAATTTACTCTAAACTAGAAGACAGATAATAAACTTTGCATATATGAAAATTAATCTTAATGAGATCAATCTTAAAATCAAACTCCTGCTATAGCTCCTGATCAAACAGGAACTATAGGTGCTGTGAAACCTGCCGGTGTTTACACTGGACTTGTATTTCAAAGAGTTGAAAACTGACACTAACACTTTCAAACATGCTGTGTTTTTTTTTTCTCCCAGTTGCCAGGGCTCTAATACACAGGTAAGACTCACAGGTGAGATGTTGGTTCCTCTCCTCTACCCGCTGTTCATCCTTCAGCCGTCTTACCTTGATGACCTTGATGGATTGTTTGATCTCCTCCAGTTTCTTGGCTCTCTCCTTGATCAAATGTTTCAGCTCCGACCTCTTCTTTCCCAGATTACTCTGAAAAAGGAAAATCAAGATTGTGGATTAATAAAAATCAATGTGGACTCAGCTTTATACCATGAAAACTGTCAGGGAGGTCTCATCGGGTACTTTTAAGGCCAAATAGAAAATCTAAACCTTCTACAAATACAGTGCAAACTCAGCTAAATGTCAAATATGTATATTTTTCCTTTTTTATTTCCTGCTCACCATCTTCTTCTTCCACTCATGGTCAGTGGTGACGATGTCGTGGGATCTGTGCGAGACCTCGGCGCAGGTCGAGCAGATGCAGGTGTGGTCGGTGCGGCAGTAGGCCTCCAGAAGACGATCGTGCCTCTTGCAGATCTTCTCCTCCAGGTGGAAAGTGGGTTCGATCAGACGGTGAGATATCAAAGACTTCACCTGCATGAAGGGACGGAGCCATGGATTTGAATGGGCAAATGTGAGCATAACAAACCCAGGGCTGTGGTTTTCCTCCACAAGACTTTATCCACGAGTAACCATGAGCACTGCTTAGTGAACACACGCTTTTATGTGCATTGTGTGTGCGGATAACTTCCATTTTAGCAGGTTCATCACTATAACTCATGATGGAGAGAAAGGTATAATTCACTCTGACAAAATATTTTAAATAGTTTACGATTATGCAATATCTGATAATATATGGGAGCCAGAAAAGCCCATAAACATTTGAATTTGTGAGCAACTGCATAACTAATTATGAAATTCCACCACTAATTATGAATCATTTAAGTGGTTTAAATTCCTCTTTTTTTTCATTTTGGGACTGATTCCATTGAGGCTTAATTGCTTGCCAGATGTTCATGTTTAAATTCTTAATTTGGTGTCTGAATTTCACTAATCAAGTCTGAGCAACCAATTGAATTTAAGCAACTTCAGTTTTTCTCTTTTTCAGAGAGGAATTCAGGCCATTTGAATTCAGATGTATGTTTTTCGTATTAACATAATTCAATGCAATACATTCGTTAGCATTTCTGAATTTCAGCTTTTCAGTAGTAACATTAAATATTCATTGGTGACTGAATCTTACACTTGGGTAAACAATTGCTAATATGAATGAAATCCTTTGTTTCCTTCCTTATAATACTAAAAAAATACCAACAAACAATATATTACACTAAATTAGAGGGCAAATTTTAAATCTGTACTTGTGTTGGTGTATAAATAGGCTCAAATAGGATCAAATACATTAACAAGGTAGTGATTAAGTAGAAAAAATGAACAATGTAAGACATAATAAAAAGAGAAGGAGTCCCAGGAAGGAAAAAATGTAGTTATTACTTTGCAGAAACCCTAAAAACCAAAACAAGTAACAAACTGACCTTTTTATGATGTCTTAGATGGGCCTCACAGAATGACCCCGGGCAGTTCACACAAGACTTGAGCGCCTTTAACTTCCTCCCAATACAGGCATCACAGGGAACCTCCCCAGCCCGGGCGAACTCTCCAGTATCGGGCCCTGGCGAGCCACTGTGGCCTGTATCTGAGCTCAGATTCAGCGTAGATCCCCGTGAGATGGCCCCTCCGTCCACAGCAGTCCCCCCAGCCATCATCAGCCCCTGAAACTGGGTAGATATTTCAGCCAGGACCCTATTGACACTCATCTCTGGTTTTTTGGAGTAGCTCTTCTTGCACATGGGGCAGGAGAACTTCTTGCTGTGGTTCCAGTAGCCCTGCAGGCAGGCCTTGCAGAAGCTGTGGCCGCAGGGCGTGGACACGGGCTCCACGAACACCTCCAGACAGATGGAGCAGCTGAACTGGTCCTCTGAGAGGACCCGGCCTCTCGGAGAGCTAATGCCTGGAAGAGGGGAAGACGGAGAGAAATGATACAGACTAGATACACAAGTCTTCAGCTTCATCGCCAGATTGACAAATCACTGCATCTAGAAATCCTAAATCACAGACTCGTGGAGTTGTTTGGCCTCCAACATGGGCACGACTCATCCAAGAGGGTCGTTAACACCTTTTATTTTATGTACGAGTCACCAAGGCAGTCGTGTCAGAGTTGTGTCAGACTTGTTATGGTGTAAATTACTTCTTTTTTTTTTTTGGTGTGCTCAAACTGACAGTAATTTAGTCTGCATGTGCTGATATTGGGTGAGAGCCTTATGAGGTTAACCACAACAGTGACATGCTGTACCATTCTTTAAATAGATGAATCAACCCAGTGATGGACACACCCTCCAAAGATGCTTGAGTGGCGCAGGTTTGATAACTCATGTCAGGATAAGAAAAAGTAAAATTCTTCATTTTCCAGTGAGAAGGTTGCTGAGGAAATGTGGTGTTTTTTCTGTGTTAAGTCAAACCCCCGTCTGATTACAGGGTCAGAGGTCAGTGTGCACACGGCTTTAATCTGCCATTGTTCCTTTGGCATTTGAAATGGGTCATAAAGAGTCACAGAGGAGGAGAAACAAAATGAATAGTGAAATGAGGTTTTTCAGTTTTTTTTTCTGCCCTGAAAATTGTTATATGACGACCTG
The DNA here is from genome assembly GCF_002260705.1 of Seriola dumerili. Classification (NCBI taxonomy): domain Eukaryota; kingdom Metazoa; phylum Chordata; class Actinopteri; order Carangiformes; family Carangidae; genus Seriola; species Seriola dumerili. Next base: position 422,491 of record NW_019175690.1, read on the forward strand.
TAAAGATATCTCAAATTAAATTTACCAAAACACATCTTATCTTTTTTTTATTTATTTTTTTATAAACGTGGTTATTTGGATGCTATAATTAAAACAGAGAGCATATTATAAGCATTAGTGGTATTTTACCTGTTGTGTCTATGTAACTCACAAAATAGATGCTTGTTGATAAGGAGCGGTTGCAGTGATGAGAGCAAAGATGGGTGACTATCATTTAAAATCTTACACTGTACTCAGGGAGGTGATACAGTTTAAGTGTGAACAGAAACAGCACTAAGACACCTTGCTGATGAAGGATGGGGGAAGCCGTTATCACATTCACGCTTCCGCACGTGATCAGGGAGAAGCAGACAAGACGGGGGACGCGATGATAAAACAACGTTGTCATCCCAAATTAATAAAAAGGTTCGTCAAATATTCGACAGCAGAGAACACAGAGCTTTTTCCACACAGGCAGGACGTGTCTTTATCCTTGACAGTGTCAGTGTGTCCAGTGGTGGGTGACAAACCATCTAAGGAATGCAGAAACTCAGGACCTTCTACCTTTACAGCACCTGCCTCAGGTTTAAAAGAAAACACAACCCAAACTGGAAAGTTGTACTTGTACCAGCAACAACAAACAATCACTGATCAAATGTAATTAAATATGCAGAGAGTAATGTAGGTTATTGGATTGGTATAATGTCACAGCCACTGAGAACTGAATGAGACAAAATATAAACAGCCACTTTGGCATCATTCCATGAGTTACATAACATGAGCAGCTGTTTAAGAAATATCAGCTACTCCAATCCAAACGCGTAAATGCTCTCAGTCGTAACTTTTCACACTTTGCCCAACTTCAGTTCACACTGTCTTTTTGTAACTATTCTACCTTTATATGTGGAACAAGCTCAACGTACTTGACAAAACAGTCACGAAACACAACATGTCCTACAGTGAAAAGAAGAAGTGATCACGACTAAAACCGAGGAAAAGAAAGTAGAAACTTACTCTGCATGTTTTGCTCTGACGTGGAGCGGTGCAGTCCTTCACTTCATGTACTTTGCTATGAATCACACGCCGACAGGTGCTCAGGTAGTCTTCCTGGAACTTCAAATGGCCCTCCCACTCTCGGTGTGACACACCCAAACTTCCACACATGCCCTCCTGTTGTTATCACTCTCTGATTACTCTGGTTCTGCGGTGTAGATATGCAAAGCCCCAAACTGAAGGATGTGTTGTGTTTTCTCTGTTTGAAAAGGTCTTTCCCTGAAAAGACACTTAAACAACTAAATTAATGTTGGCAAAGGCAAAAGAAAGAACAAAACGTGTGAACCAATTTCTCATTAAAAAAAAGGCAAATAAGAAAAACAATACAAAGAACATACATAAAAATTTTAAACAACTCTAACTACATCTATGTGAGATTTATCACTTTTTGATAAAGTAACTTAAGTTAAAAAAAAAATTAAAACTCAAGGCTGATGTGCCTTTTATTGTAGATCAAAGTTGTTTTGAAGTAGATTTTCATTTAATTTTTTAATTCAAAGTCTGACGAAGACAAACTAGAAAAACTCAAGACAGAAAATATATTCTAAATTGTTCAGTAATTCACTATATCTTTACTATACGCTGTATGTTCTAACAGTGCCACAAATGGAGAGCGATGATACTGTATGTTCATACATACAATGAATGCTTTTATTCTGTAATCCTTCTTCTTATGGATAAATCATTATGAAGTCTATTTCAGATTATATATTGATAAGTTTGATTTCTGTAATGTTGACCTTTTCTTAGGTTGATAAATATATATCAGTTTATCAGTCATAATTCTAAGAGGAGCCACCTCCCCGTTTTCTGTTGCCAAACACGGAGCAAATATAGGGTGAGTCCTGTTCTGTAAAGTTGCATTTTGTGAAGGTGAAGATGTGAGTCTTGGTCTCTAACTGGCTCTCCTCGTAATCCACAAACACCCCCACCCTCTGGGGAGGAGGAGACAACATTAAAGGGAATGGATTTTGTGTTCCCACCTTCAGAAACGATAAGCCAGGGCCCTGCAGTGCCAGGGTCGATGATGATGTCCTCTGTTAGAAGAGATGGGATGTGTGAAAATTAAATACTTCTCTCACTCTTTCTCTCTCTCTCTCTCTTCACACACACACACACACACACACACACACATATATATAATATATAAATATATATTATATATAAGTTATATATATATATATATATATATATATAAAACCAAGGGCTAAAAGGAAATTGACTGCATTTTCAGTTGAATCTGAATAAAAAAAGAACACGGAAACAGCCGGCTTAGAAGTTGGAAATGCTTAGTAAGGAATGACAAACCTGCAAATCGCTGCAGTTTCTCAAGCTCTACAAGGACAGACTGAACATAATTACCAAAGAGATAAATGATGCAGTTGACGTCTTCAATGATAAACGACAGAGTGGTTAAATGATTAGAAATAGCTCTATTTATCAAATCACCTGCAGTGTTGAAATCATCTTTGCTGACAACATAGTTTATCACCCTTTGTATGCATTTTCATCCATTTTTATCACCAATCAGACTGTCAGTGACACAGGGTCAGAAATATTGAGTAATGTTTTCCTTTATTCATTAATCTCTTCAGTACTTTTAACCCCCCCCCCTCCCTTTTTTTTCTTTTTTTTTAGCAAACCCAGCATGCACTTGGAAAAAGGAAGGGAAAGACTGAACAACAAAGAGCCAACACAATCAATCTCATGTTTGGCCAGTTTCACATGGACAATTCATCTGACTTTCATGTATTTGCAGGGAACACCAGTGATTGCCGGTATGACTTTGTGTCACACTTACCAGTGGAGGCCTGCTGTAATTTCCAGGCTGATTAAAACTCCTGCATTAGGTTCTGTAAAAGAGATTTTAAACATTAAAATAGCAGCAAACCATTTTATAAGTAAAAAATACAGTAGCGTGATGTCTCTGCTCTTTATTTTGGTATCCGGTCTGGCAGTGTGTGCATGCCGGTCCCTCCAGTTAAACTATTGGCCCATAAACATCCAGGCACATCCTACAGGTGTCATGGCACCACCTGTGTGCAGTGTTCAGGTGAAACAAACCTACCAGAATTTCTGGCCTCCCACGAAGAAAGAGACAAGACCACAGGACAGGTGGACTTGCTGTGGGGACTGGCCCGCCAAAACATCCATAAAGTTTTTAACGGNCTTTTGGTATCAGGTCTGGCAGTGTGTGCATGTTAGTGCATGCCGGTTCCTCCAGTTAAACTATTGGCCCATAAACATCCAGGCACATCCTACAGGTGTCATGGCACCACCTGTGTGCAGTGTTCAGGTGAAACAAACCTACCAGAATTTCTGGTAGGTTTCCCACGAAGAAAGAGACAAGACCACAGGACGTGTGGACTTGCTGTGGGGACTGGCCCGCCAAAACATCCATAAAGTTTTTAACGGCGGCCCGGTCCCAGAGAACAACGGTCCCAGTTCACAGGTGTACCAAGACTGGTCTGGCTTTACCGAGGTGGAGAACCCTAGGAGCGGCTAAAGAGCACCAGCTTGACTCGGAACTGGCCTTTCTTCTCTTCAGTGTGTAAGTAACATGATGGCTGCATAATATTAAATGTGTGTTTTCAGTAGTGACCAGCTAAAGTAGGGATAATAAAGTTAGCTAACCTGCTGTTACCCATATTATGAATGTGTTCAGCAAATGTTGCTACTGCTAGCTGGCTAACTGTGGCGCATATCACGGCGATGCTAACTGGGCTAATGGATGTGGCTGGGTTGTTTTTTTTGTTTTGTTTTTTTTGTTGGCTCTCGTGTACATACCTTAACGTGACTCAGTTGTGCTTCGTGTTGTGTGATTTAGTGCAAGTGGCCACTTCTCACTGGGCTTCTTGACAATTTGAAGGGAGGGGGCTTGTGCAATCGGAGGCCCGGGGTGTGGCCGACGAAGCATTTGTTTTGGTCCGAGGTGCTGGTGGGCTATTGCGACAAGTAGTGGCAAATCCGGTTGTTTACGAAACCTTAAATCCACTCCACTAACAGGGATGATTGGCCAACCCTGAGCTGGTTCGACTGAATGCCTGTTGAACGTCAAACAGAAAAAAATGTTGCCACAAGCCGTTGGCTTGTTAACTGTGATCTGACTGTTATGCTAATTGCTAAATGTTTTGCACCAAACACTTGCTAATGTTGGTATGTTAGCACGCTATAATGCAGAGATCCATTTTAGGGTATTTAGCGGAGCCAAACTACAGCTGAGGCTGTTTTTTAAATAGTTTGCTCATTAATTAGCTCGTGCTCACCAGCTTGTTGATTACTATTTCTGTCTCTGCTTTGGTGTTGGACAGTGTAGCATAAAGTTGGTTTGTAAAGATATATATGCTGTTACATGTAAGTGAAATTTATCAGTTTCTGTTTAAGTGAGTTCTTAAAGAGAACCTGCTTTCAGTTGCCTGCCTCAATTTGCCGTATGGACTGTGCATATATTTCATTTAATAATTCCTACAGGCCTGAATGCTTCTGCATAGCACAGAGAAACTTGCTGTACTAGCATAAGTTGTAATATATATAAATATGCATGATATGTGATAAACACTCCTTATTGTAGCTGCACTGGAAAAATATTTTTACCAAAAATTTTATTTATGAGTCAGAAATGACAGTTTGTGACCATGAATGGGGATCTGGAAGCATTTCTGTGTGTATGAGACTTTCAGGTTTGTAGTATAGGGATTAATCAAGGCACTTTGCAAACAGGTGTGCTGCAGTTCAGTCAGGTGTGCACACCTGATAAAAACGAGCTGTTCTGTCTTGTCTGTAACAGGTTGAATTGGCTTCTGCCACTGGTTAGAAGCCTTTCTGAGAGTACTAGAAGTGTGAAGGGTCCGGGTTTCTAGAGGCTAGAAAATGCAGACAGTGTGGTCTGAATCACAACACAGTTTCATTCAAGAGTTTTAACCACAACATGTAAAACACTACTCCAGTGATATTAAAATAAGTTCACTACAGTTTATATTAGATCTTTTGACAGCAGTCATGGCTTATTTCTGGCAATCTATCCTGTCTTTGTCAAGACATTTGACTAAAACTACAAATATCAACCTCATATTGGTGCCTGTAAGGAAAACTCAGCATTTTTGGGTCACAGTTTGTGGTTTTTAATGACATTTTTATTGATCAATCTGCCTCTGACTGATGCAGTGCCATGAATGAGTGACCTAATACTGGTGTACTCTGTTTTATTTAACATTTGCTTTGAGTTATGGCTGAATTTTGCCGACTCTTTCTTCAGCTTTCTTTCTAAAAGTAAAGATCATTTTACAGCACAGAATGAATATATAACTTTTTTTCGACTCCCCTGTACATGTTCTATTAGTTGCAATACTTTATCTCCACCACTAGTGGGCAGCCTTTGACCAGCACTGAGGGAACACCAGCTTCTGCCACTCCACACTTTACATTCATGATGCATTTTTACCCTATACAGTACCTGATGCTGTCGTCCATGGCAACGCCTGAGCACAACAATAGAATAGGCTTAAATTCTCGGGTTATTCACACAACCAACATCCAAAAGTAATCAGCGTTAAGGTGAAGACTGCTTCACCCACCAAATACTGTACAACCAATATTGTCTTAGACTTTGCAATCAGGAAGCAAGTCACAATGCGGTTAATGTAATTACACAGAATTTTCTCCTATTGAATTATAGCCCTTAAGTCCACCACCACCCAGGTCTCAAAAAGATTGATTTCTTTGCACTGCAGCGTATTGACAACTCTGGTGTCAATAAGACATAAAAGAGGGGGTTCTGTTCTAAAAATGACCACTTGTGCTGGTCTCTGAGATGGTATTGATCCTTCTCACGTCCTGCAAATGTCACTGCATCTCTATTTATCTGTTGCATGGTATTGATCGTCTTGTATGTCTTCATTTTCCTCAGTTTCTGTTGAGAAAGTGCCTTTGCTTGTTTTGCAATAGTCTTATTCCACCATTTATAGCTGAAAACTCCCTGCTGAATTTTCTGTCACTCTGTTTTACTTTAAGTTTTTTTTAAAACTTGCCTCAGACTCAGCTTTTTATTATTTTAATTATTGCAGCATATGTGCTTTCGTAGGTGTTAGAACTGTGTGTGATTCAGGCTGGTGTTAAACAGATGTGTGTCTTACTTGCACACTATTTGCAACCATAACCTTTCCTCAGCTTGTGATTATTTCTCTGTCCTCGCACGTGGGTATGCATCTGTGTATGCATGCTATGATATTAAGTGTAGCCCTACAGCAAACCCACTGCAGAGATTGTGTCGCATGATGTTATGGAGCTACAATTTCTTGGAGTGGGGGATTCTGCTTTTCTCTTCCTGTCGCAGTGTCAGTCAAGGTAAATGTATTCCTCCTCCCCCTTTTCCTCCCCCCTTTCTCTTCCTCTCTTCCTCTCTCTGTCCACTGGCAGCTCCTCTTTGTATCCATCCATCTCTTCATCTTTTTCACCCATCTGCTTGTCTTTTCTTTTTACTCCCCCTTTGTTCTTTCTGTCTCTGTTTTATTTTCCATTGCCCTATCCAAATGTTCTCTTTCAGGTTTATAAATAGAAGCTATACCCTTCTCCTTTGCTGTCTGTCTGTCCCTCTCTTATTCTCTCCATTGCCTCCTGTTTTTTCTCTCCTTCTCTGCAATTCGGCACTTAGCACAGTCTCTGCTGGAAGCTACACTGCACTGTGTTTTTGCCTGTCTTGAACCCCCTCTCTTTTCGTCAGCTCTCACTCTAAACTCCCTCATGTTGCACCTCCGTTTCTTTCTTTTCATTTAAAGAACTCAGTAAGAACCAGCTCTGTCGATAAACACAGGCGTTTCTCAAGAAATTGTAGCTTTAGGTGAACCACTCGTCTCACTTTCCTCATCTCTGCATCCTCCTCATCCCTCCCAAACACCCAAGAAAAACCACCAAGCTCACTATCCATGTAGTTTCCTCACATCTCAGCATGTTGCTTCCTCTGCGTCCCCCTCCCCCTCCCCCTTTTGCATATTCTGTCGTCTTCCGCCTTTCTCCAGATGCTCTCTGGTTTCTCGGAGAGGGTATCAGTGCTCTCACCTTCTTTGGGCGATACGGTAGCGGTAGTGAGCATTATTGATAGTCAGTGCGGATACTGTCACGCTCTCTATGTTACTGATAACCTCTCTGTGCCCCGGCAACAGGAGATGACGCCTCCTGGCTTTCCACTGTGGGGTAAAGAGGCATTCGTGTTGCATCATTAGCTCCTAATCACACAATGAAACTTTATATTGATCCAGTTTGGATATTTTATTTTGGACGTTTTAGGGGAAGTGACTGAGTTTCTTGCTCAAGGGCTCTAAAGCAGAGCAGATGCCTTTGTCTGCTACTTGAAAGGTTTCTCAACACTGACTAACCCTGGCTCACAATGGTTATGTAAAAGCATTGGTGCAGACTGAATCATTGATTGTTCCAAAGGAGAGTTGTGAAACAGCTGATCTGTTCATCAGTGACATAACGTAAATTACATCGACACCAGTACTGAGAACAACTGATCCACCTCCCCAGTGCTTCATTAGCTCCTGTTGAATAAAAATCAGTGCACTACAAATTTACTCATACATGCTGACTCAGTCTGTCATGAAATGTTTAAACACATGAGCTGAGGTCAGTTAAAATTTATGTTGTTTAATGAAACTGACAAATTCATTTGCCACTGGGCTACAGGTTAAAGGAGTCAGCCTGTGCTGAAGCAAACATGACCATGTTTGGCAAGAAAGCCAAAAATGTCAAATTATTCATTTAATTTTTCCCCTGGTCCAATACTTTTTATGACCAAATATCTTGAAAACTACAGATACCATTAGCCTGAGTTGTACTTCGTGTTAGTGCTAGTTAGAAAATTGTAGCATGTTAACATGTGAAAGTTGGTGACCATGGTTAACATTATAGCTTCTAAGCATGTCAGCCTAATTTATTGTAATAACATTATTACTTAAGACGTTAGCATGTAGCTCAAAGCGTTGCTGTGCCTATGAACAGCCTCACAGAGACACATGACTCCAGCATGGCTGTTGACTTGAATGATGTCAGCCCATGTCTACGTAAAGCAGCAGCTTAAAGGTCTGAGAAGATGACCTGTCATCATCTGCAGGACTCTTACATCTGTTGATTTTGGCATCTGTCCCCCCTTTAATGTCACACACAGATACTAAGACACACCATGTAGTTGTGGTTTCTTACATTTCTTGCATCGTTTTATTATTTTTATTCCACACAAATAGCCATTACTGCTTCTTTAAATCTTAAAATTTATCACCTCCTTGTGCTGTAGAGGATTTTCCCGGGAAAGAATGACTTCCGTCGACATCAGCAGTCTCTGCCTTGTAGAGACTGTCACTGCATGCTAGAGTGAATGTAAGCAGCTGTGTGAATGTGAAACAAAACAATGCTGAGAAAGCCAAACCATCCCAGTGGAAAATAAAAACACGCTGCTTCGGAAATGATTTTATTTTTAGCCAAGCAATCATTGAAAAGCATTTTTTTCCCTCTTCCCCAGCACTCCCCGTAGCTTCGCCGCCCAGACACATGCAGCTGATGAAAAGCTACATCACTGCAGTGCTTCATTCACATGCAGCACTCAGTTTGTTAGCGGCTCTGCTACATCTCCTGCCTGTTGCATGTTTGCTCTCTGTCTCTTCGTGTGTCACCTCTTGTGTGTGCCTGTTGTGTGTGTGTGTGTGTGGTGTGGTGTGTGTGTCGTGCTGTGCTGTGTGCTCGTGTGAGCCACCGAGCACTAGTGAGCAGTTGAGCTGTGAGCTGTGCACGGCATCCTTGATTAGGGGAAGTAAATCTCCGTGTCCCCCACTGAATTCTTTCACTGTAACATCTGTATCACACCCGTATCAGGTAATACCTTTTCATCTTTTCATGCATCACATGGCTTTTGTTGCCATGATGACTCGTGTTTTTTTCAATGTAACTGAGACATGAAAGCATGTGCACTCGGGCCAAAGTGGGATTTTCTTTAAACCATATTCCGCTTAAACAGCTTAAACCGAGCACAGTGCTGCAGTTGACAGCGGCATTATCTGCTCTCCCTTCAGATGTGATTTGATCTCATGTGATGCAGTCTGATCTCATCTTGTTTCTCCTCATCTTTTGCAATTTGGAATATTCTCTGCATATGTCTTAATAAAGACACTGACAGCTACGGACGACAGAAGGCACACAATCATGTGACGTGAAGATATGAGACATTTTGAGGTTAAAGATCATGAGGTTCAATAAACATGTGAAATCCTACCCTTAAATTATGGACTCCAAAAATAGGACTACGGAAAACAATGATTCCTTTTAGCTGCAGGATTTTCGAGGAGCATCTCAGGCTGAATGCAGCCAAAAGCTGAAGAAAAACTGTTTTCTTTTCATTATTCCTTATCTTATCAAAACATATATGAGTTTTATCCAGACTTTAATATTATTTGGAAATGTTTATTTAGTGTGTATTTTGATGTCCGCCTATCCCCAAGCTATACCCTTATCCCATTTCCTTTTTTTTATTTAAGTACCACAGACAAAGCAGGATGACCTCTGACCTTCTACAGGATTTTAAAAAAATAACATATATATATTGATCAAAAATTCTTAAGGGTAATATGGATGTCTCTGAAATCCTTTGTCTGGATCTTTCTTTCAGCTTTATGATCTTGGTGATTAAGCAACTTGAACTGACACTGACTTTTAGTCACACTTTCAATCATTCTGTAAATAAGAATCAGCTCATTGCCCTAAAATCTGAATTCAAAACGACTGCAGGCATCCTGATCTCCACTTTGAGACTGGCATCATCCTCAGCTTTCAGTGCATTTCCTTCTCTATTGATCTTTTAACAGAGAAATTGACAAGAAGGAAAATAGATCCTCCAGAAAGAGAATTGATCCTCAAAAGGAAATAAAATTGATCTTCAAGAGAGAGAAGAGATTCTCAAGAGAGGGGAACCTGCAATAAATAACTAATGAGGCACAGATACCACCGGAGTAGAAAAATAAATCCAACAATGAAGATTTAAGATCAATAATCACACTCATTTGAAGTTAATACTGCATTGAATGTAACATATATATATTGTCCGATGAGCACAGGACAGCATGTTGTATTAAATCACCACAGAGGTGTAGAGAAAAGGGGTGTCATGGGGTTGAGAGACGCCACTCTGTCTAAAATAAAGAATAGCATTTATATCCGAGACAAATTTCCTGCTTTGACTTTTTAATTATCAGACGAGTCAAAGTCCAAGAACAAAGGGGATTTTTTTTGGCCTGAAGTCTGTAATTGATACTCCATTAAATGTGCTGAAGTTGTTTTCTTTTCATTTACATTCAGAAAAAAAAAAAAATTCTGGCTGGGTTGTGGATCATCATTAAACCGGACAGAATAAAATCACAATGTTTTTTCATTTTCATCCTCCTCTGACCTTATTGTGAGTTATGTCTCTTCCTGACATTGTTGGCAACATAAATATGCAGAATGGATGACGAATGAGTAAGTGGAAATGTTATTCGGAAAAAGAATTCATTTCAAAGTTCAAGCACATTCCAAATGAACTTTAGATTACTTTTTTTGGTATGTACCCACTTTTCCTCCTCGTCTGCTCCTATTTGTCGTCCTCCATTTCCCATAATCCCCTTGTCATCAGACAAAGGGTAATGTAATCAAAGATGTATGTATAAATAGTCAATTTCAGAACAATACCACTTGTGTACATCATCACTCTGATGGCCAGGGTCAGTGACACTTCTGCCATAATGTGTCCACACTGACTGAAACATCCATCACCCTAAATACTGCTGTGGACGCACCAAAGCACAAGGAGCAAGTCACATTTAGTTCTAAAAAAGACTGCACTACACATTCTTTCTTATTTTTATACAACCATTCAATATTCTTTTTATTTTATTTATTCATCTTTAAACAGTGTTTAATTTCTTGATGTAAAATATTTTATTCATTGGGCTTTACCTCATTTTGCATCGTGTATCATCTTGCCATAGGGAAAATGTGCAATTAAAATGGAGCCAAAGTATTTCAGAGTGGGACCACGGCAACATGCCAGACCTCTATGACCCCCATGGTATGAGACATGCACACGCATTCATTTATGTCAAGGCGATATGCAAAGACATAGTAGTGTCCTATTTACCCTGTGTATAATTGAGTGCTCCAAATTCCTAAATTCCAGCTCTGTAATGAAGCAGCCATGTTCTGTCAGTGTCATCCACGAGCCCGTTTGAACTGGAGCAGCACCCAGAGGGGACCAGATTGAAACTAGCTCCTACGGGGGTGGGGTGTGGGGGGGCTCATAGCAGTACCAACATCCCCCGAGGGGTCCAGGTCACAAAGATCTCCTTCAAGCAATTTGAATTACTTTGGGAGCTCTACAATGTAATACTCTTACAGAAATGGATCATGTCCGTTTATTTGAATAAAATGTACTGGTCAGTCTAAGTGCAGTTAGAATGGATAAAGAGAAGAGCTCTTGGTGTTTAATGCAAGTAATTGACAAAATTGACAAAAGCAAAGCAGATAGAGTTCAAAGCGATATGCAGCAAATTTTATTTAGTGCAGAAAACACAATACAAGTAGTGTTCTTGTGCATTCTCACCTCAACCACCATTTCTTAAAATCCAACAACACATCATAGATTGAAATGTCAAAATACACAGAGGGAATTCATAGTCTAAAACACACAAATCTGGATTTCACATGCCTTCACATCAGAAGCACAACAAAACAAGTTGGAGGATTTCACACCAACGCAGGTATCCACATAAAGTATAGAAACAGAATTCAATAAACAAGTAAACAAAGCATCAATCTTTATGGTGGAAGAAGTGACGAGGCAATAAGAAGATTGGTGGATTGTGAGATGGGGCCCTGTAGAGCTTCCTGATTGGCAGATGCCTCCCTGAAAGGACAGTGGTCACTGATTGGCCACACTGTGAAGGGTAAGCCTCGACGCCACAATGTGAACATACAATCGTCTCAAAACACAAACTAAAATCCTACTTCACATGTTTTCTCGTTGTAATAAGTGTGGACAAACTACCTAAACCATTCACTGAAAACATGCTTTTCTCAGTTGTAGCGTGGTCTTTGTAGTGGGATGCATTGGATTTTATTCTTCTGGGTTGTTTTGACTGTCGCTTAACGGCACTACAGACAACATAAAGAAGGGATTTACAAGGACAGATTATCTAAATATACATGTTTTTGTTCTTTAAAGTATGGCTTTGATGTCATTTCTAGGCTGTAAAGCTGGGCCCAAATATCCACTGTTGGCATACCGCACCAATTACTTTCACTATCGAGTACAGTATATTCTTGTCAAGCATAATAAGAAGTGGATGTAGATAAACGTATACAAGCAGAGGAGAATATTAAGTTTGCAAGCATGGATTTAGGGAGACGCTGTACAGACACTGAAGTGTATAAATGGTATGTACAAAAGCCCTGGACGCTGTTTGCCAAGCTCTTGCCTGCCGTGACGTCAAGAGGTTTTAAAGGAGGATGTGGGGACTTCACTTAAGCCATCTTGGACTAAACTTTATGCAGCTTTGCTCCATTCATGATCACAGCAGTGAGACGGGCTTTTTCTTCCACCCATCCTTTTCCCCTCATTCACAGCGAGCATGCTGCGCTCGCCGAACCCCGCATTTGGTTGCCTTCGGGGAAAGTGAAATGAGGTCAGGCTAACAAAGCAAATCGAAAAACACAGCGTCGACAAAGACAGAAAGAAAAGACAAAACAAGAAAGACCAGTGTGCGTTTATGTTATAATGTGTGCAGTGTGTTACTAGGAGGGGGAGCGAGCTAAATTTAGCCAAAACTCTCAATCAAATATGGGAAAAAATATGAATTTGATGCTTCAATAAATCTAACCTGAAATATCTGGTTTATGCTCGTAGCCGCACTTTGAACAACATGCTGAAGTGGCAGCATCTGTCACGTGATGAACTGTAGCTGAGTGCGCAAAATGCATCCACACAAATGGCTTATTACCGGTTTTGAGAGGAGCAAAGAGGAGGTTATTGGTAAAGGTATTGGCTTGTTGTGATATCGCAAAGAAAAGTGATATCCCTGCTTGATAGTAGTAAAAAGTCATATATGGAGACAGAGTTACAGGAGATTTGAAGTGTATTTTAGATTTGACTACATGAAAACTCATGAGTGATCATAGGGAACTGCATCTTTAATGGCTTTATCAGCTTTCCAACTCGTGCTGAATTTGTATCAAACTCCTTCCTCCCCTTTAACACTGTGGGCAAACGTGACATTTAGAGTTGATGCTTTTAGCTTTCCCCAATCAAGTAAAGGAGAAAAATGTTGTTGGATGCCACGAGAAACACAGCTCCAGACACTCAGTGACTCCCGCGAGGAGCAAACCTGTGACCTTTTCAGCTGGAGGTCACCTTTATCCGAACCCGCCTGAATGATCTCACAGCCTCAAATCCACGAGGCTTATCACAAGTCACACTTCACATTGAAATGACCAGCTCGGAGTTACTTTCTTGCGTCGTGTCTGTTGCCAAGCAACATTAAGCTTCTTATAGAGTCTGACAGGTAGCTATTTACAGCCTCCAGACAGAGACTCTGTTTTCAATTACAAGGATGTGGCTCCTGAGCTGCTGCTACATTGATAATTCATAATCTTTCCTCTTTATATACAGGACATAAATCACCAGAGATGTTTCATATGGTCATAAACTGCAGCCAAACTATCACAGATTGACTCGGTCTTAATGTTATCCTTTCATTTATGTCCATTCTTTACATTGGTGCAAATATAACATTTGAACAAACCAGGTTTCTGTGAAGTGGTTTGTAGGGAAAAGACATTTAGTATTTAAAGTGTCGGAAAACCTGGCTTCAAGTATTTTCTTCATTAAATATATATATTTTCAAATGAAGTCTTGTGCTGGGAGACAGACCCATACATTAAAGAATCTGAAGGAGAACTCTGTAATAATAATAACATCTGCAATATGAATAATCAGGTTAGCTAGAAGTCTTTAGAGTGTTTGTTTCTCTCATGTGATCAAATCACAGTTTGGCAAGACTAAAACAATGCAGGTTAATTAACAAACTTTTCTGCTTTTAACCAAGAGTCTTCGAACTTGCTCTGAAAATAGCGTGTTCATTTAAAAACCTCATCACTCATAGCAAGAATCTACCTGAGGAATTAGGTTTTCATGACTTTAAAATACTTTAATAAGAGAGACTACGTTGGCCCCGAATTCACAATTATACACGAGTGTTTGCAGACAGGTGTAAAACACGCTCAAGTGTGTGCAGTGTGAGTGAGGTTGAACATCTGGCTATATAAAGGCAGGTGCAGACACATAAAAGTAGGCTTATCTGTGCTGTTTTCTAACTTGTTAATCCTAACAACTCGAGCATATCTGCTCTGAATAGCCCCACGCACTTTTAAAAGAATTATATGCAAGCTGTGCTTTTACCAGAGGTGTCTGTTCAAAATGCCTGCCAAATCAAATCCACCCAAATCCGCATTACTAAGTGTATGTCAGGTAATTATTTGAAAACCATGTCAAATCCAGTTAGAGGAGAAAAGGGGGTTTGATATCAAACTCAGGTGATGCCGCTGTGCACGGTGAGGGAAAGAGGAAACGGTGGGACTATGACAGAGAAGAGTGAGCGGGCGGGCGGCGATGATGGCTGGCTTGTGCTGGTTGCCCTTCTTTTTCTTCTTTTTTTTTTTTGCAACCGCTTCCTGTTCTCGAAATAGAAAAGAGGTTACATTCCAATAATAATTCTAGTAATTAGTGAGATTATTATTATTAAAGCAGTGGAGAGTAAGTCTGGCTTTTAGAAGCAGTTCAGTGTGCTACATACGTACATCGAGGCTGGAGAGGGGAGGGGGGCATGGAGTGTGTGTGTGTGTGTGTGCACATATGTGTGTGCGTGTAAACTGTTGTCCCAAAATCTGTACAGTATGTGTATATTAGTACAGTGTGCTTCTCTGACAAACAAGTATGGTGGGTTTTTTGTGGTTGTTGTTGTTGTTGTTTTTGTCTCATTCAGTGTCTTTCTTTCCATCTCAGTCCAGCAGCTGCAGTGTCTCTCTGTTTTTCTGTCTGTCTGATCTAAAGGTGACAGGGCTCAGGTTCATGTTTGGCATCTGCTCAGAATCATTATCAAGTGTTTATTTAAGGATGCGGAGGTTTGAGTTACCTACTGGGGCTCTGAGTAACCCGACACCGAGCACGGTTGAGAGCTCTCAGCTATAGACAGACGGCGTTTAAATGTTGTAAATGTGACTTACGGTGGAGAGGCAACATGATGCCTGTTGTATAGATTAGCAAACGTCTTTCTATATCAGTGGCTTCTGGTCTATTTCCAGCTGGGTAAAGATAGTAAAAATGTACAGAGGCTTTGAGCTCTAGCATGACAACAATGCACACTGTGTTCAGTGTCTGTTCAGTTTGCTTTTCAGTCACGTTCGTGTTTGCACTGAAAGTTAATATTTATTTCTATAGAAATAATATAGGTGGGACGATGGAAATACAATCTGAATATATTAATACCTTTTTAATAAAAATTATTTGACAGAAAAATGTAAACTCAAGATTCATTTACTTTTTCCAGAGCTTTCCACCATATCTTAGTCTTCTTCAGTGGATAGTTTGCTCAGTTGTCATGGAGGTGGCTCTTTTTTTTTGTCAAACTCATAGTTTATAAACAACAAGAAGTCAGTCAGAACCAACTCATGAAGCTAGCTTATTTAGCCAGCGAGCTAAAGCAAAAAAATTGAGGGACACCACTTAGAGATCAGACACCTGCTTTAGTCAACTCTGTGTGAAGCCAATGGGCCATTGATTTAAAATGTTCTATATTTGTTAGTGGTTAGTCTGCCACTGTTGGCATAGAAACTGCCTGAATACCTGCGAGACTAGAAAGCTTGACAGGCATTTAACGGTAACTGGTGGGCAGGGCTTAGCCAACAGTCAACCACGAGATTCAGGACACAATTCAATTTTCACAAGTCTCACAAGATTTATCTGGCACAGGGAAAAAAAGGAATTCACAACCAAGACGTGTGAGGAAGAAAAGCATTATGTTACATTGCCAGACTTCTACTCCTGTGCCATTGTTGGTTTAATCAAATTAAAACAAACAGCGAGAATTATGTATCATTCGTCTTGTCCTTGGACAGCAGCAACCACTGCAGCCTCTTCAGATCTAATAACACATAGTCCATGTAGAGCCACTGAATGGTTGTTTTTAAGTAGGTATGAATATTTGAATGAATTTCCACCAGGTCTTCCAGCGCTCATCGATATTAAACAGCATCAGGTATCACTGAGGGAGCATGAAAAGATGCAGACGCTGTAGATGCACAAACACTTGATGATCACTAATGTGTCAATCATCGGTCGTAATGTGCGAGAGAGGTGTTAGCGGCCCATGTGAGCGTGCGGCTCGCCCGCTCTCCATCACATATTGATCTTGCCTGCAGCAAATTGCCTCTGACAGTGCAGGTTAGCAGCCAGTTTCCATGACCACCACCTCCGTCACCTGTGAGATCAGACTGGCAGAGGCGATCCAATATCTGGCCTACACGGGAGGCGATACAGAGGTGATTTTACACCTGAGACAGTTACTCGGTGTAATTTTCATCCTCGCAGAGAGAGAGAGAGACGGAGGATAAAAGAAAGCTCGCAACAGCGACGGAGGCGGAAAGAAAAGAACCTGGAAACTAGAGAGTGTGCTTCTGTTCTTTTTGTGCGTTCCTGTTTCATTGTCGTTGAAGGACATGTGCTTGTTCTGTCAGTCAGCAGAGAGAGACGTCTATCTGTCTCGAAGCACAACTCCTATCTGCTTGTGTGCTGGGGCTTGTGTTGTATCTGCAGGATGAGCGAAGACATAGGGGATCGGAGGTTGCGTGTTTGGGAGCATCAAGGGACACACGGGGGATGTGTAGGGATATTTGCAAAGGTTAATGTGGTGACGGGAGGTTACAGTATTTTGTCATGCTAGATTATAAATTCCAAATCTCCACCGTGTTTTTTTTTTTTTTTTGTCATCTTTTTCCTCTTTCTTGCCCCTTAACTTCCTCATCCTTTACCAGTAGATCTTTCATGCAAAAAGGCGTTTCATGACACTTTGCATAATATGACAATAAAACCTGAACTCCGTCATCCCCCAAACCACTCATCTCAATCATTTACTGTATTTCTGTACATCTGCGGAAAGTTTTTTTTTTCTTTTTTCTCATTTTTTTTTCTCATATTCATTTCAATCAGTCAGTCACTCTACTTCTTTTTCTTCTGGAAACGTCTGAACTGGTTCTGGATGGCGAGCGCTGCCTTCTCTGTCTCCGGCGCCTCCAGATCAATGTCGATCTCCTCCTCCTGTTCTTGAGGCTTCGCTGCTGCCTTCTCTGGAGAGGGCACAGGGCAAAGGCTTGATGTTAATACAGGGCAGACGGAGTCAGGAAATGTCAGTGAGTCTGGCAGTCCTTCAATATTTCAGTTTAAAAGCAGTACTTCAACCAATTTTCTTCTTGACCAAACTTAAGATTGTTATATGGCGCATTCAGGGAGTGATTTCAGACTAAGACTCAGAAATAAAGTGCCTGTTGTTGTACAAATGGCACAGCTTCAGCAGTTTGGAACCACTCAATTCTTTCCCAAACACCCAACCTTCAATTTGTGGAGGAGAAATCGCGTCCAAGACAAAGAAAATAGAAAAGCTACAAACTATAAATCTACCTAACTGACAGTAACAAGTCTGTGTTTGATTGGGCTTAAAAACCACTCTGCATGTTGTTGTAGTAACACCTGCAGAGAGTTCTGTGACTGTATAAATGCAATAAACATCATGTAGACGAACACAATCATGCAGAAATACCTCTTCAAATCATCCAAAACATTTGTGGATATTCTGAAACCAAAGTCACACAGTTGTGAGTTTTGCTTGCAATTCAAAGTCCATTTTGAAATGTCCAATTTTAAGCAGGAAAAATGTAAGAGAAGTTTGTCTGTGTGCACATGAGATGGACAGTATGATGGTCATTGTCTAAGGCTGTCGTCAGTCACACTGTAAAATATTGTAAGATTGGATGAATTTAAAAATGCAAGTTGCCTTAAAAGTGTGAATTAACTGAACTTAACTGCAACTGTGAGAACTTAAGAAATCAATTCAACTGAAGATATTTAGTTTAATCAACAACTGCTAAATCAAAGTGACAATCATTAATCAGATTAAACATTGAATATTAAAACATCTGGCCAAAATTATATGACAAAAAATATAGATCAAAGCATCTTCATTGGACAGAAAAACATTCATAAAACTGCCTTTAACCAGGTGCATGAGAAAAATCAGCCAGCCAAAAGCCATGTGTTTGAACTGGACTGTGCATCATGAGAACAGCATGTGATACCTCATACCTTCGGCTGCTGTGTCTGTATGTATCTAATAGATAAGAGTATGAATCAGAGCGCTATGAATAGCCCTGGGCTATCTACACTTCTACTGTACATCATCTCCATGTATGTTAGCTGCCAGGTGGCACAGCCATTACAGCAGGTGAACTTTGCCTTACGGCTAGAAGGGAAAACCTTGATGTATAATGTATTTTAGACAGAATGAGAACCATTAGATGCAGTCGAGGTTTGAGAGAGAAAATGAATAGTTAATATTTCACAAGATAAAAGGAAATAAACACAAAAAAATATTAAGAAGGACGATCGAGAAACATGGAGGGGGATATAGAAACTTCGTCTCATATGACAAGTAAAACATCACACAATTCCTGACCATTGACTGATCCAACCGTTGGCTGCTGGTGCATTGATAGATGTGAAATTCTGCAGTGCTGGAATTGGTTATTGATGAGCAACGTTGCACAAAAGTTGAACTGCCTGGAGCCAACTTTTCTTGGCTGACACACTGATGATTCCTGCCAAAATACTGCCTTGTCTAGGTTGCTTAGCTCATGGAAAAATCAGGGGTCTGACCTCCATAAAACAGAATGTCAAGTTTCTTGTATTGTGGACGCTCAAAGAGGGAGAGCAGACAGAGACAAACAGACTGAGATAAACAGACGAAAAAGGTTGTGGAAGGGAGACGGTTGCATACATGCCTCTCAGACACTTTTGCCACTTCGTCGCGATGTTTCTGATTCCCCTGGCAACTTTGTAACTCCATAGTAACTGGCGACAAATGTGGCTATTTACAGCTCTAATTTGTGTAATGAACTAACTATCAAAAGCAAAAATTAGCACCTTATTTGGCACTTTACCTCTCATTTTGCATGAGGCTTTTGTAAAAAAACTTTTTTTTCTCTGTCTGTGCCAATGACTCAGCTGTAGGTGTAATGTGAGTTTGAGAAAAGAAAGAAGAACAAATAAACCCCGGAGACTCTCAGAACCTCAATGGAAACTCTTGTTAATCTGTGCTTAAAGAACTTTGAAGAATAAAATCGCTTGAGTTGCGTCTGAAAAGTTGCAAAATATTGCAAAAAAAGTTGCTAAGTTGGCTACAGTGACAGTGGTCGCATTGCTTGCCAATATATGAGCAGCACCTTACTCAAACACCTTACATCTACCAATGTCGTGAACAACCAAAAAAAGCTACTTTACCACAGGATATACTTTTCATCACGTCATGCAAACAAGGGGAAATGAGTGTTTAAATTTCGCTCACGCTTCAGTCCAAGGACCAATGACTCCTACCGAAGCAAGTTGGACATCATTATAGAGAGAATAAAAAGACGTACCTTTGTTGTCGGCTGCAGTCGTCTGGCTGCTGTTAGCAGAGTTGGTGGATGTCAGCTGCAGAGAAGAAAGAACAAGACTCTCAGCAACATGTTCTGTAACAGTATCCATTATTACTGTTCTATTACTGCATCGCTGCGGGACCTTCGCTTTACACCTGAGAGGAGTTGTTCAGAGATTAACAGCATTTATTCTATTGTGCATTTAGCCTTGGAGATGTTTAGTGTACACACACACACACACTTATAAAAACA
Organism: Seriola dumerili; assembly: GCF_002260705.1. Lineage (NCBI taxonomy): Eukaryota > Metazoa > Chordata > Actinopteri > Carangiformes > Carangidae > Seriola > Seriola dumerili. Next base: position 442,531 of record NW_019175690.1, read on the forward strand.
TAACATATCAAAGTGTCAAAAACATCCATACACACTTTCATAAAGCATTTGCTGTTATACAAGATATGAATAATGACTGCACAGTCGAGCAAGAACCTGACTGCCAAATTACAATATTTTCTATCATAATTGAATTGTCCTAATATTATTAATAACTATTGCAGCTCCCCCACAAACTGTGGATAAATCTGTACCTCATTCTGTTTGTGTTACATAGGCCTACAGGATCCTGCCAAACAGCACAGTCAGAGAGACTCATGCTTTGCTCAGAAACGCTTCCTGGCAGACTGGATGAGAAGCAGAAGACTAGTGTCTTCTTGGAACCGTTCAAATGACTGTGAGGGACTAAAAATGACACATCGCCTGTGAAGAGAGAGCTGAATGGGAGGAAGCTGAATGAGTGCGAGTGTAAGCCGGGTTCTCCTACATCTTGTCATACACCAAATTTGTCGCAGTGAGAGAGGAAAAAATAGCATAAGGCAGAGATGAACTATGGCTAACGTCTCCACCAACTCCAGATGACAAGTGATCTAATTTTATGATCTTTCATCTCTCCATCTCTGTCTGTTTTTCTGTCCCACTAAAATCCAATTTGCTTTCGAGCAGCCATCAATCTCACTTCTCCTTCATGATCTCTGTTTGTCACTCCCTTGGCTAGTTATCCCTCTATTTAGGTAAATCCTCTCTATGGCTGTCGTCGTTTCATTTGACTTTTCTTTCATGCTCGCTGTCTTACTACTGTAACTACAACATTACAAGAGTTACCTGCTGTTGTCTCACAGAATATGACACGTTAGCATGTTTGTGCTAATGTGGCCCTGAGTGTGCCGGATGTGTAAATAGGCAACTGTCGGCGAGACGGACACAGCAAGCAATATCTTATAACTGTTCATTTTCTTGACTAGAAACCAACAGTGTCCAGTCTTGTGGGGCTCTTTGGCATTGGCTCTGTGACTGTTTTGCTTAAGTTGTGGTGCCCAAGTAAAGGTCAGCTTTTTGTCACATCACTAGATGATGTGAACCCCAGTTTCTCTCACTCGCCGCTACGCTGTCTACACCGTTTCTTCTCCCGTTCACTCGTTTCCCTTGTTAAAATGTTATTTTTACTCATACCTCCATTAGCTGTCAAACTTCTAACAGCTTCTCTTCCTCAGCTTTTTTTTTTTTTTTCTTTTACTCCTTCTGTACTTTAAGCTTTACTTTCCCTTCTGCCACCACACAATTAGTGTTACTCTTGTGGACATGTGAGTCGGTGATACAGGAAAGAGAGAGTGAAGAAAACTGACACACAGGAACACGGACAGAGGGGGGGGGGGGTTTAGACAGATTCTGCGATTATGCAATATCGTGTCAGACGCAGGAAGAAAAAAAAGAGAAGTCGGCGCATGTCCAAGTGTGCGTTTCCATGCGTATTCATGTGAGTGTGAGCTTAAGTGTGTGTATGTGCGTCTATTCCTGCTTAACTCTGTCCTTATTGCACTTTATGATCCATGCAGCAAATGGACCGTGCATAACACAATCTCCAGCAGAGCGTGAATGAGTTGGTGAAGAGAGGCCTGTCACTCCAGCCCTGCCAATAACTCAGAGCCTTTGCTGTGTGTGTGTGTGTGTGTGTTTGTGTCTGTGTGTGTGTACCTATGTCTGCAAGCATGGATGAGTGCATGTGTGTGCTGATGTGCTGATTTGTGTGGGAGTTTTTCTCCGCTCATACAGTGTGTGGGCATGATGTGTGTGATTTATGTGTGTGTGCACACGTGCAAAAGAAACCCATCGGGTCCACAGCCAATCCGGGGCCCACGTTCAAAGCCAGACAGGGGAGAAAAGCTAATGTTCAGAGACTGCGAGTGTATAGAGTATGTGTCTGGCCGCAAAAGAGGGAGAGAGAAAAACTGGGGGGTAAGATATTAAGAGAGAGAGAGGACGAGGGAAATGCAAGGGAAAGAGAGACAAAGAGCTGGGAGAGAAGAAATTCAAATGACAGGCAAGGAGGAGGAAGAGGTAGAGACACGTCGTTACAGAGCAAGTCGGAAACAAAAACAAACACACATAAGGAGAGAGTGTCTGCGAGTGGGGCTGAGCGACTGATCGTTTTTATACCAAAACTGCAACTTCAAAGAGTTTCATTTTTAAGTCGTGAAGCTGCAAATTTCATTTTAATTGCCTTAACAAGCACGTACGAGGTTGTTGATTTTGCCAGCTATAGTAGCTGTAGACATTTTGGTCTGTAACGGTGGGAAAAAGCACAGATGTTATTAACAACATTGGCATGGAAGTGAGTTAGCATGAACAACACCAGGACCCTGAAACTGAGGCATCGTTAATTTCATTATTTACACCTGTGCTATTCTTACTGTGACATGTCACAATGTCTTCAGGGAAAAAGGAGCATGATGACTGTCACCATCACTGTGACCAATGTACACAGCTGCAGCTAATTAACATGAATTTTGTGAGATGTTCCTTTGTCTGTATTTAAATTATAGGAAACTATTACACTGGTCCAAAACCTCAAGATTAGACAATTAGTTTTCCTCAAATTATTCAGCTCCACTGGAGAGACTCAGCAAGAAAAAGAGGCCTACTACAGCTCTTGTACTGCACTGCTGCAATCGTGGTGAAACATCAAGGCAACACACTACGAAAGAGAAAACGAATAACAAAGGTGCAACAGAGAGAGAGAGAGAGAAAGAGAGAGAGAGAGAGCGACAGCAAGAACAAGGGGGTAAAACAATAGAGAAATGGTGAGACACGGTGAGGGAGAAGGGGAGAAGGACTGCAGAGATGAGTGAGTGTGTCTGCAGCAAGAGGGAGAAACACTGCAGAGAGAAAGAGGGAGGCTGTATGTTCAGCATTAGCACACATCACACTGTGAGAAGTGCCGAAGCTTTGAGCGAAAGGAGGCATTAAAACGGGCTTTTACTCAGAAAGGATCCACTCTCCACAGTGTGTTTGATAAGCTGAGCGAGGGAGAATTCAGAAACCTGAATTTTGGCGTCTGCAAACATGAGGATGAAAACCAAAACTCAGAGGTAAAGGTGCCAGAGAGAGAATGCAGAGGAAAATGGAAAAGGACACAGACGCACTAATAACGTGCATAAAAATGGGTGACAAATTAGAGGACTTTTTTTTTTTTCAGGGGATAGGGCAACTTCATTTGTGCCTTGTCTTTTATTTCAGGATGTATTTTTAGCCAAACAAACCGTCAGTGAGGCTCATTTGAAGAGAAACTGGGAAAGAAATTCAAGCTAATAAAACCTGATTTTGCAGCTCAGAATTCAAGCTTGAAATGATGCGCACCTATCAGGGCTATCAGAGCACATTTTTATCATCATCTCCTTCTTCCTCTCTCTCTTCTAATTCCCTCCTTCAATCTTTTCCTCGTTAGTGTCCGTAAAGGGCTTGATTTTCATTCACTGGCGAGAAAAGGTGGTGAGCAGGCATCTCGGTTGCAGTGTGATGGGTCCTGATGACGTGAGGGAAGAGCCAAGAAGAGAGAGTGAGAGGATTAAAAAAAGAGGGACAGTGTAGAGACGCTTAAACTGAGAGAGTGAGAGACGATAAGGAAAAGAAGGGAAACGGACAGGATGAGCGTTCATGTAGAGGACGAGACGCGCGCTGTGAAGTGACCTTGACTTGACCTGAAGTCTGCTCCCTAAGTGTTACTCTTACTTTGTTACTTTTGCACTGAGAGATAATCTAGTTAGATAGTATTTTAATTCAACAGTATTGTATCCTTGTTGCCCCTTTTCTTATCACGTGAACCTTCCCTTGTGTTGTGTATTGCAGGTATTATACCAGCATTTTAATGCCTTCAGTTGTCTTACTGTTTTATTGGGTTGTCCTCCCTTGGTGCATAAAGATTTTCCTCTTGTGGGATGCTAACTGAACTGGACTGTTTTCAGGTCTCCATTAAAAAACAAAAAACAAAATTAAAACGCCAAACTATGTGTTTTAAAACGCAGAATTTAACTGCACAACAGCTGCTAGCAAAGACAACAAGGTAAGTTGTTCTCCGTGTAGCATTCACCACTCAGTGACAGAAAAGACCCAATCAGGGAGTGAACATGAGTGTCTATGACATTGTTTCCAGACCACAACACAACTGCAGAGTTTTCAAACTAGAACTGGGCCAGCAGCGCTTCCAAACGCCTCTTTGCCAGGAGCCGAATTATCCGCAGAGGTCTCCTCCTCTCCAAAACAAACAAACCAGGAAATTAAAACCGATGGAAACACAGAATAAAGCAGTTTTACCGTTAAAAATAAGTGATTCCCTAATGCTCTTCGGCAGACACAGGACGACTTGGAGGAACTGGAAGCTGAGCCGCCTAACGTTTCCTTTGCTCTTTTTCTTCTAAGATTAAGATCCAAACGGCTGATGATTAAAATCTTTCATCTGGTTAAAATACATAGTTGAAAACCAAGGTGTAAAAAAAAATGTACCTTTTTAAAAATGTGACTTAAAACTGGATAAAAGTTCATTTTGATTGCTGGCAGACAACCACAACGCCAACGCATGCACATAGGGGGCATGATGTCATTGACAGGCGACCAAATGAAATGGAGCGTTATAATTAAAATCACGTATTTCTCTAGGTTTGAGAATTGCTGGAAACATTTGGGATAATGTAAATACACAACTCAAAAAAATATATAACATAGGACCAGTCATTTAAACATTTCAATGCAGAAAAGTTACACATTATATCTTTAAATATTCCGCTTTGTTTCACAGCTGACCTGAAGATGACACTGATCTCTATTTCCCTCTCTCTGCTCTCATTACCAGCTCCCTCAGAGCCGTCTCCTCTGTCCTCACACCCTCTCTCTTTTCCTTCCAGTTCGTGGCCACTTCATGGTGGCAGTCACTTCTCTCCCCCCTCTGAAACACAAACTAAATCTCTGTGGGGTTAAAGAAACCGTCACGTGTCCGCAGGGAAGGTCGTCCGTCTGCGTGTCGGACCTGCTGGGAAATTCAGCTTGAAAATAGAGTGTGAGAGACACTTTTCTCCCCCTCCCACTACCATTAGTTTTGAAGGGCACTTAACCCCCTTTTGCTCCAGTGAAGCCGCTGTGTGATCGACAGAAGATTAATGTTACTGTGCAGAGCAGCTTCCTGTAAGAAAGTCACTGTGTTAATGTGAAGTAGAGCGATCTTACTTGCCTCTAATTCAGCACTCCCCCCCCCCCCCCCCTCGCCGAGATGTTTCTGCTAATGGTGTCGCAAATTAACTTTGTGAATTGGCTAAAATGAAATTAAAAACTGACCTCCGACCCTGATATCCTCATATAATAATCCTCATATCATCTGTCCATCCTTTTGTCCCACTCTTTCTTCCCTCCCTCTTAATCACAAATGACTAGCCGGCTTTAACCCCCCCCTTGAGATATGTCCTTATCACCCCCCCCCTCCACTTTCTGCTTTTAGTCAGGGATTTCCCTCTTTTACATGTAGTAGTTAGCGCTGTGATTCATGAGTGGAGAGCCTCAGAGAAAGGCTGAGAGAGAGGGAGGGAGGGAGGGAGGGAGGGAGGGTAAGGATGGGAGACAGAGACAGATTGCAGCATTTAACAGGCTGCCCTGGGGAGCCGCTGAAGGTGATAGAGAGAGAGAAAGACACATATGGAGAGAGAGGGAGGCAAGATAGAGAAAAAAGAGACATGCACTGTAGCAGAGGGTGATAAAAAAACAAAAAAAAAAAAAAAAACAAAATGCTCGCAGACTTACTCAGTGAGAAAGATTGGAACATACACGGCCTATTCAGAAAAGACTCTGCTGGCATAAATGGAGTCCAGATGGACGAGCGCGCGCACACGCTCGTACTGTACACACATATACAGAAGCAGGAAACACATGCAGCCCCCTCCTCTCGCGGCTCACTCCTCCTCTCACAGTGCGATGCGCTTCATTTACAACAAGGTTTTCCTTTAGGGAATACACCTCTCCAAGCTGTTTTCCTCACACTTCTGTCACATTTCTTTATCTGTTCGCAGCTGTCCCTTTTTCACCCTCCCCTGATCTCAAAGCCAAGTCTTCGCAGAGTAAACATAATAAATATTAAATTACTTATATAAGGACCTAGAGAGCTGCCTGCAATTGTCACAAATGATTAAAATCAAAAGCAGCCCCCTGCTCCTCTCTTGCAGAATCCAAACTTATTCGTCATGGAGTTGGCTTGTTTTTCTTTTGAGCAGCAACAAACTCTTATTTTCATTCTTGATTAATCAGTTGATTATTTTCTCAATCAAACCATCAATTGTTTTACTTGTAAAATATCAGAAAATAGTGAGAAATTCAGTTTTCCAGACCTTGTTTCGGGCCAACCAACAGTCCAAAACCCAGACGAACATTTGATTATTAATCGTGTTGCTGATTAATTGTCTGTCAATCAACAAATCGATTGACCTGTAAATCTACTTGTTGATTGATTTTCCTATAATCTTTACACCTTTACCGCCGAGCAGGTTCGGCTGTTTTCACCTGTGTCTGTTTGTTTGTTGGTTTGTTTGTTCATTAAGCAAAAAGCACTGAACTGATTTCCACCCAACTTGGTGGAGGGATGAGTCGTGAGTCATTTTTCTAGTTTGTTCATTTGTCCATTCCTTTATATATTGTATGAGACATTTGAGATTCCACTGCTGATCTGACTGGATCAAATTTAGAAATATCTCAATGAGCAGCTTTGGTTTCACAAATGAATGACCTCATTACATTACACTGATTGGGTTTGTCCAAAGCAACTGTAGTGTAACTGTGCAATTAACCTCTGTGGGAACAAGACCTTTATGTCACTGGATATTGTGAGAATCTGTCCCTAATGAATAAAAGTATATGTTTGGTGCTTCGTTACAAGAGCTTCTCCTTATTGTACTTTTTCAATGTGCTTGAATTAAAATCTTAAATTAGATGCAGACATGGCTTGAATTGCTAAAGTTAACGCTGCTACAAGTAGCCTACTGTACGTCCTATTGCTTTTTACCCTCTTTAGTAAAGTGTACGCTCTAATTTAAATATGCTTACACAAAAAAATGAGGAGAAATCAAATTTTACTTCAACTTTGATCCAATATTACGGTAGACAATTATTACAGAGTTTCTAATTACTGAGAGGAATGTCTCCATGATGAACGTAAGAGACTGTGCAATGATAGATTATGAGATGGGGGGGGGGGGTACTGGACGTACTAGATTCATGACCAGTCAGTCAAGAGGGAGGATGCATCATTCATGCACAGCCAACACTGTTTTTGTCTTATTTGTGCAAAGAAAAAGTGAAGAAGGCTTCAGCTGGGGCTTTCTTTGTCAACAACTATCCATCTCTCGTATCCCTGCCTCTTTTCTCCTCTTCCCTTACATAACATATGCCATTTGCGGGGCTGTTCTTATCCACCCAGTCCACCGCATAGTCTTCACAAGTGCTTACATTTTTAGCCTGGGTGGGCTCATGCTCTTCTCTCTTTTCATCTCCTCTTGTGTCCTCTTCTGCACTCTACCCTTCCATTTTACACCCACCCAGTTGTTTCCATCTCATCATGCTGTATTCCCCCTCGCTGTCCTCCACCACCTCATCCTCCTCCTCCTCCTCCTCCTCCTCCTCCTCTCCATCCCTCCTCTGAGGACACTCAGCTAGCGGTCTTTGTTTGGCCCGGGCGGCCAGATGTGCATCGGTGCTGCTGAGTGTGTGCCACTGTACGAGCTGAACATCTGCTCAGAGCTGCTCTTTACTGTACATTAAGTGGCTCAAGATGTTAAGCTCTGGATGCTCTGTGCAGCCTGGAGTTCTGTTCATCCAAACCTCTGCTTTCAGAGCTTGATCACAGATTCTAATGGACTATGATGGGCTGTAGGCTCTAATGAACTTGTGACTCTTGGAATTAGAGCTGGACTTTGACCTGTAATGGACACTGATGGTCCAGTTTGACAAACAACAGAGCTATAAGGGCCACAAGGTCCACAAGATAATGCTTTCATCAGAGATGTTTTTTATTATTTAATGTGCTTTTGGCTCCAAAGCTAGACAACCTCCAACTTAAGAGCTTAGCCTGTGTGGAGCTATGCTGTGGGTCCACTTACATAATGTCTAATCTGTCTGTCTTTCCCTCAAAGTCAACATTTACATCCAAGTATGAGGCGAACATGATCGAACATTAACAGTAATGTTCAGATTTAATCCTCTAACGCAACAACAACAACAAAAAAATCCTTGGTTTTGGTGCATTTAGCTGTCGCATTTACCCACCCATGTGTTCCCTTTGACTTAGTGACCACTTTTATTTTTAAAACCGGAGCCCATTCCTCCATCTGTTAAATTCAGCAGCTCAGCTCAGCTCGCCTCAGCTTCTGTTCTCAAGCCATAACAATCTCCTCATGCTGAAACACACTGTACCTGCCCACTAAAAATAGCCCAACGTCGGTTAATGGCTTTATATAAGTCAGTGGGCGTGGGTCTGCGCGGCGAGAGCGATTCAGAAATAGTTATGAATCCTGGGGGGTAGATGGGGATAATGGCTGGTGTTGTGTGAGAGGACTTGGTATAGAATAGGTAACAATGAAAGAGCATGAAAAGAGTTCACCAGAAGGTATAGAATCTACAGTATAGAGTAACATAAGTATTCATATATTGTATGGATCTTATTTTAGATGTCACAGTTTTAATTTTGAAATGAACCAATGCTGAAACGGTTTTTATATTAATGACAATTTTAATTTAGAAAAGTAAATGTCATAAACAATCTGGCAGTTTAGAGGGTGCTATGATGATCAATATAGCAACAACTATTATAGTTTTAATTAAAAATTCAGGGAACCACTTTAGTGATAAGGAAACATCCTCAGGGAAGCATGAATGTACAAATGTACAAATTTCATGGGAATCTGTACAATAGGTGGCATTTCACTATAAAAACTGCTGGTGGAGTTTAGGAAAAACTCAGGGGAACGCCGAAATGAACAGGACACATCCTCTGGGAACCATGAATGTACAAATTTCATGGCAATCCACCTGCCACCAATCGCCTTTTGGACCTTTTGGTGACGAGACCCCCTTTTATTCTAAAATAAATAAATAAAAATTCCACAGAATGCAGTCCTAGCTGAGAATATGCAAGGTCCTACTTTATGAAGCGGAAAGACACTAAATATTCATGTGCTCGTTCATAGAAGATGATTATGTGTACGTGCTGCTGATAAGGAGGAGATTCAGTGGTAGCTTTGACATATTCAAAGTAATTTGCAATTGATATTCAAAGCACGTGTCCGTCATCAAACATGCGCGTATTCACATTTCAGTGTTCATAACATATCAGATAAACACTCGCAGCTTCTTTGGGAAATGGAAGCAAGTGATTGGGTAGAAGACGAAAGGAGGGGACAAGATGACTGAGGTGCTGGTGGGATAGGAAAAAAAAAAAAAACAGTGGCTAAAAAGCGGGTGCAACAACCCAGGGACTGACAGCACTTATTTAGGTTTCCTTTAATAGAAAAACACATCCTGTGCTGGTCCCTTCTCTCAGCTTGTGCTTGTCTCTGTCCAACTCTCAATGGTGTCTTCTTTGAAAACACACACACACACAGGACATTTCTTAAGCCATATACACACACACACACGGGGCTTAGTGCTGCACTTGCTGTCAGAAGAGGGGGAGAAGGAAAAAGAGGCAGCAGAAAGCCTCTAAAAGCTCAGCAGAAATGTATTTATAGACAGAAATAAAAGGATTATACCTCCATGAAGGAGTAGGGGAAAGCCAGTGATTTCCAGACATGCCAGATGCTGTAGAATCTCAGTCAGAGGGAGAGCGGGGGCGGGTAGGAAGACACGAATGTGGGGGAAAGAAAGTGGAGGAGAGGAGAAGAGAGATGGGACTGACAGATGGAGAGAGACAGACTGACAAAAAGAAACAAGGACTGCCGCTTTCTCAGTTTTACTTCACTAGCTTCAGATTGGCCTCCGAGCCACATCAGACCCTGGTAATTATCCCCTGCCAGCTTGCTAGGAATAGGGTGGCTTTTTGTTGGGGGGGGGTGGAGGGGAGCCTGCTAAGTGTTAATTACTAGAATAATGAGAAAGCTACCTTTCTCCAAGTGTGTGTGCCTGTGTCAGTGTGTGTGTGTGCGCGCTCTGCTGTATGTGAAGGTACTTTTGGATTACTGGCCTTATTTTAAAAGTATTAAAAATGACTCTGACTTCTTATTTTTCTTCCTAATGCCGTCCTGCTTTTGAGCGCGAGGAGGGATAAAAGGAAAATCCACCAAACAGCTGTCAAAAGTGGAGCCACTGCCAACGATGAATTACGTAACATCCCCCGAACTCATTTCAATCCCTGCATATTCCATTCATATTCCTACAAATTAAAAGTGCCGACCCCGTTTCCTCCCCCCACTTCTCTTTTTTGACTTCTTCTACGCCTCACGCTGTGCAGATGTTAGCTCCCGGATGTGCGCATGCAAGTGTTAATACCCTGCCTGAGTCCTCTCACTGTTGCTAAGGAGAATACAGTCGAGCCTTTAGAGGGGGAAAAAAAGCAAAGAGAAAAGAGGAGGGGGGGGGGGATGAATAGAAGCTCATGAAAAGAAAGAGGAGGAAATGAGGCAGTGGGTGACAAGATTTCAGCTGAGGAGGAGACAGTCTGTCAAAGCAGTGGGAAGGTGCAGTACGATAGCTCATCGCCGTTACTTAAATGGAAGTGTATGTAGCTTGCATACAGGCTGAATTCACTGAATAACACACACACACACACACACACACACACACACATATGCGCATACACAGTCTTCTTCCGCAAATTAGGAGAGTGTAAAATGAGAGTAAATGCATATTAAGATCTATTGTGGGATGTTGTTGCAATAATTAATAAGTCCTTCAATGTCATTATCGGTTGTTAAACACCTAAACTGCTCATGTATGAGTTAATGTGTCTGTGTAAATACTTATGCATGTACAAATTTACATAATATTGACACGTGTGTGTGTGTGTGTGTGTGTATGTATGTCACAGTCACATCCAACGTTTTTTTTTTTTTGTGTGTGTTTTTTTTTTCACTCCGCTTAGCAAACCCATCCATTCGGACTGTGACATGGCCGCAGTCTAATGCACGAGGTCAAGGGTTCAACTTGTATCCGTCCAAATGGCGTGCGTTAGAAGTAGGATGGCAGGGACGGCCGCCAGAGATTACAGGCTGGAGAGAGAGAGAGGACCACTATGTACACTGCTGGCCTTTCAAGTCGGCTGCTAAACAGCGCTGCATGTGCATGAAAAATTCAACATTTGAAGCCAGATATGGATGTTCTGCAAAGGATGAAGGACTCTTGGTTTTCAAAGTAATGCCAGTTTGTACGTGAAGGCATCAGAAATATATTAGAGATGTTAAAAAGTAAGTAGACTAAGGTAAAACTTGATTTTTCTGCCATTTGAAGAGTAAGATTTAGGCTGCAACTAACAACTGTTTTCCTTATTGCCTATAACTTTTGGATTTACAATCACATAAAACAAAAAAACAGCAAATTCTCAAAAATTAGAGGCTGTAATGAAGAAATTTTGCTTGAAAAATGACCTCAAATAATTAATTTCCCTCTGATCGACTACTGATAATTGATAAGTTGACTGATTTAGAGACTGATTATAATTTAAGGGCATCATAACTTGTTAAAGTCATGTAGCAAGATTTTCTCTGATCTTTTACACATCAGCTTTAGACTTGTAATTTCAAATTAAGAGCTCAGAGATCATTTTAATGCACAGGCTTCCAAAATGCCACGTTCTGCTGCTGTATCTATCATTCTGTGTTTCCTATCCATCATTTCAAATCCCTTCTATCTGCAGCAGTGGCATCATCTGGTAGGTATCAAAAGACACTGACACCTCCCCATCTGCCCGGAGCTGAGGAGTGAATAGCAAGGAGCACAGAAAAACATATTAAACAGAGTGAAAGGTCCCATCGGAGCAATGCTCTACTTCTGTGACAGAGAAGTGAAAAATAATCCCCCCACTGGGACCTCCATGACGATAATTTTATCGATGTGGAATTGATCATTTGAGCGGCCATCTCTGCACCTCCTGATAAGACACACTATAGTTAGTAGGTTACATAACACAGCTATCTTTTTATCTGCCTGATAATCGTTGTCGTTCTACAGTGTAATGAAACACCACCGAGACGCCACCGAATATCAGACAGATTTTTACACAAGATGTTAACAGAGAGAGCCACTTCCGGGTCAGCTTGCAGGTTAAACTGTAACAATTACAAGTATATGCAGTAAGTTATACAGTGACAACTGAAGCAAAAAGCCCCCTCAAGTAAGACTCAAGCATTTTTTCACTCATTTTCATCTGATGTTGTTTCCAGCATTGTCCTGGAAAGACCATGAGGAGAATCTAACTGTAAGTCCCTGTAAAGCAGCTCAACATAAAGATGTTATTCTGACCTGCAGTAGGGGAATATAAAAAACTAAAAATCATCGTCACCGGTCCATAAAATCTGCTATACTTCAATCTATACGTGCACACTCCCCAAGTCTTCCTCCATTAGCAGAGATGCCTGCAGCATTGAATCCCATTTCCATCATAAAAAAAGCTACTTTATTATGCAAGTGCAAAAATGATGCATATGCAGCAAGTTTGAGAATGGTCCATGCTGTGGTTCTGCAGTAAATAAAGTACTTTACTGTGTGATGAATGTAAAGTAGCTGCACTCTGCAGGGGGAACTCCCCCCCCCCCTCCACCCCCCCACCACTGATGATTTTCCATGGACGACTACAATCCCTATAGCATCTGAAAATGTACTGAACAGGAGTAGATCGTCAGTCTTGTAGGCTACATCATCCAGCTGTTTCATACTGAGTTTAAACGTAATGAATTGAGGGGAAAACATCTCCATTTTGTTGATCGTCTAGAACCCCCACAAACCCCCTTTGGAGGTCCCCGGACCCCACTCTGGGGGAAACCCTCATGCTCCGCCAGATGTTCACAGTGCCCAGCGGCGATGTGAGCTGGTGTCAGTGCTGCTGCTCGCCTCTCATTGCGGTGCTGCTGTCAGACTTGGGATCAAAGCCAAAGCAGGAGTCGAGAGCTCTGCGCTAAAACATTTTGTTCTGATTCTTAGCCGCACCTTGGTTGCGGGTTTTTCTTTTTGGGGAGGGGGGGTATGACGGTGTGGAGTGAGTGAGCAGAGAGAAACAACAGCAGATTTAATTCCCTGCGCATGCTTGCTGGAGTGAAATGACACGGTTAATTCCATACAGGTGCACGATGTTGACACAAGGTTTTATATGGACGGAGTGAAAATCGCCGCTCAGACCGCAGCGCGCAAAAATAACTCAAAGAACTGCACTTGTAGCCCGGGCCAGTTGTTACAAACTGATCCGGTCTATAACACCGAACATGATTTACCGCTTTCAACACACACAGGCACTCACCTCGCTCATCTTGGAAACGTGCGCGGAGGGAGTTCTGCAGCAGAAGTGGACTTCAGTCTTGTCTGGTCTCCGTGCTCAGCCCCTTGTCAGAACCGAAGCCAAAAACGTGAGGCGGTGCTGCAGTGAGTGTTGGACTGTGGGAGGAGGATGAGACGGTCTTGTTGCCGGTGGATGCTCCGAGACCGAGGGACGCGGCGGGCTGACAGAGTGAAGTGATGCTCAGTTGTCCTCCGGTACAGATGATGGAAGGAAGCTTTAGCGCCTGTAACGGTGCGGTTTATGGGCAACAGGATCTCTCTCTCTCTCTTTCTTTCTCTCTCTCTGTCTCTCTCTCTCTCTCTCTCTCTCTCTCTCTCTCTCTCTCTCTCGCTCTGTCTCTCTCTCTCTCGCTCTGTCTCGCCCACTCAGTCTCAACCAGTCACCAGGGAGTAGACTATTGGCCTAGTACAGGGATGTAGGCTAATAGGTACATAATAAGAGAGGTAACCCTGGAGCATTTAACTCTGCCATTCACGGAATAGTATTAATTGATGTTTTATATTTAGCATATTTCTTTATTTTCCTTTGTATTCTTATAGACTAACGATTTTCATAGAGACAAATGTGTTATAAATTAACAAATTAAAAGATTGGGTCTGATTTTGCACCTTTTACTAAACCCTCCGCAACAGAGTTGATTTTTTTTTTACAACAGTGATTTAATTTTATCACCCCCGTTTGAAAAGCCAGCGACATTAATGTGTGATTTTCTTTCATGAATTTCACAATAAATTCAATTTGTTATATCACACAAGCATAACTTAATTATATTTTGAAGTTGAAATCGGCATCACATTATAATGTTGTTATTGTTTGCACTTTTAATGGCATAATCATATATACTGCTATTTTTAATTTGAAAAACCACAACGTTTTCAATTTTATTTTGAAGGTAAAGTCAAAGACGTCCGGTTTTGTGCGAGCCTTCTGCTGACTTTACTCAGGTTGAGCTTCATTTCTTGAGGGCAACCACAATAGCAGTGTATTGTGTGGCTCTGTGTAATTAATGTAATTATATCTTATTGGTGCCATTTCAAAATGACCTCATTTGAAGTTATAATAATCCAGAATAGGAGTTGGTTATGTCAACCCTATCATAAGTGTCTCCACTGGAGGGCGCCGTTTCGTGATATGAACCCTCATGCTGAAATCTCAATCAGCTCCTGGTTGGGAGCCCCAGGTACTGATAATTAGGCAGTAATTAATTAGTTGATGCCTGAAGACATTTTTGGTCTTTACAGTTAACAACATTTGTGTTGCACTTGGGAAGAATGGCTGAGGTACATACTGTAGATGGATGACGAAATGGGCCGACCCGACCGGAGCCCAGGGGCTCAAGAGGTCAGGGGTCCCCTGAGCCGGACCTTCTGTACTTGCTTTTGGTTTAGTTAGTGTCAAGTTTAAGCTGCTAACTGCTGCTGACATTACATCTTTATACTCCTGAATTAGTAACATTACATGCATAACATCCAGATATTACACATAAACTTTTCTCAGCTTTTCTCTTGCCTGTTCTGTATCCACATGTCGACTTTCTCCCCTCTTCTGTAGTGTCAACATTAAGTTATTACACCATCCTCCTCATTCTAGAGACAACGATCATGCAAGTAGCATGTTTCCGCAGACCTGGAGACGGATATCTCATTTCTAGGACCTCAGTTTTTGGTGACCCTGCCACGGTACCGGAAACCCAGTATATTCTAAACCTGCGCAGATTACTACCCCTACCCCTACCCCTACCCCTCACCAATTTGCTAGGTGGCACTGTAGCGGTCTTAGGACTGCGGTCCTGAGAGTCCTGAAACTGCAGCCTCCGGTACTGCAGAAACATTACTGGAGTGATCAAGCTGTAGGGGAGGAAAGTAGAGTCCTTCAAAATTCCCCAATTCCATGCAGTTCTGCTTAAAGCCACAAGAGGGCTTTAAAGCTCTTCTCTAAAAGTTGTGGTTACTTCTGCTCGCTGGGAAACAAGCAGTGTAGTGTGGAGCAGCTTGATTCAGACTGTGGAATGTACTGCAGCATCCCAAACTTCCCTCCACATAAACAAGACGTCTGGTGTTTCATGCAGTCACATGATGTGTTTACCATCTCAGATTATGTCAGTATTTAAATCTTAAAAGAGAAATGGCATCGGGTGCAGAAAGACATAAGAAAGAGAGACTGGGTTATTTTTGTTTGTGTTTATTTATTTCTAATGTGTTTTATTTTTTTTATTTTTTTTATCTGTCCACAAAGTCATATTAGTCACTACTATGTTAGATCAGTTTTCCCTCACTGCAATGGCAGTCAACTACACAAGAGCCCAAACCCAGCATGGCCCCCTCGCCTCACAAAGATTTGTCATTTTTTCCAAAAAAAAAAACCTTCTTCAATATGATCACAGAATAAACGCTGTATTTAGAAACAGCTTCTCTGTTAGCCATTAAATTCTAATCGTATCCTTTTGGTGAAATATTCTGATTCAAAATCAGGAAATAAGGTGCAATTTTCACATTTTCACACAAGTTGTATTCAGTTGAAAGAATGTGCAAATCCGAAGAGAGAATTCTTTTTTTTGTTGAGAATTGTTTTTTTTTTTTTTGAACCTTTCTTCCCACTCAACTCAGACTCAGATAAAATTAAGGATGCCTTTTTGTGTATTTTCATGAACTGAATGAAGTGAGCTCACCCTTGTTTTGCTCAGTTAATGGATGTCAGTGTCAGATGTCTCATATAGAAGCTCCTCTCAAAAAAAAACAAATGGAGAAACAAACCCTCACCACTGAGAAATTTTCTTAAAAGCTTTCGCAAGAGCACACAAAGTGATTATAATTATGTGATAGCTTGGAACAATTTAATCTAAAAATCCAGTGTGTCAGGTGGCACATGAAAACAGATGTATATATAATCTGACTTCTTTAAGAGAAATGATCGACTTTATAGATACATTTTCATGTAACAGATGGTTTAGATAGACCATTGAAGATGTTATAATGAGTTTCACATGTTTTCTAGAGAAGCTTCTTCTGATTCCACACGAGCTAAAATCTGTTTCAGAAACATAGCAGGGCAAAACACTTAGTAAATAGACAAAATAGTAAAGTTTCCCCCAAATTAAATTATACCTTCAATAGAATAAATGATTGGCTCAAGTGCTGCTTCAGATTTTCAGAGAGGAATTTCCTTTCTCTGAATTTTCTCTGCACATTTTTTTGGAAATCTGTCCCCACTCGGGGGTTTTGTCATTTGACATCTAGGATGATTGGCAGGCATTTTTTATTCCCGTCTGCCGATGGGAGGAGAGGAAGGGACCATCACTCAGGTTTGTGCTCTCTTTAAAAAAACACAACATCTCTAGTGCTATCTGTACAACATTCAACAACACATTTCTCTTGTTTTTTTTTCTTGTTTTTTTTTTTTAACCATAATGCCAAAACAATAATAATTATCATTATAAGAAGAGCATTTTTCCATCTCAACGGCATTGAACAAACACCACACAAACTGAAATAAAAATCTAATAAAGGCCTCAATACCAGATAGTACACGTCACCTTCAAGTGGTGCTAGAGATAGACAGTTTACGGACGAGAGAGGGACACGGAGGAAGAGCAAGCGTAAGAGCGAGAAAAGGAGAGAGAGAAAGGGGCTGAAGAGAAAGTATGGGAAAAGAAGACAGAAAAGGAAAGAGAGGATAGGTGAATTATTGTGTTTTCTCAAGATGATACATGCTTTAGAGTCACATCGGACATGTTTTGGCACCTCATGAGATTAAATACAATATTCATTAGTCTTAGACTTGGGCTTTGGTTTACCAAGGGTTAGTATGAAGACCAAAAGTAGTCTAACCCTACATCTATAATGATTTTTTACTTGTCTAAGGGTTAGGTAGTCCTTTCTTTCAAGAGTCTAGCCATGCTAGATTGTAATTAAGGCCTAGTGACCTTGTTTAAGGCCGAACGGGCCTGAACCGTAGGAGAGAAACATGGCATGAAAACACCTTCCCCCAGGAGAGAGGGGTCAGGAGGTAAAGACACGAGAAAAAGATTAAGAAAATGGGCTGAGGTGATGAAGGAGAAGCGGAAGAGAAATAGGGGAAAGGGAGGACAGTGGAAGGACAGAGACAGGGAGGAAGAATAGATAGTGTGTAGATATAGGCTAAGTGCTTTTGGTGAGTTTTACAAAATACACCAGGAAGTGCTTGAAACAGAAGGCACGGTGGCATTGACAGTAGTTGTTAAGGAGACACCACTAAGGGACTTTCACTACAAAACTCATAAGGTGCTCTAAAAAGAACTTAGACACATTAATGCACATTAAGGTGTGGTTGCAATCAAAGGATACCCCATCAAAAAGTAGTCTAAGTAGATAAATAATGGTTGTTAGCCAGCGTAAAGGGGATATTACTACCTCACTTTTTCTTCCATAAATATACCTTCAAGCCACAAGAATAATAGATTGATATTTTTGAATCTATAGCAGTAGGTGTGTTTGTGTTTCTGCAAAACTGATTTTGAACCTTCTTTAACAACCAGTTCAGGGGTTGGATGTCTGATACACTGATCAACCGATTGACCGATCTTGCTAATCGATGGGGTAAATCTAATGAAACCACAGCTTTACACATTTAAAAAAGACAACAGAAAGTGACACCTTCCATTGAAAAAATGTTTGGTCTATCCATAAAGTCAAAATAAAAACAACTACTTTGGGAACTCAAACCTTGCACAGTGCTCTGTATAGACATTCCAACTAGTCTTAGCTCACAAACATTATAATCAATATTACCTATATTGATAACCTTTTTCTGTAAGCATCTTGAAATGAAAATAAACAAAAGTCTGCTTTTTTTTTTCTTGTCTTTACAAAAGCTACACATATTCTACTGGGATGTCTATGCATTTGTTAGTGTTTTAATAATTACTCCTACCATTGTCTTTTCTTTTCTTATAAAAAAAAAAGAAGAGAGGGAATCTACTCATCTAAAAGACACCGTACCCCAAGAGCACAGTAAGTTTCTCAGATTTAGTCCTCTTTGTCAGGGATACTGCTTTCTTTTTCATTCTCTACCTTGTATCTTCTCTCCTGTGGAGAAAAATTTAAATTGTTTTTTTTTTTTTTTTGACACAGTTGCTAAGTCTCAGTCTCTTTAAAACGATGTGTCAGTTGATTGTGTTCGGGGGCTCGAGCGACGTCCCTACGGCCCTCAAACAGACTCCCGCTCTGTGGTTTGTTCTCTTCCATAAGTCTACGATGACCTTGAGTTGCCTTGGCAGCCCCAACCCACATCCGGCACCACTGTAAACACTGAATTTTGAACCGTGGCCCCTTTTTTTTTATCGCTTAGCCTTTGACCTCTTTCATTGCATTATACATCACCTACGTTTTTGTTTTTAGGCTGAGCCACAAACGGCTGCCGTCTGTGTCAAGGACATCACGCTACGATGTAGCATTTCTTTTACAACTTAACTATTCACAACAACCTAGAACCACTTTTAACAAATATACTGTACTTAAATTGTTTTAAACTGTATATTCAGATAAAATGAATGACCTAGCAGAGCCTTGATGCGCAGGAATACCAGAGACTCTCTTGATAACATACAGTACATGAACAGGCACTAACTGAAAAAAAAAAAAATATTACAAACTTTTCTTTCTGTTTTTCTTTAGGACAATCATCTAGAAACACTTTTCAGACAAACAAGGCAGTGATATACAGTTGAGAGAAAGCACATGGCCTGCAACAGTTACCTCATGCCTTAATTTAATACCAAATAGCTTAGCTGAGGTTCACAGCTTGAAACGTTTCTAGACTAATCTTTCCTCCATGTCTGCATGGGTTGAGGAGGAACTTGAAGCTTAAGGTTTCAAACTGTTCAATGGTCAGTCAGGAGAGCATCTCTTCACAGCTGGCTTCACCTTGGTCAGTATAGTAGTCTGGGAGATACAGTCCATTAAAAGTGTGGAATAAATGCATTGCAACGCACTCTGGAATGATGCAGGCTCTGCCCGAGATCTATTTCTTTCATTTATCAAATAGGAGATCATCTTAAAAATCATCCATCTTGGAGTGAAGGTTGAAAAAAAAATAGAAAAAGTGGCCTACAAAATCCTGAAAAGATGCATCCATGCTCTTTTGTACAGGAAGTTCACTGTATTTTGTGGTGGACCACACTGTCAGAACTGAAGAAGACAAATAATTTCGGAGGGAACATAACAGCTGTGATTTTCGTCGCCATCCTTTTCAAACCCCTCTGAAATTTGCTTTCAAGACTCCTCACGTCTCTCTTGAAATTAAAGTATAAATCTTCATTTAACCTTAAAACCCTTTTCTTTCTGCAAAGCTTCCCACCTATTCTTCTTCTTTTGTGGCAAATGTAGTTGAAAACATTAAACCCAACTCTCCCATTTAAATGGTGTTATCCATAATAGCTTTAATCTGTTAAGACTCTATCCTCCTCTCCTACCATGTAGTTGGAGCTCGGGGTTGGTGAAAGCACGAGGGACATCCTCAGATCCTGGTCCTGCGAATCCTCCAGACTGCTGTTTTCCAAATTCTCTTCCAATTCCTCCTCTTGGTCTTCCTCCTCCATCTCCAGCTTCTCCTTGAATCCCAGACCGTCTCTTACATTCTTGGATACTGAGGCCATGTTGGAGTCTGGGTGGTCAAGAACATCATCCAGATGTTCTGTTTTATCCTCAGAGAGCCCGTTGAGGGTCTGGGCCTGGGATGAGGACCATTCCCCCAGGGGTGCCTGGGACTCAGCCTCACTTACATGCCTCCATATCCCCAAGGAATCAAGGTCGGAGTGATCCGTTCGGGGCTTGGTGGCCTTAGGGGCTCCATCATCATCTACGGTAGTCGAAGAGCCTCTTTTGCGCCTGGACTTACTGGTGTGATTGACCTGGAGATGCATGGCCATCAGCTCTGCTGAGGACGTACGGAAAGGGCAGAACAAACACTGGCTCAGTTTGACCCCTGATGAACTATCACCTCCATCGACACCTCCTCCTTCCCCTACGCTCATGACTCCATCTTCTTCAATCCCTCCAAGGCCAGGTGATGGACGACGGGACAGATCCAGGGGTTCAAACCCACCCTCGTGAGTTGAAGGTGCAGGCCCTTCCTTGTCATTTGATGGCTGAACCATTCGGCTAGTAGTAAGGGGCTTACGCCGGGACACTTTAGGGGCCTTCGGAGGGGGAGACTCCCTAATCCAGCCTCCTTCCATTCCACCTTGGTAAAGGGCTCCCATCACCCCAGACAGATACCTGTACTGGGTCTCCAAGTCAACATCCCTTAGAGCTGCCAAGGCCTTTCGATGCTCCCGCTGGTCTGGAAGCCCCAGAAGCCAGGACTGTTGGCTCGGCCGAGAGGAGGGGCTGTCTGTCGGGCCTCGATTGACTGGGCTGTGGTTGATTTGGGATCGGCGCTGCTTGCCTTGCCCAGAGGTTCCGGAGGTCAAATTGTTGATAGTGGAGGTGAGACCGGCAGAGGAGGAATTGGAGGAGGCTGACAAGGCGTTGCGTTGCTCCCTGTGGTGCCGCTGGAGGTGGTACTTCAGCGAGCCTGACTGGGTACCCGCATAGTCACAGTGGGGACATTTGTAGGGTCTCTCACCTAGAGAAAATAGGATTACAAAAAATAAGATTGGAAAAATGGCATTGGCACCTACCAGATCATCACCCAGCATATGAATGGAAAAGCCAGAGAAAGCAGGCTGGTAAAAAAAAAAAAAAAAAAAAAAAAAAAAAAAAGTACAACGTCATGTGAAAAATGATGAAAGTCCACCCCCATCCCCCAGGTGAAGCTGAAGGGCCATTGAATTAGACTGTTTTAGCTCATTTACCACAAATCGCAGACACTTAACATTGGTGCTAACCATTTTGCAAAATTAAATGCAGATCTGAAGTTCACTGTGATGGATTACACAGGAAAGTTTCAAGAGTCTGCTAAATGGTTTTCATACCATATTGAAAAAAAAAAAAAAGCTAATGGCTGGCTGAGAAAAACACATTCAATAATCTGAAACAACACAGCGTTTCTTATTACAAAATGGCCAGCAGTGTTATTTTAGGAGCAATATTTTCACACGTACAGTATGGTAAAGCAGTGTTGAGGGGGGCGATGTAGTTACACGTTTTAAAGGGAGATGGCAGTATTCCATCACCGATTAAAAATGACACTGCTGGGAATGATAAAGTGGAGGGGGCATCATGCTGGAGGCATATCAACAGCAGGATATGTATTACATTTGAAAAGCGTAAATGATATTATTCACAGGAACAAAAAACTGATCACACAAGAAAGACACAGCAGACACAGCTCTATTGATGAATGCAGATCCACATGCAGTGGTGAACAATTTGATTTTATTACTGGAGCAAAATATAATGATGGGATAAAAGTCTCAAGGGGCAATGATATTCTCAAGAGGACCGTAATATTAAGAGTATGAGTAAGTATTATAATTTGATGCCTTCACTCAAATTACTGACCATGTGCTAATCACTTGATGGCAAAGAGACGCAATAGTGCATGAGAATAAGAGATATATGCTATCATGAATAATATAGCTGTGGTGTGATGGGTCCTGTCAGCTGTACATGAGCACTCATGATGGCAATACTAAATAGATTTCATTTAATGCACTTTGGGGCACTGTTTTGCTGGAAAGACTTGGATGAGCTCCAGATACCAGTTGCTGGAGATTTGTAGCATCTCAAAATGGTCTTGATTTTGATCAAATACATCCAGCGAAGGCAAATAATAAAAATGACAATGACTCATGCTGATAAAGTCTTATGAATATGGATCGTTAATTAGGAGTGTGAGTGAGTGCTGTGAGAGTTCTCATTTTTCATTAAAGTCCTACTCACTTGTCACCAGAAATTCAATATGTTTTTTAAATTTTTGTTTTATTTCTTGAATCTTGGAAACGCAGGTTAGAGTCAGTCTGAAAGAGTCTGTCTCGTCGCCCCGTGTCTCGGCTCTACTGTCAGAATAGATTGGCTTGCTTCAAAGACCAGGTCAGAGAATGTGAATCCCAGGAAGATTAAAGGCAACAAATGTTTTTTATAGAGAAATCTGTGAGCATAGACTTGATGTCATGATGAAATGTAGGAATATACATTATCTAAAAAACACTAAGCCAAACCAGATTCACTTTATACAATTTAGATTTGGGCAAATCAAGTCAGAGAAAAATGAAAAAAAGCACTATTACTTGAGAAAAAAACATTATATATAGCTTTTTACAGAGATTTTGCCAGTTGTATTACCTGGACTGGCTTGATTTTTTTTCTCTCTCAAAAATCATTGTTAATATACCCTCAAGCAAGGCACTTTGTGCAGGAGTTGCTCCAGTGGAGCTGCTCAGTTGCCTGCAGTAGAGGGCTATGATTAGCGCTGGCCAGCTCTCTGAGGTGATGTGTAAAAAAGAAGAAGGTAGCGCTGCTCACTGAACCCTTTCCAGGGATTTATAAAGGTTAAAAAAAGTAAATGTGGTTTGTTAAACTCACAGCAGTTTCTCACCTGTGTGAACTCTCAGGTGCACTTTGAGATGGTGTGAAGAGCGGAAGGCTTTACCACAGTAGGGGCAATCTTTTATCCCTCTGCCGCGCACTCGCTCCCTGATGGGAACTGAAGGTATGGAGGAGACTGCTGTCAAACCGTTTTCTCCTGCAAGTGGAGAAAAAGGTGGAAAAAATGTAAAGATAATAGCTGGCGTGAAGGGGCCCCATGAGAGCTTCTATTTACAACTGAAAAGCTCTAAGAAAATAATATACTCTTGTGATAATAATACCATTACATGTGAGAAAACAAACACAACCCAAAAGACTAAATAGATTAAAGCGGATGTGATTGTACCTTTGAAACTTGAGATGACTGAGTGAAACCCTGTAGTTGTTCCTGCTTGTTGCGATCCACCACTGTGCAGTTTTGATTCCTGTCTCACTTCTCCCGTTTGTTGGGATCCGCCGCTGTGTAGCTGAGATTCCTGTCTCACTTCGCCGCTGCCTCCTCTTCCTAGCCCCACTCCTCTACGACTACCACTTCCCTCCTCCTCTCCACCACCTCCTTTCTGGGGTCTCTGAGTGTGAACGCGAGCATGAACCACCACCTGCTGCAAACTGCGGAAGAGCTTTCCGCAGTCAGGGCATTCCCATGGCCCTCCTGCGCCTCCAGACTCCTCCCTTGGATCCAGGCCTCCAAGGTAGGCTCTGACTTGATCAGCCTCAGTGATCACAGAGCTCCGACTCGGGCCTCGCTGACCTTGCTGCTGGCCTCGCTGGTGGGGTCTCTGCTGCTGCTGCTGCTGCTGCTGAGCAACTGCCAGGCTGCGAGCCACCAGTTGCCACCAAGTTGCCTGGTCCCCTCCTTCAGATACCGATGCTGCAGTGTCACCTGTGCCCCTTGCCGCTCCCCCTCCTCTTCCTGGGTCCCCTCCTCCTGGGCCGCTAATCCCACCACCACCGTTTCCCATCTCTGCCACCTGAGCCACGGCCTGAAGTCTCTCCATGCAGCTGGCCCCACTACCATCACTGGGCAGCCCCAGGTAGCCCAGGATGGCTGATTTGCTCGAGCCCATACCCATTCTGCCTCCAGTGTCTCTCTCTGACCTTCCTTGTCCACCTCTGCCACCTCCTCGCTGGGCCAGAAGGAGGCTGGAGTAGAGGGCATTCAGAGACTGATTACTTGCAGAGCCTTTGGCCTGCTGCTCAGCACCTGGTCCCCCAAGAGTTCCCAGTCCAGCTTTCAGCCCAAGCTTATTGAGATGTACTTTCATGTGATTTTTGAGGAACCAAGGCTCCTTAAAACCACGGCCGCATACCTGGCACTTATGGTCCAAGGAGTCCTTGTGCTTTCGCATGTGTCCTTTGAGGAACCAAGACTGGGTAAAGCGCTGTCCACATGTATCACAGCGAAATGCTGGCAGTGAAGAGGCTGCAGCCCCTGTAGCAGCTGATGTCATCTGTGGGGTGCTTGGTGCTGGGGCTGGGGTATGGGTCGGTGTGGGCACAGGGGTGTCGGGGGTCGCAATAATTGGCCTGGAATTGAAGGACGGCGGTAGAGCAGGTACCTCAGGAGAAGGGTGGCACTCCTGCAAGTGAGATGCCAGGCTCTCTTCTTGGCTGGCAGAGAAAGGACAAAGAGTGCATTTATACGGGTTGTGGAGAATGCGGACATGTCGCGCCAACTCCGAAGCTGTGCGGAATTTTCCTTTGCAGGCATGGCAGCGAAATGTAGGCGCTGTGGGCGTAGATGCGCCCTCCCCAGTGGTAGAAGAATAGGGAGAGGTCACAGAAACAGGATCCTCTGTCAGTGGAGGGGTCAATGGTGTGCTGTCATCCAGCAAAAAGTTTGGATTGTGGTCTGTCTGTAGGCCCTCATCTAAACCTTTGACCTCACCATCAACATCCTCTTCTTCTGTGAGATGCTGGATGAGAGTCCCTGGCAGTAAACGCTGGTTTGTGTGACCTCTGTGATTCTGGATTATGTCTTTGTGGTTCTGTTGGACCTTGAGTTGCTGCTTTAGGGGTGCTGAGGGGAGTCCAGTCCGGTAGAGAGCTGAAGCCCGGCGGTCTCTGTCCAGACTGTGAGCTCGGGCGTGAAGAGACAAAATACTTTGGAATCGGAATCTCTTCCCACATACGTGACAGGGAAACCTCAGCGCAGGCCCTGATGAGGCCCCTCCCACTCCAGGTATCGCCCTGGTAACAGTATCCTTCTGGAACAGCTGGAGGTCTAGCTCGTCGTTGCAGTTTCCACTCTGCCCTGAAGAGAGGGCCAGCTCAAGGGCTCCAAACCCAAGGAGTGGTGCTGATGGCGTAGCTGGGGGAGAGGTATCCAAACAAGGGCTGCATCCAGCTTCTTGTCCCCCTCCTCCTGGGAACAAAGCCACTGCTGGGGTCGGGGATGGAGGAACTCCATCCAGCCCTTCCTCGTCATCTTCTTCATCAACATCGTGGTGATTGTTGTTATTGTCCTCGTGGAGGGGGAAGGGAGAGAGGGGGAAATAAGGCGTGGTGTCTGGGCTCTGAGGAGAAGGTTCGGGGCTGTGGATGGGCAGGACGACAGGGCTGTCAGGTAGAGAGAGCTGGGTGTGAGGAGATGACGCCTGGGGGCTGTGGTCCAGGGACGGCAATGTTGGGGGAGACTGGGGCTGCTCACAAGAAAGAGACAACACACACTCTGGCGGAGAATCCATCCTCTATCAGTACAAAACAGAGAGAAAGGTAGACAGACAGATAGTGAGTGGGATGATGACTTTAGAGGAGTTACAACTTTAAAAACGTAGAGGAAAGGTTAAATTTGCATGTTGCGCATAATTATCTTTAACTGCAACTTGACCTTGACCAGATCTGGAAAACAGCCAAAAAAATAGACCATTTACTGTTTACCATTAACCTAACAGGTTCATGTGTCTGTATGTGAATGCAAATTGTATGTACAGTATGTGAGTAAGTATGCAAACAGTAAAGAATTACCAGCAGTGTGTGTGATATTATGCCATTCTTTAGTGTCTCGGCTGATGGGGGACACACTTCTGTGGCAGCCTCCTCCTTTGATTTTCTGGGGACAAAAACAAACTAATGATCAATGATGATAAATGAGAAACTCAACTTGAATATGAGTTATTTGCAATCAAAAATCCTTTAAAAACACACATTTTAGCACATTATTGTAGCTGTAATCTAACGAAAGACTTGAGTAAATTAACAGTATCTGTGTCAATGTAGGCGTAAATGCTTTTGAAATATTGAGCAATGAACTGCAGGTAGCAGATTTTTGTCAAACAGGATTAAACATTAATTTGCACTGATATTCTTTGAATGCATTCCATCATAAAGGCTAAAAGCATACAATCAAATGCACACTAATTATAGCACTGGTTGTGTTTTAATGCATGTAAATGTTAACTACAAAGCCGATTTGATTTTGATCTTCATGTACTCTTTAGTCTGCTTAGGTGTATGCATGCGCTTCGATGTGTAACAGGTGTACACCTGTTCTACGTCCTGCAAGTGCTCACTATGCACTCCGGCATACTGTTAGCACATATGGGATGATTAGTCGGAGTGTGAATGTGCATCAGCTTGTATCTGCGTGGGTGTCCGTGTGTATTTAGGAGTTAAGGGCACCACAGGACATGGACTGTCCCAAACAGGATGGGCGCGCGATGTTTTGACTTCCCCACACGCCCTTCCTGTACACTCATACAGTAGCAGCTTTTTGCTTAAATCACGACTGCAGACAGACACATACAGTATGCATGTACTTATGCACATCAGTATCTCTCAATCTACTGCCTGGGTGTGGTGCTTTGACCCATACACTGCTTAGTCATGACTTGTTTAAGTAATCTACAAATGTAAGCTTATTCTACTGTTGTGTTTACTGTACTGCAACCGTCACCGTAGATAACAGAGTCAGCTAAAATGTAAAGCGTGATATACAGCATATTCAACACACAAGCATTTTGGCAAGCACGCTCACACATCCAAATATTTTGAGTGCACAGCAGTTTGCATCTGTTCGACTGGATTTATGCACATAGGCTGTTTTTGTCCATCATTTGGTGGAGTTGAGAAGCAGCAGAGGCGTCCACAACAAAACAAAAGGTCATCAATCATTGTGGCAAAACAATGGAACATCTGTGTTCGCAGGTGTGTCGCCCATATTTGTGTTCATGCGGCGGTATGGTCACATATGTGTTTATATGATCTGTTGGATTTGTGTATGTGTGTGTTTGTGTGTGTGTGTGTTTTGTGTGTGTGTGTGTCACTGAGCCTGGATGACAAAGAGATTCTCATGTAGCCAGTTGACATTTTAGCTCAGCTATGACTCACAGGGATATCACACCATATCAATCACATAAACACACACACTCACACACAACCACAGACACACACACGCTCACACAGAGTCCTTTCTTAATCCACCATTATTGTTCTTTCTCTCCCTGTCTTCCTTTCCCTTCTGTCTTTCTCTCCTTGATTCATACTCCTCCCATCCCCCTCTCATTCTCTCGCTCCCTCCCTCCGTCTATTATTCACTAATTTTCTTTCATTCTCTCCCTCTCTCTTTCTTTCTCTCCTGCAGTGTTGCCAGTTGGCAGAGTGCCAGGGAATGCTGATATCAGCTGGTAGATTGGGCCCTGCCAACATGGCGAAGAGCAAAAATGAGAAAGGCGGCAGACAGAGAGAAAGAAAGAGAGAGACAGAGAGAAACATACAGTGCAGTTACAAACTGGGCAGCATAAAAAAAAAACATTGTCAGAAGCCATGTGAATGAAAATGATTTAATGTGATTGCCAACATGGTGTTGAGGGGAAACGGGGGAGAAAAATAGAAAGGGTAAAGAGACGGACATGCTGGAACAGAGAATAGGAGAGAAATCAGAGTGGTGGAGTGGCAGGCTGGGGCTTAACATGAAGAGAGAACAACAGATTTAAAAATCATTTGAAAAGTCAACACACAGAAATATACAACCAAACAGACAGAGAGGGACACAGAGAGGGGAAAGAAAGGAAAAGAGGAGACTGGCTATCTAAATGTATCTGCAGCAGTGTTAAGTCTGATGGCATTATCATATGAATATCACCATCACAATGCATTGTTCCACCGTGACGATGGCTGTCGCCAACCACCAGCCCTGTCATGCCAATAAAGAAAATTTGGATAGATGGACTGAGGGAGATAAGGTGCAGCAAAGGATTCAGGGAAAAGGGGGGTTGGGGGTGATTTAGGGACAGACATCAGATTGGAATCAGGTGGAGAAGAAGCACATAAAACCCAGGTGTAAATGAACCAAGAAAGGCAGAGAAGAACCAGTCAAATAAAGCCACCTCCGGACGTGGTTGGAGACACATTTGTCCACAATCAACCACCAACAAATGCAATTCACTCCCAATCTGCAAAATTGCACTCAGAAATTGCACACAGATTGATAGTGCAGGTACTCAACCAGGTGTTAACTATCACATTTTAAAGGATGTGAATAGGGGAAGTGCGGCAGCTCTGCGAGAGACGGAGAAATCAGATTTTAAAAGTGCATCATGGAAATGCATTTTTAATGTGATCCATTTAAATCATGCTGTCAATCTTGACGTGAAATGCATGTTGATAACGGACACATGAAAGTGTGACGAGAAAAAAAACATATTTTCACTTGTATTTCTGTATGTCTGCACTTTCCCTGATTTTTTTTTTTTTTTAATTTCCTGGTTTTTCTCTGACCCTGAAATTTGCAGTGTTCGTGCAGCAGTGTAACAACATTGCAATTCTCGCAGTAATGACAGCTTAAAAGCATATTGTTGTTGTGTTAAGTATTGCCATGATGTTGTCATTACAGTAATTGCCGTGTAACTTTGTGGGCACTGAGATACCTGATTTCAAGCACTGAATTATCTCAACTGGAAATTAGTTTTCATGACAGAGGTCAATATGCTAGCTTTCCTTTTTTGGCTCTAAAAAGAAAAAAAAATGTAAGTGCTGATAACATCTTTTGCACTTGTGTCACAAGGTGTGTGTGTGTGTGTGTGGGGGGGGGGGGGGGGGGGGGGGGGTGCTGAGTCATACATTATATCCCTGATAAATAGTTGCCAAGGGAGTAGGAGCACAATATGTTCAGACAAGTTTATTTTTGGGGGGTTTTGAAGTCATTGTGTAAATATCCACTGAGTGGTACAGCTTTATTGTGAAGGCAGTCAGTACAGGTTTGTACATGTCGGCACACTACACATCATAATTGTAAATGTGAGGGTGTGAACACCTTCCACTCTGTGTTTTTACCAGTGAGTATGTGTGGGCAGGAAGCACTATATCTGCTCAGCTTTATATTAATGATATGAGTGTAAATGTGTGTTATGGGTCGCATATTAAGTGGGTTTGTGTATGTCCATTGCCTGTGGCACTGGATTGCAACCTTTCTGCCTTTTTGCCTCTAACTTTTTTTTTTGTTGCCTTTGCCTCTACTCGCAACCCTTCATTACAGTTTGCATAATGAGCTCTTAGCAGTGTGATATCTTTAGATTGTTTCTTTTTAATGATGATTACAGACCTGAGGAAATAAAATCTCCTCATTTCACGGGGAAAAAGATGAACTTTGAGAAAATATAGAAAATACATTGTGCATGTTTTTTTTTCATAATCATATTGTGACCCCTCCAACTTATCTTGTGACCCTTTAGGGTGGGGGGCTGAACTCAAGGTCAAGAGTGATACAATAACTACTTTTGTTTTTGTCTGTGCCTGTATGTGTGTGTGTGTGTGTGTGTGTGTTTGCGGCGCATGTCCTCTTCCATGTACCTAAAAATAAGCATCTCCAAGGTCTCAGGCCTGAGCCATAGGGTGAAGTGTGTATCTGGAGGCTGTGTATGTCTTTTGTGTGCGTGTGTGTGTACTTCTGTGTATCTTCCTTCCTGCTGTATTACTTGAACTCTCATGTGATAAAGTGTGTGAGGTGAGGTGTCCTTTGGGGATAAGTGGGTGTATGAGAGACTGACCACAAAAAATGTGTATGAAAGACAGGATGAGCAGTTGAGGGAGGAAGAGAGGGGGAGTCCGCTCTCTGTGCGGTACAGTATAATTTGGGCCTGTGGTTTTTATCGCGTGGTCACGTGGCAACTTCCCCACAGACGGTATTCATTTCCTTTACTTCACCTTTCCCTGAACCCCCCTGCTTCACTTCAACTTTGTCTGGCTCGCGCTCTCTCCACCCCCCCCTCATCTCATCTCCAGCTCCAGCAGTGATAAGGGTAAAAGCCTCCCACTGTGTGCCCAACACTTACTGTAAAGATGTGCCTGGTGGATTCCTTGTACAGGAAATGCTAAGTTTTTGTGTATCATCTTGGTTTGAACTTGAGAGTAACACTGCTCTGATAAGGCTCAAGGCCTGTCTTGGAAACGAAACTACAGGCATTTATGGTGCTGGTGGGAAAAAAACGTCAGTCAAATGGCAAAAGACTGATATGTTGGTGACCTTTTTGACAGACATTTTGTGAGGCAGATGAAGACAGAGTTGTGCGAAAATGATACATTCATCCCCGGACTCTAAATCTGTCCTCAGCTCTTTCATCTTTTACGAGATACAGGATGGCCATCAGCAAAATTTAGCAAAGTAAAAGCAATACATTTCCTGCCAAAGTCATGTGTTTTATCTGCTACTTTCTGCTCTTTTTTTTCCCCCATTTCCTCCCGTCTAACCTAACCACTTCATTTCTCCTCCTCTACCTCTCCCTCTATACTCTCCATCTCCTCTCAAGCTGTTGCTCCTGCTCTTTCTGAATGAATTCCTCCTCCAGCGGAGAACATGAGCCGACACTTCCCCGCAGATGCGGAGCGCTGAACTGGGAGCGACGCGGCGGTGCCAGATCTGAGCAAGTGAATCTGAACGTTGGAAACATCACAGCATCTCGGCAGAGAAACGAGGCTCTCGCTCCAAGTCATACAGGCCGTACTGTGTCTAAACCAATGAGTGGAGGCGCTGACTGACTCGTCTGATTCAGGATTACAAGATTGAAGCCTTAAAAGAAGAATTGCTTTGGAGCATGCAAATGTCGCCAGCAAATCACTGGATGTGTTCCTCCTAAAAGGCTTATCTGTGCACAGTGAAGATCACCTGCAGGGGCTGCGAGAAAAAGAAGCAAAGGAAGGGAGCAATCATGCATCCCACAGGTGACACAAACGCATACCTGATGATTTCTTTTCCCTGTCACAAATCAAAATTTGTGCTAAAAACTGTCATTCAAATAATGAATATCATGATCCAAATTGGAAAAAAAATGAACCCCTCCACTGAAGTGTCCTTGGGCAAGGCGCCCACTACCCACAAGCCCCAGGGATGCTGACCTTACACTGTGACCTCCTTGTGGAATATGTGTATCAGATATATCAGACATGTGAGCACCTACAAGAGCCTTACTATAGAAAAAATAGTAACTGTTAACACAGGTTGATTCTTTATTCCCCCCAGGGGAAATATGCAGAGCATGTGCTCTCTTTCTTAGTAACACGCTGCTCCACACACACTCAGTTAAATATAACTAACTAATAACTGATATATATGGAGTGCCAATACATAAATCGACACCTCACGGCGTAATTCAGGGTAATGCACCCTGCACAGCAGCACCTTATCAGTATGTCTACGAGGTTGGAAGTTAACTTGTTTTCTCTGTCAGGGGATTTGAGCCTAAAGGTGAGGATGAACTCAAAAAAAAAAACCTAGTTTGTAACATGTGTTGTCTGACCGCGCTGGAGGGCAAAAGTGTTTATAGCTGGTCCAAACGGCGGGGTCACAGAGAGGGGGGAGACGTGATAATCTATTAAATATGAGCATAATGGTGCACAATTTCTTCCCTGGAAGGCATTCATAGTGTTGCACTCAGTTGTACGCACACACAGGAACAGAAATAGTTGTGTAAAGAATAAAAAGAAGAGAGAGAAGCTCGAGATCAGTTAAAAACTGCGCCACTTTCACACCTCCACTGACCTGGCCAGTTGCTGCATAAAGTGAATGTGAGACGTCAGACTGTCTATTTTATAAAAGTTGCAGAAATTGTTGGATACAGCCTCTATTCCGACATCGGACAGATGTGGGAGGAAGGAGGTTTCAGACACTGACAGATACTTCTTTTGTATTATACTGATGTCTTATTATATTCAGCCTCTCTGACTAACCTTTAGGCTTCCTCCGCTCACCATCTCCTGGTGACTGGACCAGTGCGGGAATATCTTTTGCTTGACCCTCTGTTTGAAATCACAGCGGGCCCTCCTACTATGCGCTGTGACCTGCCTAGCTTTCCAAACTTATTATGTGATATATATCCAAACATACACAGAAGAGAAAGTGAAGTGTCTACCTGTCCATCTCTACTGTAAAAACTGCTTTAAAACTGGTCTGAAAACTGAATACAAATGGCACAAGTGGCGTACTATTTAAGTAAGACCCTAATGCTCTAAATACACACTAATCCCGAGCAGCCAGCAGAACTCTCAACAGTCTCAAAATGTCACAATGCAGTAGATTCTCCCTAACTGAGGGCAAGCAGGTGCCTCTCCCACAGCGCACTAATGACCCAATTATATCAATCAGAAGCCTTGATTGGTGCTACACTCCTCTCCTTTTTACTCTCTCTCCCTCCGTCTCTCTGTCTCTTTCTCCCTCACATACAATCTCTTCCCCCAAGAGCCACCTGGATGGGGTGTGTGTGCCCCCTCAAGTACAGTACAGTATGTACAAAGATGGGGAGGAGGCGGTGTTGATGGTGGTGGTGGAGGAGGAGGATACTACTTGAACACAACAAGCAGAGAAAAGGTCTGAATGAAGCAAAACCATTAGACACTTTGTAACATGGGGCCAGTGTTTCATATTCATTAGTACAGCAGGTTCCTGATGAGTGTTTGCAATATGAAATCATCAACTTGCATCAAAAGGTAGACAACCTGTAGGGGTGGGGTGGGGGGGGGGGTTACTTTTCCAGCAGAGCGGTTTAGTTTTTTTTAGTAGTAGCTAGATAAAAAATTTAGTGGAGAGGCTTGTTTTATTAGACAGGTACCTTCTGCTAACGTAATTGATCAAAAAAGTCACTCTAGTGGACAATAATCAAAAGAAAAACACTAATTTTGACAAAGCTGTATACAGTTTTCAGATTTCTTTCATAGATCATATCTGCTTTCAACTCAGACGGGCGTTATTTAAAGATAATGTGTAGTTTAGATCTTTAAAATTCGAAGAACATATGTATCAAAAATTATAAATAAAATAAAAAATGAAGTAGAGATACTTTAAGGACCCTTCAAGACAGCCCTGATTATAGGACAAGCCAGCAATGTCAACCTACTTCCACTATGCACACGCTCTGAAAAGTGTGACATTTTGGGTGGATATAAAAATAGGGCATTTCAGGATCCCTAAACATATTCCACTG